>NC_091990.1:6572945-6878648 GCF_044704955.1 Pristiophorus japonicus | reverse complement strand
GAATTTTATTATCCTTCTCCTGCAGTGTCAGAATATATTTGTATATTAGGTCACAGATCAGCCATGACCTCATTGAATGGTGGGAGGGGCTGACTGGGCTCCTCCAGTTCTTGTGCCCCACACAATTGTGATACCTTCTGCACCACGATATATATATACACACAGTCCCCACCCCATCCCGAAATCATGTGATTTCCTGGGGGAAGCGAAAAAGCAGATTTAAAAACCACAGGCCAGTTTGATGGGAGGGATGTGTGGGGGTGGGGGGGGTGAAGGGGGAACTTCTGGGAAATTTCCCCTTCACCCCTCACCACCAAGGGGATTAAACCAGTCTAGGAGATTTCTCCAGCCCGAATAGTTCCCTGCAGTACCTAACTTTAGTACAAGGTGCCCCAGCCACAAACAGGCTCTCGCTTGAAGGAATTTAGTGAACCAACATCCAGCACACTCGCTGGGTGTCCAACTTATATAACCAGTGGCAGCAACAAGTCTTCATTTAAAAAAACAAAACGTTTATTTTTGATTTGCAAATGTAATTTGACAATATCATGATGCATAACCCCTGTACAAATTGATGCTGACCTGAATCAATTTTTGGCACAATTTTTCAAATGGCCACATGGTCCACTCATTTTCTTCAGCAAAGACATGCCGTTAGTTTTGGCCCAGCTTTAATATTTGAGCTCGGGTGACCGAGCTCGACACTGTTGTATAATTTATTGAGCTCTTTAAAGGAGAGTTTCTTTCTATATCGGCTCCCAAGCACTAAAACCGCTTGGAAGGAAGTCTCCAGCGTGTTGCGTAACTCAGCACTGCCTTGCTTTGCTGTGACAGCTTCGATACATGTAATTACAGAATCAAAACATCAGCACATTCTCAAGCTGAATCCGTGCACCCACCATCGTGGGCTTCAGGGCAGGCAGTGGAGGTTTCAGTGATTCGATCAACACCCGCTGAGCGGAGATAGTATTCTGGAGACCCAGGATTAGCCACTTTTGTTTTAAATTTGCAAGAGGTGGGAAGAGTGAAGGAATGGCTAGTTCTTCAATTATTCATGATTTGGAGTGGAGAATAGCACTGTCGGATTTTATATGACTTAAGGTGGGGTATTACATGCTGAGGGAGCGCTGCAATGTCGGAGGGGCAGTACGGAGGGAGCGCTGCACTGTCGGAGGGGCAGTACGGAGGGAGCGCCGCACTGTCGGAGGGGCAGTACGGAGGGAGCGCTGCACTGTCGGAGGGGCAGTACGGAGGGAGCGCTGCACTGTCGGAGGGGCAGTGCTGAGGGAGCGCTGCACTGTCGGAGGGGCAGGACTGAGGGAGCGCCGCACTGTCGGAGGGGCAGTACGGAGGGAGCGCTGCACTGTCGGAGGGGCAGTGCTGAGGGAGCGCTGCACTGTCGGAGGGGCAGTACTCAGGGAGTGCTGCACTGTCGGAGGGGCAGTACTGAGGGAGCGCTGCACTGTCGGAGGGGCAGTACTGAGGGAGCGCTGCACTGTCGGAGGGGCAGTACTGAGGGAGCGCTGCACTGTCGGAGGGGCAGTACTGAGGGAGCGCTGCACTGTCGGAGGGGCAGTACTGAGGGAGCGCTGCACTGTCGGAGGGGCAGTACTGAGGGAGCGCCGCACTGTCGGAGGGGCAGTATGGAGGGAGCGCTGCAATGTCGGAGGGGCAGTACGGAGGGAGCGCTGCACTGTCGGAGGGGCAGTACTCAGGGAGTGCTGCACTGTCGGAGGGGCAGTACTGTCGAGGGGCAGTACTGAGGGAGCGCCGCACTGTCGGAGGGGCAGTACTGAGGGGGTGCTGCACTGTCAGAGGGGCAGTACTGAGGGAGTGCTGCACTGTCGAGGGGCAGTACTGAGGGAGTGCTGCACTGTTGGAGGGGCAGTACTGAGGGAGTGCTGCACTGTCGGAGGGGCAGTACTGAGTGAGTGCTGCACTGTCGGAGGGGCAGTACTGAGTGAGTGCTGCACTGTCAGAGGGGCAGTACTGAGGGAGTGCTGCACTGTCGGAGGGGCAGTGCTGAGGGAGTGCTGCACTGTCGGAGGGGCAGTACTGAGTGAGTGCTGCACTGTCAGAGGGGCAGTACTGAGGGAGTGCTGCACTGTCGGAGGGGCAGTACTGAGGGAGTGCTGCACTGTCGGAGGGGCAGTACTGAGGGAGTGCTGCACTGTCAGAGGGGCAATACTGCACCACGACCACATGCAGGTCGTGATCCCTACCAACGGATCCATTATGTCCTAATCCACGTCCGGACCGGGGTCAAACAGGGCTGCGTCATCGCACCAACCCTCTTCTCAATCTTCCTCACTGCCATGCTCCACCTCACAGCCAACAAGCTCCCCGCTGGAGTGGAACTAAACTAATGGGAACCTGTTCAACTGTCGCCGTCTCCAGGCCAGGTCCAAGACCATCCCAACCTCTGCCGTCGAGCTACAGTAGGCGGATGACACTTGCATCTGCGTACATACAGAGGCTGAACTCCAGGACATAGTCGACGTATTTACTGAGGCGTATGAAAGCATGGACCTTACGGTAAACGCTAGACAAAGGTCCTCCACCAGACTGTCCTCGCCGCACAGCACTGCCCTCCAGGCATCAAGATCCATAGCGCGGCCCTTGACAACATGGACCATTTCCCATACCCTGGGAGCCTCATCAACAAGAGCAGACATTACTGCGGAGATTCAACACCGCCTCCAGTGCACCAGCACAGCCTTCGGCTGCCTGAGGAAAAGAGTGTTCGAAGACCAGGCCCTCAAATCTACCACCAAGCTCATAGTTTACAGAGCTGCAGTAATACCCGCCCTCCTGTATGGCTCAGAGATATGGACCATGTACAGTAGACACCTCAAGTCACTGGAGATATATCACCAATGATGCCTCCGCAAGATCCTACAAATCCCCTGGGAGGACAGACGCACAAACATCAGCGTCCTCGACCAGGCCAACATCCCCAGCATCGAAGCACTAACCACACTCAATCAGCTCCGCTGGGCAGGTCACATTGTCCGCATGCCCGACACGAGACTCCTAAATCAAGCGCTCTACTCGGAACTCCATCATGGCAAACGAGCCAAAGGTGGGCAGAGGAAACGTTACAAGGACACCCTCAAAGCCTCCCTGATAAAGTGCAACATCCTCACCGACACCTGGGAGTCCCTGGCCAAAGACCGCCCTAAGTGGAGGAAGTGCATCTGGGAGGGCGCTGAGCACCTCGAGTCTCGTCGCCGAGAGCATGCAGAAATCAAGCGCAGGCAGCGGAAGGAGTGTGCGCCAAACCTGTCCCACCCTCCCTTTCCCTCAGTGACTGTTTGCCTGACCTGTGACAGAGACTGTGGCTCTCATATTGGACTGTTAAGCCACCTAAGAACTCATTCTAAGAGTGGAAGCCTATGATGATGATGATGGCTGAGGGAGTGCTGCAGTGTCAGAGGTGCTGTCTTCCGGATGAGACGTTAAACCGAGGCCCCGTCTGCTCTCTCAGGTGGATGTAAAAGATCCCATGAGACTATTTCAAAGAAGAGCAGGGGAGTTATCCCCGGTGTCCTGGGGCCAATATTTATCCCTCAATCAACATAACAAAAGAACAGATTATCTGGTCATTATCACATTGCTGTTTGTGGGAGCTTGCTGTGCAGATTGGCTGCCGCGTTTCTTACATTACCACAGTGACTACACTCCAAAAAGTACTTAATTGGCTGTAAAGTGCTTTGAGACGCACGGTGGTCGTGAAAGGCACTATAGAAATGCAAGTCTTTCTTTCTTTAATATCTCCTCCTTACCAATGTAGTGTCAGCAGATTGCAGTATAAGACTCCTCTCGGAGTGCTCCAATAATATTGTAATGTTGATCTAATTATTGGTCAGTTGATGAGGTAACCTGACTGGGAATGGGACTGATTGGATTGCTCATTCAGAGAGCCGGCACAGGCTTGATGGGCTGAATGGCCTCCTTCTGTGCTGAATCATTCTATGATGCAAACTTTTCCAGAGTTACCCAATGATCTATTGATCATGTATGGCGACAATGTTTTATTTGCCAATAATAAATCTACACTCTAATCACCAGGTGTAGTTCGGACATGGATACCAATATTTCACAGGGAAAAGCCTGCTTAAGCAAATACAATTTCACTTTGTGTAATGTACTTCTTGTGGAATACTCTGAATTTCTCACCTCAAATTGTCCCAACATTAACACCATTATTCCATCCAGCTTCAAATGCTTTCCCAGACACAGTTCAGGTTTGGAAGGACAAAGTTACTGATTTTACTGGGTGTTTTTCAAAGTTCAAGTCGACGAAATATAAAAGTTTCACGAATCCCAAATTACATGAGATCCTAGTTCCATCACTCAGACATGCAATTACCACTGAGTGTGTGAAGCCTATGTGTTGAGGACTGGCATCTATCTAAGGCCAATCTAAAGGCCAGTTAGTCCATATTGTTTGTGTAAATATACCAAAGCTTTTCTTTTTGGAGTGCAGTCTCTGTTTCCTTCATTACACTTGGGTGTCTGTACTCTGGAGTTTAGAAGAATGAGAGGTGATCTCATTGAAACACACACGATTCTGAGGAGGATTGACAGGGTAGATGCAGGGAGGATGTTTCCCCCGGGCTGGAGAATCTAGAACCAGGGGTCACAGTCTCAGGATAAGGGGTCGGCCATTTAAAACCGAGATGAGGAGGAATTTCTTCACTCAGAGGGTGGTGAATCTTTGGAATTCTCTGCCCCAGAGGGCTGTGGATGCTCAGGCGTTAAGGCTGGTTTTGATAGATTTTTGCACTCGAGAGGAACCGAGGGATATGGGGATCGGGCGGGAGAGTGGAGTTGGGGTCGATGATCAGCCATGATCTAAGTGAATGGCGGAGCCGGCTCGAGGGGCCGAATGGCCGACTCCTGCTCCTAATTCTTATGTTCTCATACACTTTTTTTAAAAAGTACTTCATTGGCTCTGAAGCATTTGGGTTGTCCTGTGGTTGTGAAAGGCGCGATATAAATGCAAGTCTTCCTTTTATCAGGGAATTAACCCTTGCCTATGTTGCTTTAACAGGCGGTCGGACCTCCCGTGGCTGGGGCGTTTAAAGAGAGACCGATAAAACCAACAGCGTTTCGGAAGTTTTACGAGAGGGGGGACTTCCCTGTCGCCATGGAGCACGACACGAAAGGGAACCGAATCGCCTGGAAGGTTGGTGCGATATTAACGTCGATAACATTCAAGAAGCATCTCCCGCCACCAACAAATTTCGCTCATCAATTATTTTGATTGAGTATTTCCATAAGTGGCACTGTAAACACACCCAGGAGGCAGCCTTGTCCCCGTTCTAATGATTAAATTATGTGCTTCGTGAGATGACAGGGTCAGAAGTGCTTTTTTTAAAAGCCTTTTTACCCAGCCATCTATTTCTATTTTTACGAGGATTTGCAAGACTCAGCTATTCCAGCCAGCCTCTCGCTGATAACTGATAAAATGCCTCCGACTTAGTCCATTGTCATAACTCTATCCTGCACTGCTGGCTGTATCTTTGAATGCGACCCTTAATTAGCTAAGTAGCTAGGTCATAAATGTGTACCGTCTGTAATCAAGCGTAGAATGTAAATTAAGCTCGGACCGATTTTACAACTTTCACTTCCGATGCAGGATTGCTAATGTAATCATTGTCAGTCACGTTCCTCTCTGCTTGACCTCCAGCCTCAAATCATTGCGTCTCCTCCGTTTTCCCTTGTGAAAGGTTAATTGGTTTGGAAATGAATCGATTAGTTCCAGTCTCTAATGCTGTTATTCAGCTTTTACAAAAAATAGTATAACAGAAATCCTTTTATTAATCCAATTCACTTTATTTTCTCTCAACAATTTGTATCTAAGTGCCATGTCAAGGGACCCCATTGAAGCATTTTTTAAACTGATTAGGAAATTAGAGATTTCATTACTGAGAAAGCTTTTAGAGAAACCGTCTGTTTCCATGTCTCGGAATGCTCACAAAGTCACAAAGCAATAAATCTAAAAGTGGACAGTATGGTTATTTTTTTACAAGCAGTAACAAATGGTAGCGGCTTTTTCATAAAATAGATGAAGATAATAAATACAAATTTGAATCAATGTATTCCAGAATATCAGCCTTTCTAATTTATTCAATTAATCTTGCATACAAAAATACAGTTAAATAATGCACATAAGGTAAGGTAGTCGCTACCACCACTGTTCAAAGCACATTATTTTTTCAATGACAAATGACACTTTGTAGTACTATTCTGTTTCTGTTGAGCACCCACAAGCTACTGTGGAATATCTGAATGTTCCCAATTCTCGGCATGTGTATCAGTCCTCAATGGGACCATCGCAGGAATATTGAGTGATCACAGTATGGTTGAATTTGTAATACAGATTGAGGGTGAGGAAGTAGTGTCTCAAACGAGCGTGCTATGCTTAAACAAAGGGGACTACAGTGGGATGAGGGCAGAGTTGGCTAAAGTAGACTGGGAACACAGACTAAACGGTGGCACAATTGAGGAACAGTGGAGGACTTTTAAGGAGCTCTTTCATAGTGCTCAACAAAAATATATTCCAGTGAAAAAGAAGGGCGGTAAGAGAAGGGATAACCAAGGAAATAAAGGAGAGTATCAAATTAAAAACCAATGCGTATAAGGTGGCCAAGGTTAGTGGGAAACTAGAAGATTGGGAAAATTTTAAACGACAGCAAAGAATGACTAAGAAAGCGATAAAGAAAGGAAAGATAGATTACGAAAGTAAAATTGCGCAAAACATAAAAACAGATAGTAAAAGCTTTTACCGATATATAAACCGGTAGAGAGTGACTAAAGTAAATGTTGGTCCCTTAGAAGATGAGAAGGGGGATTGAATAATGGGAAATGTGGAAATGGCTGAGACCGTAAACAATTATTTTGCTTCGGTCTTCACAGTGGAAGAAACAAAAACCATGCCAAAAATTGATGGTCACAGGAATGTGGGAAGGGAGGACCTTGAGATGATCACTATCACTAGGGGGGTAGTGCTGGACAGACTAATGGGACTCAAGATAGACAAGTCCCCTGGTCTTGATGAAATGCATTCCAGGGTATTAAAAGAGATGGCAGAAGTTATAGCAGATGCATTCGTTATAATCTACCAAAATTCTCTGGACTCTGGGGAGGTACCAGCGGATTGGAAAGCAGCTAATGTAACACTTCTGTTTAAAAAAGGGGGCAGACAAAAGGCAGGTAACTATAGGCCAGTTAGTTTAACATCTGTAGCGGGGAAAATGCTTGAAGCTATCATTAAGGAAGAAATAGCGGGACATCTAGATAGGAATAGTGCAATCAAGCAGACGCAGCATGGATTCATGAAAGGGAAATCATGTTTAACTAATTTACTGGAATTCTTTGAGGATATAACGAGCATGGTGGATAGAGGTGTACCGATGGATGTGGTGTATTTAGATTTTCAAAAGGCATTCGATAAGGTGCCACACAAAAGGTTACTGCAGAAGATAAAGGTATGCGGAGTCAGAGGAAATGTATTAGCATGGATCGAGAATTGGCTGGCGAACAGAAAGCAGAGAGTCGGGATAAATGGGTCCTTTTCGGGTTGGAAATCGGTGGTTAGTGGTGTGCCACAGGGATCGGTGCTGGGACCACAACTGTTTACAATATACATAGATGATCTGGAAGAGGGGACGGAGTGTAGTGTAACAAAATTTTCAGATGACACAAAGATTAATGGGAAAGCGGGTTGTGTAGAGGACACAGAGAGGCTGCAAGGAGATTTGGATAGGTTAAGCGAATGGGCTAAGGTTTGGCAGATGGAATACAATGTCGGAAAGTGTGAGGTCATCCACCTTGGGAAAAAAAAACAGTAAAAGGGAATATTATTTGAATGGGGAGAAATTACAACATGCTGCGGTGCAGAGGGACCTGGGGGTCCTTGTGCATGAATCCCAAAAGGTTAGTTTGCAGGTGCAGCAGGTAATCAGGAAGGCGAATGGAATGTTGGCCTTCATTGCGAAAGGGATGGAGTACAAAAGCAGGGAGGTCCTGCTGCAACTGTACAGGGTATTGGTGAGGCCGCACCTGGAGTACTGCGTGCAGTTTTGGTCACCTTACTTAAGGAAGGATATACTAGCTTTGGAGGGGGTACAGAGACGATTCACTAGGCTGATTCCGGAGATGAAGGGGTTACCTTATGATGATAGATTGAGTAGACTGGGTCTTTACTCGTTGGAGTTCAGAAGGATGAGGGGTGATCTTATAGAAACATTTAAAATAATGAAAGGGATAGACAAGATAGAGGCAGAGAGGTTGTTTCCACTGGTCGGGGAGACTAGAACTAGGGGGCACAGCCTCAAAATACGGGGGAGCCAATTTAAAACCTAGTTGAGAAGGAATTTCTTCTCCCAGAGGGTTGTGAATCTGTGGAATTCTCTGCCCAAGGAAGCAATTGAGGCTAGCTCATTGAATGTATTCAAGTCACAGATAGATAGATTTTTAACCAATAAGGTAATTAAAGGTTATGGGGAGCGGGCGGGTAAGTGGAGCTGAGTCCACGGCCAGATCAGCCATGATCTTATTGAATGGCGGAGCAGGCTCGAGGGGCTAGATGGCCTACTCCTGTTCCTAATTCTTATGTTCCCAGAACCATAGATTCCAAACTCAAAACCACATTCCTTGCCACACGACAGGGCTGCAGGGGTTCCTCAGGGCAGTGTCCTAGGTCCAACCATCTTCAGTTGTTTCATCAATGACCTTCCCTCCATCATAAGGTCAGAAGTGGGGATGTTCGCTGAAGACTGCACACTGTTCACTTCCATTTGCAACTAGTTAGAAAATGAAGCAGTGCGTGCCCGAATGTAGCAAGACCTGGACAACATTCAGACTTGGGCTGATAAGTGGCAAGTAACATTCGCGCCACACAGTGCCAGGCAATGACCATCTCCAACAAGCGAGAGTCTAACCACCGCCCCTTGACATTCAACAGCATTACCATCGCCGAATCCCCCACCATCAACATCCTGGGGGTCACCATTGACCAGAAACTTAACTGGACCAACCACATAAATACTGTGGCAACAAGAGCAGATCAGAGGCTGGGTATTCTACGGTGAGTGTCTCACCTCCTGACTCCCCAAAGCCGAAACCATCTACAAGGTACAAGTCAGGAGTGTGATGGAATACTCTCCACTTGCCTGGATGAGTGCAGCTCCAACAACACTCAAGAAGCTCGACACCATCCAGGACAAAGCAGCCAGCTTGGTCGGCACCCCATCCACCACCTTCAACACTCACTCCCTCCACCACCGGCGCACCGTGGCTGCAGTGTGTACCATCTACAAGATGCACTGCAGCAACTCGCCAAGGCTTCTTCGGCAGCACCTCCCAAACCCGCCTAAAAGGACATGGGCAGCAGGCGCATGGGAACACCACCACCTTCACGTTCCCCTCCAAGTCACACACCATCCTGACTTGGAAATATATCGGCCGTTCCTTCATCGTCGCTGGGTCACAATCCTGGAACTCCCTCCCTAAGAGCACTGTGGGAGCACCTTCACCACACGGACTGCAGCGGTTCAAGGAGGCGGCTCACCACCACCTTCTCAAGGGGCAATTAGGGATGGGCAATAAATGCTGGCCTTGTCAGCGACACCCACATCCCAGGAACGAATAAAAAAACGGTTTGTATAATCTTAAATGCATGAAATGTACACAGTTAAGAATTTTCATTTAAACTAAAAAAAATTATTTTGGAAAAGTTTTCAGAACTCTTCCAACAACCAGCCTGGGAGTGCGGACTAATAACTCTGAGAAAGCAAACCCAGGCAGAGAGCAATAGTCAAACCTCTGACTCTGGAGAGCTTATTATCTGAAAATATAATGACATCTTGCCAACTAACCATTCTTCCTGAAAGATGTCAAGAAATTCCACAGCGGTGTTGGATGTAGCTGAGGGAGTTTCTCACCGGGGAACTCGCCAGGAACAGTGTGCAGCTGAATATAAACAGGTTGTGTGTGCGCCAAGTTGAATCAGGATGGTCGATGAGCAAATCCTAAACATTGAGGATGTGTATCGTATGTACGTCTGAAAGACACCAAATACCTGCAGGTTCTCAACTGGACATCTGCACTGAAGGATGCTACTTTCCCCAGAAGTCAAATCCGACATTGCAACCAACAATTGGCTACAATCCAGTCTTGAAGAAAGAAAGATTTGCATTTATGTAGCGCCTTTCACAACTTCAGGATGTCCCAAAGTGCTTGGACCCAAGTTTCCGAATTCCAAATTACATGGAGTAATATTTTGTGTAAATATTGAGAAATCTTCCTCCATTGTGTGACATCTTTCTGCTCACAGAATGACGTTCCCCACATCCCCTCCGTTCCCCATCCCCCCGTTCCCACGTTCCCCATCCCCCTGTTCCCCATCCTCCCGTTCCCACGTTCCCCATCCCCCCCGTTCCCACGTTCCCCATCCCACGTTCCTACGTTCTCCCGTTCCCATGTTCCCTCGTTCCCACATTCCCCATCCCCCGTTCCCATGTTCCCCATCCCCTCGTTCCCACATTCCCCATCCCCCTGTTCCCCATCCCCCTCGTTCCCACGTTCCCCATCCCCCCGTTCCCACGTTCCCCATCTCCTCATTCCCACGTTCCCCATCCCCCTGTTCCCACATTCCTCATCCCCTCGTTCCCACGTTCCCCATCCCCCTGTTCCCCATCCCCCTCGTTCCCACGTTCCCCAACCCCCCGTTCCCCATCCCCCCGTTCCCACGTTCCCCAACCCCCCGTTCCCCATCCCCCCGTTCCCACGTTCCCCACCCCCCCCGTTCCCACGTTCCCCATCCCCCCGTTCCCACATTCCCCATCCCCCCGTTCCCCATCCCCCCGTTCCCACGTTCCCCATCCCCACGTTCCCCATCCCCCCATTCCCACGTTCCCTATCACACTCTTGTACTACAACTGGTGACATAACTGGTACCAGATTCCCTGGGAAGAACATTCTTCCAGCCCAGTTCCGGGGAGGTGGTACATTCCCTGGAGGTGGTACAGTCCGGCTCCTTATCCTTCACTTTGGCCTAGATACTTATTCTGTATTCTGGTACCGTAATGCTTAATCAATAGCTGATTTAAGAATATCACAATTACTCTTACTTTCCAGAATCCATTAAGACATTACAGTGCAAAGCAGGGTATATTATTCTCAGTAGAATACACTGAGGCTTTTTGCTCTGGAAAATCATAGACTTCGAGGACATGTGATTGAGATCTTCAGAATAATGAAAAGATTACTTTTGATCCACATGGATAGACTATTTGAGTTCCATAGCTTAGGGAGCACCAGAAGACATGAGTAAGTTGCATAAGCTGAGGAACTAAGTTAGACAGCAGGAGGTGTTTTTTACGGAGTCGGTGACCTCTCGAACAAGTGGGCAGCATATACAACGAGTCCTGCAGCATTCAAAAGGTATCTGGTTGGGCAACGTGACTCCAAACGGAGGTTCAGTGGATATTGGGGGATGTGTCTGGTAGTCCCTGTTGTCTCCGGGAACCTGTTTGACCAGCTTCGGGAATCAGAGAGGAAATTCCAAGAGTTTTTTTTGGCCACTGATTCCTTCCTCTCTTTGCCTCTCCCAGGAGAGGGTATAGCTGGTGTCTGTGTCTGTGTCTGTGTCTGTGTGCGTGTGCGTGTGCGTCCACGGAATTTAGAAGAATGAGAGGTGATCTCATTGAAACATCTAAGATTCTGAGCGGGATTGACAGGGTAGATGCTGAGTTTGTTTCGGGGGCACAGTCTCAGGATAAGGGGTCAGCCTTTTAAGACTGAGATGAGGAGGAATTTCTTCACTCAGTGGATTGTGAATCTTTGGAATTCTCTGCCCCATAGGGCTATGGAGGCTCAGTCTCTGAGTATATTCAAGGCTGAGATCGATGGATTTTTGGACTCTAGGGGAAACATGGGATATGGGGATTGGGCGGGAAAGTGGAGTTGAGGTCAAAGATCAGCCGTGATCTAATTCAATGGTGGAGCCGGCTCGAGGGGCTGTTTGCCCTACTTCTGCTCCTAATTCTTATGTTCTTATGTTCAGTTACACCCCAACAGCTGATCTGCCTTATTAATAACTGCCGCACACTGAGCAGATTTGTGGGAGGATGAGCAGATAACCAACCCCCAAATCCTCCTCTTTCTCGGCCTCGGTGAGGAAGCCCTTTCACGATAAGCTTTGCTCACTGTTACCCATTCCCAACCTGTATGCATCACTCTAATGCATCACCTTAAACTCTATCGGCCTATGTTGGCCCAGCTTTATAACTGGTTCAAGTGTCGCAGGAGATATTCAGTCTTCTTTCTACTCATTGTTTGGGCACAGAGTTTTGTGTCGTCAGTAAATTTAATGTTATAATCACAACAACAACTTATATTTATATAGCGCCTTTAACATAGTAAAACGTCCCAAAGCACTTCACAGGAGTATTATACAATAAAAATTTAACACTGAGCCGCATAAGTAGAAGTTAGGGCAGGTGACCAAAAGCTTGATCAAAGAGGTAGGTTTTAAGGAGCATCTTGAAGGAGGAAAGAGAGACAGTTTTGTTAAGGCAGGGAGTTCCAGAGCTTGGGGCCCAGGCAGCTGAAGGCACGGCCACCAATGGTGGAGCGATTATAATCAGGGATGCTCAGGAGGGCAGAATTAGAGGAGTGCAGACATCTTGGGGGTGGGGGGGGGGGGGGGTGGGTTGTGGGGTTGGAGGAGATTACAGAGATAAGGAGGGGTGAGGGCCATGGAGGGATTTGAAAATAAGGATGAGAATTTTGAAATCGAGGTGTTGCTTAATTGGGAGCCAATATAGGTAAGCGAGCACAGAGGATGATGGGTGAGCAGGACTTGGTGCGAGTTAGGACAAGGGTTGTCGAGTTTTGGATGACCTCTAGTTTATGTAGGGTAGAATGTGGGAGGCCAGCCAGGAGTGCATTGGAAGTCTGGAGGTAACAAAGGGATGGATGAGGGTTTCAGCTGAGGCAAGACGATATTACGGAGGGTAGGGTTTAATAATCACGAAGCTCCGAGGTCAGTTGAATGTTTGAACTGTGTTATGTATTTAACCCTTGGTAACCTGTATCACACCACCACCAGAGGGCCCACCTGATGGAGTCCCAAGGGATCCTAGCATTCCTTGGGAGCACTGTATATAAGCAGACCACCCACACCGTATCTGCACTCTGGAGTCTTATTAAAGGAGCTAAGGTCACACTTACTCATTGCTCACAGTACTGTTTCATCCTTTATTATGAGCGTATCAATTGGCGACGAGATAACGAACAACCGTGCGAAAATGCAAAAAACAGTTGGTATCCTGGAGAAGTTCTCAGAAGAGGGCGATTGGGAGACCTTCGTGGAGAGACTCGACCAATACTTCATGGCCAACGAGCTGGAGGGGGATGAGAACACTGCCAAACGAAGGGCGATCCTCCTTACCGTCTGTGGGGCAACAACCTATGGCCTCATGAAGAATCTTCTAGCTCCGATAAAAACAACAACTAAACCCTACGAAGAATTGTGTACGCTGGTCTGGGAGCACCTAAATCCTAAAGAAAGTGTTTTGATGGCGAGGTATCTACACGTGTCAACGGTCGGAGGGCCAGGAATTGGCAAGCTATGTTGCCGAATTAAGGCACCTTGCAGGACATTGCGAATTTGAGGGATTCCTAGAACAAATGCTGAGAGACTTTTTTGTGCTTGGCATTGGCCATGAGGTAATCCTTCGCAAACTATTGACTGTTGAAACTCCGAACCTGAGCAAAGCCATAACAATAATTCAGACATTTATGTCCACCAGCGACAACACTAAATTTTGCAGCATAAAGAGGTTTCGGCCAGTACTGTGCATAAAGTAACGTTGTTTTCGAGCAGGAATATACATGGCAGAACGTACACGCCGGCTGCTGCACGACCTCCGATGACCCAGAGTCTGCCATCAATTGTTAATGCGAGGCAGTTAACACCTTGTTGGGGTTGTGGAGGTGATCATCGGACCCATCAATGCTGCTTCAATCTCTATGCGTGCAACGGCTACAGAACAATGGGACACCTCCAGCGAGTGTGCAGGCGAGCTGCAAACCCTGCAAACCACCACCTTCCAGAGGAAGATCGATCCACTGTGGATCAGGCTGAATTGGAGACTTGAACCGAGGAGGCAGAAGTGTACGGGGTACACACCTTCACCACGAAATGTCCACCAATAATGTTGAAAGTTGAACTGAACGGAATTCCAGTATCCATGGAACTGGACACGGGTGCGAGCCAGTCCATAATGAGTAAAAAGGCCTTCGACAGGCTGTGGTGCAACAAGGCACACAGGCCCGAGCTCAGCCCCATTCACACCAAGCTCAGAACTTACACCAAGGAACTGATCCCTGTAATTGGCAGTGCAAAAGTCAGAGTCTCCTATGATGGAGCAATGCACGAATTCCCACTGTGGATTGTGCCAGAGGATGGCCCCACACTGTTTGGCAGAAGCTGGCTGGGAAAAATCCGCTGGAACTGGGACGACATCCGAGCGCTTTCGTCCGTTGACGACGTCTCATGTGCCCAGGTTCTGAGCAGATTTCCATCGTTGTTTGAGCCAGGCATTGGAAGCTTCTTGGGGGGGCGAATGTGCAGATCCATTTGGTTCCCGGTACGCGACCCATCCGCCACAAGGCACGGGCGGTACCGTATATGATGCGTGAGAAAGTGGAAATTGAGCTGGACAGGCTGCAGCGAGCAGGTATTGTCACACCGGTGGAATTCAACAAGTGGGCCAGTCCGATTGTCCCAGTACTTAAAGGTGACGGCACAGTCGAATTTGTGGGGACTATAAAACAACGATTAACTGTTTTTCGCTACAGGGCCAGTACCCGCTACCCAAGGCAGACGACCTATTTGCGATCCTGGCTGAAGGGAAGACATTCACCAAGCTGGACCTGACCTTGGCCTACATGACGCAGGAGCTGGAGGAATCTTTGAAAAGCCTCACCTGCATCAACACGCACAAAGATCTGTTCATCTATAAGAGGTGCCCGTTCAGGATTCAGTCGGTCGCGGCAATCTTCCAACGGAACATGGAGAGTCTGCTAAAGTCGGTCCCTTGCACCGTGGTTTTCCAGGACGATATACTGGTTACAGGTCGGGATACCATTGAGCACTTGAAGAAACTGGAAGAGGTTCTTAGTCGGTTGGATCGTGTGGGACTCAGGTTGAAACGCTCGAAGTGTGTTTTCCTGGCGCCGGAGGTCGAGTTCTTAGGGAGAAGAATTGCAGCAGACGGCATCAGACCCACCGACACCAAGACAGAGGCCATCAAGAACGCGCCGAGACCACAGAACGTGATGGAGCTGTGGTCATTCCTGGGACTCCTCAACTATTTCGGCAATTTCCTACCCGGGTTAAGCACCTTGCTAGAACCCCTACATGTGCTACTGCGCAAGGGAGACGACTGGGTATGGGGGAAATCACAAGAGGCTGGCTTTGAGAAAGCCAGAACTCTGTTGTGTTCAAACAAACTGCTTGTCCTGTATAGCCCATGTAAACGATTAGTGCTAGCTTGTGATGCGTTGTCATACGGGGTCGGGTGTGTGTTACAACAGACTAACGAATCGTGGATTTTGCAACCAGTCGCCTATGTGTCCAGGAGTCTGTCCAAGGCCGAAAGGGCCTACAGCATGATTGAAAAAGAGGCTCTGGCGTGCGTTTACTGGGTGAAAAGAATGCACCAGTATTTGTTTGGCCTCAAGTTTGAGCTTGAAACTGACCACAAGCCGCTCATATCGCTATTCTCAGAGAGCAAAGGGATTAACACCAAAGCCTCTGCCCGCATCCAAAGATGTGCGCTCACGCTGTCGGCATACAACTATGTAATCCGCCAGAGACCGGGCACAGAGAACTGCGCGGATGCTCTTAGTCGGCTACCATTGCCCACCACCGGGGTGGAAATGGCACAGCCTGCAGACTTGCTCATGGTAATGGATGCATTCGAAAACGAAAAGTCACCCATTACGGCCCGCCAGATTAGGACCTGGACCAGCCAGGATCCTTTACTGTCATTGGTAAAAAACCGTGTCCTCCATGGGAGCTGGTCCAGCATCCCAGCGGAGATGCAGGAGGTGATTAAGCCGTTCCACAGGCACAAAGATGAAATGTCCTTGCAGGCGGACTATCTGTTGTGGAATCATTGCATGGTCTTGCCCAAGAAGGGCAGAGAAACGTTCATTTGTGACCTACACAGCACCCACCCAGGCATTGAAATGATGAAAGCCATAGCCAGATCCCATGTGTGGTGGCCCGGCATCGACTCAGATTTAGAGTCATGCGTGCGCCAGTGCAACACTTGCTCTCAGCTGAGCAATGCACCCAGAGAGGCACCGCTAAGTTTGTGGTCGTGGCCCTCCAAACCGTGGAATATGCGGGCCCATTTCTAGCAAAAGGTTCCTGGTGGTTGTGGATGCTTATTCAAAATGGTTGAAATGTGTAATAATGTCTGTAAGCACATCCACAGCCACCATCGAAAGCCTACGAGCCATGTTTGCTACACACGGCCTGCCTGATATCCTAGTCAGCGACAATGGGCCGTGTTTCACCAGTGCTGAATTCAAGGAATTCATTACCCGCAATGGGATCAAGCACGTCACATCTGCCCCGTTCAAGCCCGCATCCAACGGCCAGGCAGAATGGGCAGTTCAGACCATCAAGTAAAGCTTGAAACGCATGTCGGAAGGCTCCCTGCAGACCCGACTGTCCCGAGTCCTGCTCAGCTACCGCACCAGACCCCACTCGCTCACCGGGATTCCCCCAGTCGAGCTGCTCATGAAAAGGGCGCTAAAAACAAGGCTCTCTCTCGTCCACCCTGATCTCCATGATCACGTCGAGGGCAGACGGCATCAACAAAGTATGTACCATGACCGTGCAAACTTGTCACGCGATATTGAGGTCAATGATGCTGTGTTTGTACTCAATTATAGACATGATTCCAAATGGCTCACTGGCACGGTCATAGCCAAAGAAGGGAGTAGGGTGTTTCAGGTGAAATTGGCCAATGGACTAACGTGCAGAAAGCATTTGAACCAAATCAAATTGCGGTTCATCAACAGCTACGAACAACCCGAAGAAGACACCACCAACTTTGACCCTCCAACACACACACAAGTGGCTTCCGACATCATGGTTGACCACGAAGCCGAACTCACCATCCTCAGCAGCCCGGCAAAGCCGGCTGCCCAGCAGCCCAGTGAAGAACCAACCAACCCACTCACACCCGCATTTGTACCGAGACGATCGACAAGGGAGCGAAAAGCCCCAGATCGTCTCGCCCTGTAAATAATTGTATTATTAACTTTACGAGGGAGTGATGTTATGTATTTAACCCTTGGTAACCTGTATCATACCACCACCAGAGGGCCTACCTGTTGGAGTCCCAAGAGATCCCAGCATCCCTTGGGAGCACTGTATATAAGCAGGTCACCCACGAGGCACCTGCACTCTGGCTTCTCAGTAAAGGAGCTAAGGTCACACTTGCTCATTGCTCACAGTACTCCGTTTCATCCTTTATTATGAGCTTATCAAACTTCAGATGCCATTGTGTACTTCTTTGGTTCTCCTCTCTCATTTATGGAGTTGTGACAAAGCCTCGCTGTCTCCTCCTTCAATCACCCCCTTCCACACCGCTTGCCATTGTAAGTCACGATGGTTCCAGAGCAGATCTGTGTGGAACTCGCTGATTATTGTTTCCCAGGTAGACTATGTTCCATGTAGGAGATCTATTGGATGCCACTCATCCTTTAACTTGGACCTTTTCAAAGAATTCCAGGAGGTTTGTACACCGTGACCTGCATGTGAAACCGTGCTGCCAGACCTGTATTCTTTAAATGTTCATTTAAAGCATCCACTATCATGTCTTCAAGCAGTTTTGCACCAGGTGTTTGGATAACTGGCCTGTAATTACCAGGGTCACCCTAAATGCAGAGAGATTTAGATAGGTTAAGCGAATGGGCTAAGGTTTGGCAGATGGAATACAATGTCGAAAAGTGTGAGGTCATCCACCTTGGGAAAAAAAACAGTAAAAGGGAATATTATTTGAATGGGGAGAAATTACAACATGCTCCGGTGCAGAGGGACCTGGGGGTCCTTGTGCATGAATCCCAAAAAGTTAGTTTGCAGGTGCAGCAGGTAATCAGGAAGGTGAATGGAATGTTGGCCTTCATTGCGAGAGGGATGGAGTACAAAAGCAGGGAGGTCCTGCTGCAACTGTATAGGGTATTGGTGAGGCCGCACCTGGAGTACTGCGTGCAGTTTTGGTCACCTTACTTAAGGAAGGATATACTAGCTTTGGAGGGGGTACAGAGACGATTCACTAGGCTGATTCCGGAGACGAGGGGGTTACCTTATGATGATAGATTGAGTAAACTGGGTCTTTACTCGTTGGAGTTCAGAACGATGAGGGGTGATCTTATAGAAACATTTAAAATCATGAAAGGGATAGACAAGATAGAGGCAGAGAGGTTGTTTCCACTGGTCGGGCAGACTAGAACTAGGGAGTACAGCCTCAAAATACAGGGGAGTCAATTTAAAACCGAGTTGAGAAGGAATTTCTTCTCCCAGAGGGTTGTGAATCTGTGGAATTCTCTGCCCAAGGAAGCAGTTAAGGCTAGCTCATTGAATGTATTCAAATCACAGATAGATAGATTTTTAACCAATAAGGGAATACGGGTTACGGGGAGCGGGCGGGTAAGTGGAGCTGAGTCCACGGCCAGATCAGCCATGATCTTGTTAATGGTAGAGCAGGCTCGAGGGGCTAGATGGCCTACTCCTGTTCCTAATTCTTATGTTCTTATGTTCTTGTTACCCTTTCTGAATTTTTCAAACTGGACTTGCTATCTCCTCGTCCTGTACAAAGAAAGCACCACTAGTTTCTTCCTTTCAATCCTCACTTGCCCTTGGTGCTTTGTGATGATTTAACCCGCCCAGTTTGTGAATAACTCATTCTTTTCTATAGCCCCATTCACTATGAATGGAATCTGTCTGCAGTCCCCCTTTCTGAAAAGTGATGTGAAAAATGTATTGAATATACCTGCCGTATCCTGTTCATCTGTAGTTTCATCTAATTTACCCACCCGTTATTTGATTTTCTTTCTACCATTAGCAAAGCTGTAAAACTCTTTTTTTGTGTCCCTTTTATCACTGTCTCCGATTTGTCTCTCTTACTCTCTTGGGGGGAGAAATTCAGCCGGTTAGCGCTCCTGGAAAGGGTGGGAACACGGGGCGCTAAAGATCTCGGAGCCGCGCCGCTCTTATTAGCGCCGCTCGGTGAATTCAGTGTGCCGGTACCGACGGGGCTGAGCAGTATCGCCGGGAGCACCGCGCCGGTGTGCCCCACCCCCGGTATCGACAGCGATGCACTATTAGGTTTGCACTGCACCTGTAGCGCCCTCTAGTGACACTGCCAGAGAAAGCTGGCAGTCCGAGCGGTCCCGGGGCGCTATGGGAAGGAATGATTGAAAAAGGCAAGTGAAATTGATATTTCTTTGAATTTTTTTTGTGATTCACCTTTATTTGCGGGGTGGGGGGTGGGAGGGAAGTAATTTATCGGGAATGTATTGTGTATTTTTTGTGCCAATATTTTTTTCCAGGGAGGCCTCTTTCGGGGCATCCGAGGCCATCTCTTTAGCTCGGGATATTCGGTTGCTCACCTGGTCTAGCGTCCTGAGAGAGGTGTGCAATGCCTCCCTTAGTGCTCCGTTCCACTCTCAGGGCGCATAAGAACATAAGAACATAAGAATTAGGAACAGGAGTAGGCCATCTAGCCCTTCGAACCTGCTCCGCCATTCAATAAGATCATGGCTGATCTAAATTCGCAGCAACCAAATGTTTTGGCAAACCCTTTTCCCGCACAAAATTTACCATCCTGTCGCCATTAGCGCCCTAAGAAGCCGAATTTCCAGCCCCTCGTCTTTCTAGTACGTGCCCCGAGATTCCTTGCGCCGTGATCTTGGTGGTGCCCACGATTGCAGGCTCAGCGGGGGGGGCATCTCTTTGACCTGATTCAGGTGAGCGCAAGACCACTTTGGTCAATGTCTCCAGCAGCCATCCAACCCATGCTTGCAGAAACACCATTGTCCACCCACCTGTGGGGCCTGTTGCCCAGGCCCCTCCCCCCAATTGCCTGGCCCGACCATTGGGGGTCGGGTTGGGGACCCTTGTGTATCCAAGTGGAGGCTTGTACACCCCCCGCTCATTTGGTCTAACTACCGCCAAAGGAAAGCTGGGTCCAAACGAATTGTAGGAGCGATACATCCCCGTCTCTGACCGTCACTTTCCTGTAAGGGATAGACAGATGATCCTCCCTTTATAAGGGAGCCAGGAAACGGCAAAAGACCTGACACAACTGATCTCCCATTAGTACCTCTGAGGAAATTGGGAGCTACTTTCTTTAGCTACCCGCAATATATCAACACTAAGATTGATTCCTGGGATGAGAGGGCTGTCTTATGATAAGAGATTGAGTACAATGAGCCTATACTCTCTGGAGTTTCGAAGAATGAGAGGTGATCTCATTGAAACATCCAAGATTCTGAGGGGCATTGACAGGGTAAACATAGAAACATAGAAAATAGGTGCAGGAGTAGGCCATTCGGCCCTTCGAGCCTGCACCGCCATTCAATGAGTTCATGGCTGAACATGCAACTTCAGTACCCCATTCCTGCTTTCTCGCCATACCCCTTGATCTCCCCACTAGTAAGGACTACATCTAACTCCTTTTTGAGTGTATTTAGTGAATTGGCCTCAACAACTTTCTGTGGTAGAGAATTCCACAGGTTCACCACTCTCTGGGTGAAGAAGTTTCTCCTCATCTCGGTCCTAAATGGCTTACCCCTTATCCTTAGACTGTGTAGAGAGGGTAGATGCTGAGAGCTTGTTTTCCCCCGGGCTAGAGAGTTTAGAACCGGGGTCACAGTCTCAGGATAAGACAGAGATGAGGAGAAATTTCTTCACTCAGAGGGTTGTGAATCTTTGGAATTTTCTGCCCCAGAGGGCTGTGGAGGCTCAGTCGTTGAGTATTTTCAAGGCCGAGAGCAATAGATTTTTGGAGTTTAGGGGAATCAAGGGATATGGGGATCGGGTGGGAAAGTGGAGTTGAGGTCGATGATCAGCCGTGATCCTATTAAATAGCGGAGCCGGCTCGAGGGGCTGAATGGCCGACTCCTGCTCCTAATTCTTATGTTCTTATATTGTTATATTGTAGACACTATTAACCCATTCTGGAGCGAGAAACTCATTGCAATCAATTGGAAATTGGATGGGTTGTATAACGATGCTCAGAATGCAATTTCCAATTGACAAGCATACCTTACTCGACTAAAGGCAGACCATCAGACCATTCAACTTTGGTGGGGGGGGGGGTTGTAAAACCAGCCCTAATGTTTGCCCCACCCCGGTTATACTTCAAGGAAAGTAAAGTGGAGCTGGGCGTATAACGTGTAGCTGATCTGATTTTGCCTGTTTCACACCCCGGCCGAACTCCAATGTTTCGGCGTGTGCGCCTGGCCTCTATTATTGCAGCAGGAGCTCCATAGTCCATCCTCCATTGTTCTCATTATCTGCCAGAATTTCTGAAGGGCCAACTTTGGGGTAGTTTGCCTTTCTTTGGTGAATAAAACTACAAATGATCTGTGTTGTTACTTGAATTGCTCTTGTCTTCATTCCCATGCCTGGAGTATTGTTGCCCCGTCTGCTGGAGACCTCAATTTGTAGACCCGCGATTACCCACCAATTCCCATTGCGGGGGGGGGGGGGGGTGTCCCTTCACTGTGACAGACTAAAGATTCCACTGTACTTATATCTTTCAGAAATTAGGATTTATTACAGTTTGTGTAGCAATAGAAGATTTCTCTATGTCCTCAATCCTAGTTTTCTTGGAGTCAATACTGACATATTGCAACAATCCTTGCCACTGGACCAAGACCTCGCTCTGTCAAGCCCCGTGTGGTGGCTGGTGTGCAACGGTCACCCCACGTTAAAAAAATCCACGCACAGGCATCTTCCACCCTTCAGGATGTAGTTCGGGATCTGGAATATTAAGTCCTTCATTGAAGCACCTGTGAACTCATCACTTTCTGGCGTGGAAGCAAGTCATCCTCGATACGAGGGACCACCTATGATGATGATTACAACAACAACAACTTGTATTTATATAGCGCCATTAATGTAGTGAAACGTCCCAAGGGGCTTCACGGGAGTATTATGCAATAAAAATTTGACACCGAGCCGCATAGGTAGAAATTAGCTCAGGCAACCAAAGGCTTGGTCAAAGAGGTAGGTTTTAAGGAGCATCTTGAAGGAGGAAAGAGAGGTAGAGAGGCGGAGAGGTTTAGGGAGGGAGTTCCAGAGCTTGGGACCCAGGCAGCTGAAGGGATGGTTGAACGATTATAATCAGGGATGCTCAAGAGGGAATAATTAGAGGAGCGCAGATATCTCGGGGGGTTGTGGGGCTGGAGGAGATTACAGAGATAGGGAGGGGCGAGGCCATGGAGGGATTTGAAAATAAGGATGAGAATCTTGATATCGAGGCGTTGTTTAACCGGAAGCCCATGTAGGTCAGCGAGCACAGGGGTGATGGGCGAGCGGGACATGGTGCGAGTTAGGACATGGGCAGCCGAATTTTGGATCACCTCTAGTTTACGTAGAGTAGAATGTGGGAGGCCAGCCAGGTGTGTGTTGGAATGGTCAAGTCTAGAGGTAACAAAGGCATGGATGAGGGCTTCAGCAGCGGACGAGCTGAGGCAAAGGCGGAGATGGGAGATGTAACGGAGGTGGAAATAGGCGGTCTTAGTTATGCTGCGGATATGTGGTCGGTAGCTCATTTCAGGGTCAAATATGACACCAAGGTTGTGAACAGTCTGGTTCAGCCTCAGACAGGAGTTGGGGAGAGGGATGGAGTCAGTGGCTGGGGAACGGAGTTTGTGGCGGGGACCGAAAACAATGGCTTCGGTCTTCCCAATATTCAATTGGAGAAAATTTCTGCTCATCCAGAACTGGATGTCGGACAAGCAGTCTGACAATTTAGAGACCGTGGAGGGGTCGAGAGAAGTGGTGGTGAGGTAGAGCTGGGTGTCATCAGCGTACATATGGAAACTGACGCTGTGTTTCCGGATGGTGTCGCCATGGGGCAACATATAGATGAGAAATAGGAGGGGCCAAGGATAGATCCTGGGGGGACACCAGAGGTAACGATGCGGGGGCGGGAAGAGAAGCCGCTGCAGTATTGGTTTTCAAACCTTGGGCAGCTCTATACTGTAAACTCATTATATCATAAACTGGTTTGGCTCAGCTTGTTGTTTTGACCATTTGGTCATGGAGAAATTCATCTCCTTTCTTAGAGCAATGATTGAGTGCCAGGAGCCCAAGAAGTGAAAATCAGCAGTAAGTAAAACTGTCTTGTTAGCAACTGTCACTTAAAGCTTGTTCCTCAGAGATATATTAAAAAAACTGATCTGTTTTTGTAATTTGGAAACCGAAGTGCAAATCAAATATTAAATTATTCGTGGATACTGCTGTGTATGACAAACTTTCAAATGTCCATAAAAATAATTTAAATATATAAAAGAGAGAATCCACATTTTTCAGATTATTGGAAAAGGAATCTTGTAATTTCAACAGCTTTCAAGCAACATCAGAATATTAGGATATTAAACAAAATCTATCTTGTTTTCCAATTTAAAGAAACTGTTTTGAGTGAAGTTTAGAGTTGACAGTAAAAGGAGGTTGGTTTGTAAATGGATAACCAGGCTCTAGACAAGTGTGTCTTAAAGTTGGGGGCATGCTTTCCGTGCTGGTTTTGCCGTTTGACTGGTGCTAATGTTTCTTTCCTTAACAAGAAATAACAAATGGTCTATGCCCCAAACCGTCGTAATTCACTACTTGGGCCTTTCATTGAATTTGCTGATATTAACCTTTTACTTACTAAAAACTTGAACATTAACAAAAAGAAACTTCTAACTAAACTAAAGTCTGCCCCCTGAAGCCCCGATTGAACACGCCCCGTGCAGTCTAAGGTGTGGACAAAGTGAGGGGGGGGGACACTTTTACATCGCAGCCAGAGATCAGTGTGGGAGCAGGTCATTTCACACTTGTGACAAGCTTTGGTATCTTTTATGTTGAAGGCACTATATAAATGCACGCTGTGGTCATCCTCCTCCTCATTCTCCTCGTCCTCCTCCTCATCTCCTCCACCTCATTATCATCTCATTCTCCTCCTCCACCCCATTCTCCTCCTCCTCATCCACCACCTCCTCTTCATTCTCCTTCTCTCCCTCATTCTCCTCATCCTCCTTATTCTCCTCCTCATTATCCTCCACATTCTCCTCCTCCACCTCATACTCATCCTCTCCCTCCACATTCTCCTCCACCTCTACCTCCGCCTCCTCCTCAATCTCCTCCTCACCCATTGGTTCCTTTCTTCAAGTGGCCGGCCAATGATGCCTTTAACCTCTTAACCCAAAGAAACGGTTGATCATAGAATCTTACAGCACAGAAGGAGGCCATTCGGCCCATCATGCCTGTGCCAGCTCTTTTAAAGAGCGATCAATTAGTCCTACTCCCAGTCAAGTTACCTCATTAACTGACCAATAATTACATCAAATGAGGAAGTCCTGTCCTTATTGTATTAAGACTGTGTGCAGTGCCATGTATCTATGGATTGATAAACGTGTGATATTTTATTGTGTTCCAATGAACTGGTATAGTTTGTGCTGCTCCATTGCTGTGCGATGGGGAATAGGGTGGAGTGAGCACTAAAACAAGGTGCTCTGTGTCGATGCAAAGTCACAGTTGGTCATCTGGAGGAAGGATTCCACTTACACTGGCCCATACATACCTCAAATAAACCTGAAAATCAGCTTTTAGATGTGGTGTTGCCCACAACCTTTCTGGATGTGTGCCCTGGACATTGGCTTCCAGCCAATAATCTCATATCTGCATCAGAGAATGGCACTGGGGGGTTTTACATGTTACAGTCATAGAAAGACTTGCATTTATATAGCGGCTTTCACGACCACTGGACGTCACAAAGCACTTTACAGTTGATGAAGTACTTTTGGAGTGTAGTCACTGTTGTAATGTGGGAAATGCGGCAACCAATTTGCGCACAGCAAGCTCCCACACACAGCAATGTGATAATGACCAGATAATCTGTTTTAGTGATGCTGATTGAGGGATAAATATTGGCCCCAGGGAGAACTCCCCTGCTCTTTTTCAAAATAGTGCCATGGGATCTTTTACGTCCACCTGAGAGGGCAGACAGGGCCTCGGTTTAATGTCACATCCAAAAGACGGCACCTCCGACAGTGCCATCATGGGCAGTCCCACGGAGTCGAAGAAGACTTGCTTCCACTCTAAAAGTGACTGAACAGTCCAATACAGGAATTACAGACCCTGTCACATGTGGGACAGACAGTGGTTGGAGGAAAGGGTGGGTGGGGAGTCTGGTTTGCCGCACGCTCCTTCCACTGCCTGCGCTTGGTTTCTGCATGCTCTCGGCGACGAGACTCGAGGTGCTCAGCGCCCTCCCGAATGCTCTTCCTCCCTTTGGCCAGGGACTCCCAGGTGTCAGTGGGGATGTTGCACTTTATCAGGGAGGCTTTGAGGGTGTCCTTGTAACGTTTCCTCTTCCCACCGAGGGCTCACTTGCCGTGTAGGAGTTCCGAGCAGAGTGCTTGCTTTGGGAGTCTCGAGTCGGACATGCGGACGATGTGGCCCCCGCCCAACGGAGCTGGCCAAGTGTGGTCAGTGCTTCGATGCTGGGGATGTTGGCCTGATTGAGGACATTAACGTTGGTGCGTCTATTCTCCCTCAGTACTGCACTGTGTGTGTGTCAGCCTAGATTTATGTGCTCCAGTCCCTGGAGTGGGACTTGAACCCACAACCTTCTGACTCAGAGGCGAGAGTGCTGCCCACTGAGCCAGGGCTGATAAATGCTGGTAAGGTACTGATCTCCCGCATTGCTTCTGCCGTCATTGCGAAGGAGTTCCTGAAAGACTCAGGCGTACATCTTGTGTGCACCTATCTTGACGATTGTCTCGTCTGATTGTGTTCCCCGCAGGCAGCTCCAGTGACGGTCTCTCAGGCAATGCAAACATTCACACAGCGCAATCTCCTTCTGAACCTTGAGAACTTTTCCTTGCAGCCTATTTAGCAAATATTTTACAATGGACCCAGATTCTAGATAATCCCAGACAAATCCTGGATGTAAAGCCACCTTATAATGTGAAGGTCGGGCGCATGATCATATTAAAAGCCTGTTACTGATAGCAATGTCCCATTTTCTATTGCCAGATTCAACAACAGGTTAAGCTGATGGTGCTTTTCAAAATAATAAGAATATTCCATTTACTAAAACAAATTGCAAGTTCACATTTGTGGAACTGTGATTTTGAGAAAAGATGTTAGTGGCTTGGCTGAAAGACAATGAAATTCCAAGCAACTAAATTGAAAACTAATGTTCATATATATTTATTTTGTCACGGAAAATAATTGCACCATTTTACACCTCGAGGCACTCCACAGTGAACATGATTGGTTGAGCTGGTTTCCGTACAGTCGGACCTTCCAGGCAAGAACATGTTTGTAAATGCAAATTAATATATGTTTTTTCTTGCCTAGAAACTTTTACTATGATCCTGATAATTGGATACATTTTCCATGAAATACCATAGATTGATCAGAATTCCAATATAACGTGAGTGAAAGAGAATGGTCTACAGGGATTTAATGCTGGTTCCTTTATGTATTGACGTGCAGTTTAGTTGGAAAAGTGTACGAATATTCTTTTCTCAAAATCACAATTACACAATGTGAACTTTCAATTTGTTTTGGCAAATGGAACATTTAAAAAAAAATTTTGTAAATTATTAGGGTCCTAGACCGAGTGGATAGGAAGGACCTATGTCCCTGAGCAGCGAGGTCAACAACCATGGGGCATAGATTTAAAGTAATTGGGGGGAGTTTTAGAGGAGCTATAGGGGTCATTTCTTTACCCAGAAGGTGGTGGGGGTCTGGAACTCGCTTCCTGAAAGCGTGGTCGAGGCAGAAACCCTCACTGCATTTATGGATGTGCACCTGAAGTGCCGTAACCTACAGGACTGTGGACCAAGAGCTGGAAAGTGGGATTAGGCTGGATAGCTCTTTGTCGGCCGCTGCGGACACGAAATGGCCTCCTTCCGCACTGTAAATTTCTATGATTCGATATCGACTATACAGCCAGGATTAAATAGTGACTTTGTGACAATGCTTACTAACAAATCTCTCCGAGATTTCTGCATGGTCTGGGACATTTTCCAGGCTTCCAGTACTTTTTCTTCAAGGTGACCATGTCCATTACTAAGCATATTAAAACCGATCTTTTGTTCAGTTCATGAGGTGTCTCGAGGTGAGGAACAGAGCTTAACCCCTTTTCCTACCCTGCCGACAGCAGATAAGGGGATTAAGCAGTAAAACCTTTATGTGTGCAAACATGATATCTTAAGGATGTGTTCATCAAATTTCATAAAAATGTCTAAATAATTAACCCTTTGAACACTGGAAATCCATGGCCTCTTTTTCAACTAGTTTACTTCTTTGCTAGAATAATCTTTCCTGTATCACTCCTGTAGAGATTGTGTTTGGCTTCCCATTATAGCTTCTGAATATTTGTCATCTACATATATTGGGGTCAATATTCCCCAGTGATTTGCGCCGTTTTTTTGGCGTACGCCGCTTTTTTTGGCCTAAATTTAAAAATCCAAGTTTCCTCAGTCTTTGTGCGCTAGCGTAACTCGGTTCGTTACGATTTTTTTAGGTTAGTTTTTTTTTTGCGTAACCTGATGTCTGCACCAGTTTTTCACAATTATGCAAGTTTGGCCAATTTAAATTTCTCCTGTGACCACTCCCGATAAACCTTCTGGGCACTTAAGGAAAACCAGCGCACATTAAAAAGGTCGGCGCAGAAAGACGCCATTGTTTTTAAGGCGAAGTTTTGGCGGGAGTTAAGAACACACAAATATGCATAATCAAGCTTAAATTTTAAAACTTAAAATGCAGGAAATGGAAGTTTAATGGAATTCATTCCGTTTTGATTTTTTTTAAACTGACAAGCCACCACCGAACGTCTCCAAACCGGGCTCGAGGGTCGGAGCGTCGGCCGGCAGAATTGGTTCCTCGCCCGGACACAGGGGCTCGGGGCTCTGCTTCAAAAGAAGCCCCGGGGGGGGGGGTGGCATGGGCAGAAGGCGAATGAAAGCCTTGCACTATGCATCAAATGAAGCCCGGGGAGGGTGGGTTTTCCTGATCATTACCTGGGTGTGGCCCATACTAGGGCTATGTTTCTATAGCAGGAAGGGGGTACTGAAGTTTCATGTTCAGCCATGAACTCATTGAATGGCGGTGCAGGCTAGAAGGGCCGAATGGCCTGCTCCTGCACCTATTTTCTATGTTTCTATGACCTTGGGAAGAGAGAACAAAGAACTCTGTCCTGCCTGCCATTTTGAGCTTCTTGCAAAGCTGCAATTTAATTATGGGGGCAATACTGACAATGCCATACCTTGTGCATGCCTTCTACTGGGGAGGAGACAATTGATTTGATGTCATCGCATGAGGAACCTCAGAGCACGTAGGATGATGGGCAGGAGGCCTTACCCACGTTGGGTATATTGAGACAGGCGTTCGTACCTGCACCTGAGTGATGCAGACTGTGTCAGAAGGTTGCGCTTCCGCAAAGAAGTTGTATCCGAGATCTGTGAGTTAGTAAAAGCAGACCTGAAACCTAGAAGCGTCAGGAGGACTGCTTTGTCAGTTGAAGTGAAGGTTACAGCTGCACTTTCATTCTATGCATCTGGATCGTTCCAGGCCACAACTGGGGATGTGTGCTCCATTTCTCAACATGCAACACATGTTTGCATTCGGCAGGTAACTGCTGCACTATATGCCTGGAAGAATGACTACATAAAGTTCCCCATGACTGCCCAGGCAAGCATGAAAGGGCTGTGGGCTTCTCCAGGATTTTATGGCTTTCCAAAGGTACAGGGCTGCATTGATTGTACCCACATTGCCTTGCGAGCACCTTTGGCGGATTCCGAGATGTACAGGAATAGAAAAGGCTTCCACTCCGTGAATGTGCAGCTCGTGTGTGACGACATGCATCGCATCATCTCAGTTGGTGCAAGATACCCTTGGAGCACCCATGATGCATTCATCCTACGCGAGAGCGCTATATCTGCCATGTTTCAGCAGCAGCCAGAAGGGCAGAGCTGGCTACTGGGAGACAAAGGGTACGGCCTCGCCACCTGGCTCATGGCACTCCTACGTGTAACCCGGACAGAAACTGACCGGGAATACAACATGTCACACATTGCGACGCGCAACATAATAGAGAGGACAATTGGCATCTTGAAACAGTGTTTACGATGCCTGGACCATTCCGGAGACTACTTGCAATACTAACCATAAGATTGTTGGTCAGTTCGCTGATGTGTGCTGCATAACTTAGCCATCATGAGGCAGCAGCAGCTGGTAGTAGAAGACCCACCTGAGGTGAGAGAGGCTGATGATGAGGAGGAGGACGATGAGGAGGAGGAGGACGAGGAAGCCATGCAACTACCTGAACCCGGAGCACGACGGCGGAGGAGGGCGGGCCCTCATGCCCCTTTAACGATTGCTCGAGCCTTGCGCCAGCAGCTCATCCGTGAACACTTTACTGCCTGAAGGCTCAGCGGCAACTATTCCACATGGACCATGCTTACTGTTTGGACCTGTTCTGTAATGTTGTGTTGTGTTAATGGAACAAATAATGGAAATGATTTTTGGTTACTTCAAAAAGTTGTGTTAATAATGTAAATGATTCAGTTATAATTTAACATTTATTTTATTCAAAAGTTTAACAAACATTTGTTTTTACTTAACTTTAATAAAAATATTCTTGTATCAAACTTTAAAGTTTTCAGTTAAGATCATTTACAAACTTTTAAACTTGTAAATTTTCATAACTTACAAAAGGCGATAATGTGGAAGGCCAGGCTTGGACCTCTTCAGAGGCTGGTCTGGGAATTGGAGTGGGAGTGGCAGTTGATTCTGTCAATGGGCGTGGGGTCTGGGCGTGTCCCCTTATTGCAGCAGCTAACTCCGACATTCCCTCCCTCATGTGCCGTGACAGTGTCTCAACTACCTGAAACATGCCCTCCCTGATGTGCACCGACATTGTATCTGCTGCCTGCGACATTCCCTCCCTCCCTCCCGTCCTGATACCTCATCACCCACCCCATTGATGGTGTCCAGGAGTGATCGCTTCAGGTCAATGCTCTCCGCACTCATTGCCATCATCTGAACCACATCTTTTAGATCCTGCAACTCAGGAGAGCGCTGTTGAGCTCTCCTTCCCCTCCTCACCCTGGGTGTGGCTCGCTGCATCCCACTGGGACCCGCAGCCTCGGATGGTGGGGCCCTGGGTGTGCCTCGCTGCACCCCACTGGAATCCCCAGCCACAGACTGTGAGAAACCATGCAATGTCCCACCAACACTCGTACCACTCAGGGAAGGAGCTGGCACCTCACTGGGCAGTACCTGTACCTCCTCCAGACTGAGTATAACAGTGGGGGCTTCATCCATCCCCTCCCCCTGCTCCTCCACCTCCCACCTCCCCATCCCCTCCCCCTCCCCCTCACCCCCATGCTCTTGGTCTGGGAGGTGGGATTGGAAGATGTTCTCTTCAGACTCGTCCGTGTCTGAATCTTCTTCTGCATCACCTTCAGCCTCGTCAGGGTTGGCCTCAAGTTCTGCAACATATAACAGAACAGACAAATGGTTAGCAGCAGAGGAAGGGCCAGGGTGGGTGGTATGAGTAGGCTCACACAGTGCAGGCAGCAGGCTGATTTGAAGGACCACGATGGATGATAGCACATTGCATCAACTGAAGCGTAGCTGACGGAGACATCCCCATGAACCGAAGCTTGGCTAGCCCGCATCGTACTTAACATTTAGCAACGCCAGACTGTGGAATTTGCAGGACTTACCCTCTCCCTCGAGTGTGGGCCCAGCTTGTGCAGTGGTGGTTGCTTTTCTCCAGGCAGAACCCATCAAGGTAGGGACCCTATCTTCCAAGTGTGTCAGTGGATGCAGATTTGCCGGGCCTCCTCCTGTTCGAGGTCTTTCCCTTTTGTTGTGGGCCACCTCCCTCTACAAAGATGAAAATGTAACTTTTTAGAGAGAGTGTCTTTCTGCTGGGTAGGACGTACAGATGGTTACATTTACAATTGCAATTCCAGTGAATAAATGAAAATATTACTTACACTAACTACTTGACCAAGGTCCTGCCAATTCTTTTTGCACTGGCCTCCAGACCTCGGGGTGGTCACCATTACACAGTAATCTTCTGCAAGTTGGTTCCAACGTTTCTTCATTTCTTTTGGTGAAACTTTTATGTGACCTCTGCTGGTGTCCAGCTCGTGCCATCTGGCCTCAATCACAGTAACCAGTGCCTCCACTTCACCCTGTGAGAAATTCTTGGTCCTTGAGCCGCGGTGCATATTGTATTGCAGCTCCAATTTTTCCACTGAGAATTAAAGTTCTCACACACAACTGGCTCTTTAAAAATGGCCGAATGCAGACCGGTAGCTGTACTGGGCATGTGCGCCCATAGCAGGGGGGTGGGGGGGCATTGTTTTCTCGGTGCAGACATTCGGCTCCACCCCCCGAGGCTACAGGACAGGCTGCGCGGCACCAATTTCCAAAAATAGAGCGGGGAAACTTGCTACTTTTTTTTAGAGTAGAGTCAGGACCAACAAAAACGGGCATAACTCTGGCAAAAGACCAAAAAACGGCATTGGGGAAAATTGAGCCTGTTGTCTTCGTTGACTGTGGTCTCCCAGTGGTTGTCTTTTTCACTGATACCCACATTTTAATCATTAACTATGTAAATTACAGTGCACTCTAAAGGTCTCTTAAATATGCATCAATGAGAATACAGTGTGTAATCAGCTGCAGAATGTTAAGCAGAATATGAGCAGTGGAGAACAACATCTCAATCATATACCAGGTCTCTGAGCAATAGAGCGGGTGGGTATCTGACCATCACAACAGGCTTCCGTGTGTGAAAGCGAAAGAAAGAACATGTATTTATATAGCGCCTTTTACAACTGCAGGACGTCCCAAATTACAGCAAATGGAGTACTATTTCAAGTGTAGTCACTGTTGTAATGTGGGAAACGTGGCAACCAATTTGTTCACAGCAAGCTCCCACACACAGCAATGTGATAATGACCAGGTAATCTGTTTCCATGATATTGATTGAGGGATAAATATTGGCCCCAGGACACCGGGGATACCTCTCCTGTTCTTCTTTGAAATAGTGCCATGGGATCTTTTACATCCACCTGAGAGAGCAGACGGGACCTCGCTTTAATATCTCATCTGAAAGACAGCACCTCCGACAGTGCAGCGCTCCCTCAGTACTGACCCCAGACAATGTAGCGCTCCCTCAGTACTGCCCCTCCGACAGTGCAGCACTCCCTCAGCACTGTCCCTCCGACAGTGTGGTGCTCCCTCAGCACTGCCTCTCCGACAGTGTGGCACAACCTCACTAACGTTGACGGTAAGCTGCGCGGACACGTAGCGGTCTGGAGACCCCGTGCAGGCTGTTCGCCGCCTTTTACACGGAAGAAACCGCACGCGCACACAAATTTGAATTAGCCACACAGCCAGTTAAAGGGACCGCGCGCATTTTGTGCTTAAGTTTCTGTAGTGACGTTGCGTGGGACTAAACTCATAAAAGTTGTAACCCATATAACAATTAGTGTGTGTGCATGTTGTTTGTCACCTTAAGGAGGAGAAGGGGGCGGAGAGGTTTAGGGAGGGATTTCCAGAGCGTATGACCTCGGCAGCTTAAGCCACAAATATATTGCTGCAAATGTAGCGTGTGAGGGGACACTGTATCTCCTTGTCTCTACCTGCAGTGAGTAAGGAAATCAATCACGCACTTTCCAGAAACCAATCACGTTTCTGTGTCTGAGCACACCTCCTACAATCTTCTTTCCAAATCATTTAGTTTGATAAAGTGGCACATAACAGGCTTGCCAGCAAAGTTGAAGCCCATGGAATGTAAGGGACAGTGGCAGCATGGATACGGAATTGGCTGAGTGGCAGGAAACAGAGAGTAGTGGTGAACGGTTGTTTTTTGGACTGGAGGAGGGTACACAGTGGTGTTCCCCAGGGGTCGGGACTGGGACCACTGCTTTTCTTGATATATATTAATGACTTGGACTTGGGTGTACAGGGCACAATTTCAACATTTCCAGATGAGACAAAACTTGGAAGTATAGTGAACAGTGAGGAGGATAGTGATAGACTGCAGGAGGACATAGACAGGCTGGTGAAATGGGCAAACACGTGGCAGATGAAATTTAATATCGAACAGTGCGCAGTGATACAGTTTAGTAGGACGAATGAGGAGAGGCAATATAAACTAAAGGGTACAATCCTAAAGGGGGTGCAGGAACAGAGAGACCTGGGGGTATATGTGCACAAATCGTTGAAGGTTGCAGGTTGAGAAAGTGGATAAAAGAGCATATGGGATCCAGGGCTTCATAAATAGAGGCACAGAGTACAAAAGTGTGGAAGTTATGATGAACCTGTATAAAACACTGGTTCGGCCCCAACTGGAGTATTGTGTCCAATTCTGGGCACACACTTTAGGAAGGATGTGAAGACCTTAGAGAGGGCACAGAAAAGATTTACGAGAATGGTTCCAGGGATGAGGGACTTCAGTGACGTGGATAGACTGGAGAAGCTGGGGTTGTTCTCCTTGGAGCAGAGAAGGTTGAGAGAAGATTTGATCGAGGTGTTCAAAATCATGAGGGGTCTGGACAGAGTAGATCGAGAGAAACTGTTCCCATTGGTGGAAGGGTCGAGAACCAGAGGGACACAGATTTAAGGTGATTGGCAGAAGAACCAAAGGCGACATGAGGGAAAACTTTTTACGCAGTGAGTGGTTAGGATCTGGAATGCGCTGCCTGAGAGGGTGGTGGAGACAGACTCAATCATGGCTTTCAAAAGGGAACTGGATAAGTACCTGAAGGAAAAAATAATTGCAGGGCTACGGGGAAAGGGCGGGGGAGTGGGATTAGCTGAGAGCCAGCATGGGCTCGACGGGCCGAATGGCCTCCTTTTGTGCTGTAACCATTCTATGATTCTATGATTAGCTGTGCATACCCCCTCTCCCACATACCAGCAAACCTTGCAACATTGTGAGCTTGGATTGACCATGAGAAACTCCATGGGATGTGAGATTTTTGGACATTGAGGGAACCAAGGGCTATGGGGACAGTGCAGGAAAGTGGAGTTGAGGTTGAAGTTCAGCCATGATCCTATTGAATGGTGGAGCAGGCTCGAGGGGCCGTATGGCCTACTGCTGCTCCTAATTGTTATGTTCTTGTAGCTGCTAGTTTTTAATAAAAAAATAATGACTAACTTTCAAGAGTATTGAAGAGTAATTGATCCCCATTCAAACTTGGAAGTATAGCGAACAGTGGTAGACTTCAAGAGGACATAGACAGGCTGGTGTGATGGGCGGACACGTGGCAGAAGAAAAATTTAACGCAGAAACGTGCAGAGTGATACACGTTGGTCGGAAGAACGAGGAGAGGCAGAAATAGCGCTCAGCATCCAAACTGCTTCTCGACCGTGACAAAGTGCTTTGGTACCAGGAAGGTCGAACTGCCAGTGGCTCCAAGGGCAGGGCTTGGCATCGCCTGCACATCGGGCTTGGAAGGATACTCGTGGCATTCGGAAACAAATGCAGATTGCATGTGTCCACGTGGAGTAACCTGTCGGCACGTGTGTGGAAAGATAAAGGAAGGCAGTGACATGATTCTGCAGAGCACGGAGATTCTGTCAAGCTGCTATGAGAGAAAACAATTGCAGAGTGCTCCGAGTGCCCCAAAAAGCAATAGAAACAGAATGAAATTCCTAATGAACAGGTTATCCATTTTACAATCTCAGGAGCGAACATAAAAATGCATTACTATTGGCAAATCACCATCTCCAGTCTATTTTCCGCCTCCATTCTTTGTATCAGTAGTGAATCAATATACATGCAAATACTGTACATATTGCATTAGCCTTCAGTCTTGCAAAAATTTATAGCATGTAGAGCGCCGGCTCTACTGAACACTTCTTTCTTGATATAACTCTTATCATGCATGGGAAATAACTTCCATTTAGATTTACTTAATGACCTTTAAAAGCTGGATGACACATTTCATGCCAAATGATCCAATGCTTTTTTTATGCGGGCCTAATTTATGGGAGAAGTCGTCTCGAATGGTTACGTCCATGAAACCACGTTAATGGCAATCTTACTGAAACCGTTTTTCACAGCTGGGCTGGAAATCCAGACTATTTGATGTCCCAGCTGGTTGATAACCTACTGAGGGAAATATATGCACTCAACGACTAAAGTGGCTGAAAAACAACCACAATGAAGCTTCGGGATTTTTGAGTTAATCTAAAATTTGAATGCACATAATCCCACAGGCAAATATGCTCATTGTGGATAAATCAGACCAGCAAGTGGATTTGTTTTAAAAATCAGGCGTTTTAGATAGAATGGTACTCAGTGCACAGGCACAACAGTTTACAAATTGTACCATTTTACACACAAACCTTTTGGGATTACAAGATGTGTGGAGTGCTTGCGATGTGATTCACTTGTAATTCTTTTTCAAGCCGTTAAATCAATGACGAGTATGAGACAATGTTCCCTGTAATTGTCTTTCGGGGCAGGTGTCCTAGTCACAGTACTGCGCATACGCGGGTTTACTATTGAAACACCGGCTGCGCGGGACCCTGGAGCGCTGTGCAGACGCGGAATGACACGGAACTTTGGTGGGAGGTCGTGTTTGTGATTGGGAAGCTTCTGTATCAGTAAGAGCTCTCGTCAGAGGAAGGGGGTTGAAAGTAGTTCCACGCAGTACTCTTCATCTGTTTCACGTCAATTTCAAAGTTTGTGGGCAAAAGTCAACTATTTAGGGAAAGTACATAGTGACACGTCAACACCTGTTAGACTCTCATAACCAAAGCACTATTCCAGTAATGGTGACTTAATGGCCTCACCCCTCCCTATCTCTGTAATCTCCTCCAGTCCCACAACCCCCCCGAGATGTCTGCGCTCCTCTTATTCTGCCCACCTGAACATCCCTGATTATAATCTCTCCACCATCGGTGGCTGTGCCTTCTGTTGCCTGGGCCCCAAGCTCTGGAACTCCCTCCCTAAACCTCTCCGCCTCTCTACCTCTCTTTCCTCCTTCAAGACGCTCCTTAAAACCGACCTCTCTGACCAAGCCTTTGGTCACCTGCGCTAATTTTGACTTATGCGGCTCGGTGTCAATTTTTTTTGTCTCTAATACTCCTGTGAAGCACCTTGGGACATTTCACTATGTTAAAGGCGCTGTATAAATACAAGTTTTTGTTGTTAATCCCTTGACATTTCTCAAAAGCCGAATGTATTCCATAGATAGTATTTTCTGAGATTGTCGACTCACAAGATTTATTGAGCCAGATATTTTGTAGTAGGCCTTTTATTTTCTTCCGCAGCACCAACATGTTCTAAAAATACTGCCTCTTTACGAAGCCAAGAATATCTGAAAGGAGCAATAGTTTGCCCCTCCCTATTTTGATAAAGACAGCACACCATCCTGACTTGGAAATATATCGGCCGTTCCTTCATCGTCGCTGGGTCACAATCCTGGAACTCCCTCCTTAACAGCACTGTGGGAGCACCTTCACCACACGGATTGCAGCGGTTCAAGAAGGCGGCTCACCACCACCTTCTCAAGGGGCAATTAGGGAAGGGCAATTAATGCCGGCCTTGCTAGCTATGCCCACATCCCATAAAACAGTAAATAACAATAAAACAGGAAAAATTGATTTGGAGCATGGTACAAAGTTCCTTGCCATCAAATCCACATACTCATTCCAGCTTGTATTCAAAGTAGAGGCATTAACTGTGTCTAGTCTCAGTCCCTGGAGGGTGGAATCATAGAATTATAGAAATTTACAGCACGAAAAGAGGCCATTTGGCCCATCGTATCCGCACCGGCCGACAGAGCTATCCAGCCTAATCCCACTTTCCAGCTCTCGGTCCCTAGCCCTGTACGTTACGGCACTTCAAGTGCTCTTTCCAAGTACTTTTTAAATGTGATGAGGGTTTCTGCCTCTACCACCCTTTCAGGCAGTGAGTTCCAGACCCCCACCACCCTCGGGGTGAAGAAAGTTCTCCTCAACTCCCCTCTAAACCTTCTACCAATCACTTTAAATCTATGCCCCCTGGTTATTGACCCCTCTGCTAAGGGAAATAGGCCCTTTCTATCCACTCTATCCAGGCCCCTCATAATTTTATACACCTCAATTAAATCCCCCCTCAGCCTCATCTGTTCCAAAGAAAACAGACCCAGTTTCTCCAATCTTTCCTCGTAGCTAAAATTCTGGCAACATCCTCATAAATCTCGTGACTGCAGTCTACATTCCCCTGCTGATCAGCTTGAAGATACAGATTTAAACAATGCTGACTTGAATAAAGCATTCAATTGGAAACTGGTGAGATTCCAAACTCATCACGAGTAAAACAATACCACATCTTGGCCTAGGCCTGGCCTCTAAAGTATTTGTAAAATGCCTCATAACTTGCATCCTTCAACTCTTCTCGATGCTGCGATTAATGAGAGTACTTTCACAAGTGTGCATTAAAATGGCAGCTCTCCAGCTGGGCGTCTCTCTTCACCCAGTTTCATTTTCCTGCAAAGTCTGGAGAAACCTCAGTATACATGGTTTTTGTAGAATCCAACTCCCTGAATCTGCTCTGGGATCTGCCTGATTCCCCCCCCTCAACACTCCCCCCTCCAGGGACGCTTCCACTGGTTTGCTCTGCAGTTGGGTTTTACTCTTGACATTATCTCCGGGTTTGCATTGCCAAGAGGAAATCGCTTCGTATCGACTCTCGATTTGCAGTATGAGTGCACCCTTACATTTGTGGTGTCCAACTCGTGCCAATGTTTGGTTTGTGAACATTGCGGGCCAGAAATTGCGGTCGCAGGCTTCCCGCGGGCGGACGCCTCCAACCGCAAAAATTTTTTACGCAAGTACCGGGCGGTCCCAGAGGAACAAACACGTGCGCTCCGAGGCCTTGCTGCGCAGCCCAGCGTCGGGGCCCACGTATCCCAGGAGAGTGCGGGCATCCTGGGATCACGTGAGCCGGACCGACCAATGGAAATGGCGTCTCCCCATTCACAGTAATGGTGAATTCCATTTGTGCCGCGATCACCGTTTCTGTGACCGGGGATACCCCAAACACACATACACATTTTAAATAAATAAGAAAATCACTTCACATATTTAAAATTAATTGAAATATTAGACAATGTTTTTTTGTTGTTGAATTTTTAAAATATATTTTAATAGAGGCACCTTAATGGACAGGGTTTTAACATAAAAATTATTGGTAACATTTTATTTTTCTATCTTTTAAAACTCTTACGCTGGTAAAAGCAGGTGTGAGAGTTTGAAGAACATTCGCTGGGCAGGAGTGGGGCAAGTAGCCCAAATCTCTGCCCGCGGAGGCCCTTCTCCCGGGGACGCGTTGGAACTGTCAAAAGACATTTTGATAGATTGCAAGCGCCGATTCAGCGCGTGCGCACCGAGAACCGTCACCAGCGGGTCCTCGACAGGTGTGTGTGTATGTTGTCACCATCATCATCATCATAGGCAGTCCCTCGGAATCGAGGAAGACTTGCTTCCACTCCAAAAGTGAGTTCTCAGGTGACTGTACAGTCCAATATGGGAATTACAGTCTCTGTCACAGGTGGGACAGACAGTGGTTGGAGGAAAGGGTGGGTGGGGAGTCTGGTTTGCCGCACGCTCCTCCCGCTGCCTGCGCTTGGTTTCTGCATGCTCTCGGCGATGAGACTCGAGGTGCTCAGCGCCCTCCCGGATGCTCTTCCTCCACTTAGGGCGGTCTTTGGCCAGGGACTCCCAGGTGTCGGTGGGGATGTTGCACTTTATCAGGGAGGCTTTGAGGGTGTCCTTGTAACGTTTCCTCTACCCACCTGGGGCGTGTTTGCCGTGTAGGAGTTCCGAGTAGAGCGCTTGCTTTGGGAGTCTTGTGTCGAGCATGCGGACAATGTGGCCTGCCCAACGGAGCTGGTCGAGTGTGGTCAGTGCTGCGATGCTGGGCATGTTGGCCTGATCAAGGACACTGACGTTGGTGCATCTATCCTCCCAGCGGTTTTCAGGATCTTGCGGAGACTCGGTGGTATTTCTCCAGCGACTTGAGGTGTCTACTGTATATGATCCACGTCCCTGAGCCATACAGGAGGGTGGGTATCACCACTGCTCTGTAGACCATTAGCTTGGTGCCGGGTTGGAGGGCCTGGTCTTCAAACACTCTCTTCCTCAGGCGACCGAAGGCTGCACTGGCACACTGAAGGCGGTGTTGGACCTTGCCATCGATGTCTGCCCTTGCTGATAGTAGGCTCCTGAGGTATGGGAAATGGTCCACGTTGTCCAAGGCCAGAGAGACCGTGATTTTTGGCCGTACAAGAAGACTTTTAGCAATGATTCAAATTTAATTTGTTTTTGGATTTAGGGATGTGTGTTTCATCGGGAGTAATATTTGAATAATCCAGAGCTATTTGGGAAACTGCAAAAAGGTTTTAAAACCTACATATGAACAAATAATAGCAATATGGATGAAGAAAGAAGGGTGGTGCAATGTTTCTTAGGATCAAACCTTAATGACTGGGCTGTGTGTGAGTGTATGTATTATTTCCAGCTGAAAAACTCATTGAAACTTTGATTAGGTTTGTTAGAAAAGCGGGCTGGGCTCACAGAGGAGCAATATACTGTCTCTACGGAGTTCCATTCAGTGATGATGTAAGGGGCAACGCGAGGGAATGTTGCTGGGAGGGAATGGTGCTGGGAGGGAGAGGCAGCGGGAGGGGATAGTGCTGGGAGGGAGAGGCAGCGGGAGGGGATGGTGCTGGGAGGGAGGGGCAGCGGGAGGGAGGAGCAGCGGGAGGGGATAGTGCTGGGAGGGAGAGGCAGCGGGAGGGAATAGTGCTGGGAGGGAGGGGCAGCGGGAGGGAGGAGCAGCGGGAGGGGATAGTGCTGGGAGGGAGAGGCAGCGGGAGGGGATAGTGCTGGGAGGGAGAGGCAGCGGGAGGGGATAGTGCTGGGAGGAAGGGGCAGCAGGAGGGGATGGTGCTGGGAGGGAGGGGCAGCGGGAGGGAGGGGCAGCGGGAGGGGATAGTGCTGGGAAGGAGAGGCAGCGGGAGAGGATAGTGCTGGGAGGAAGGGGCAGCAGGAGGGGATGGTGCTGGGAGGGAGGGACAGCGGAAGGGAGGGGCAGCGGGAGAGACGGTGCTGGGAGGGAGGGGTAGCGGGAGGGAGGGGCAGCGGGAGGGAGGGGCAGCGGGAGGGAGGGGCAGCGGGAGGGGACCGTGCTGGGAGGGAGGGGCAGCGGGAGGGAGGGGCAGCGGGAGGGGACCGTGCTGGGATGGAGGGGTAGCGCGAGGGAGGGGCAGCGGGAGGGGATGGTGTTGGGGGGGAGGGGTAGCGGAAGGGAGGGGCAGCGGGAGGGACGGTACTGGGAGGGAGGGGTAGCGGGAGGGAGGGTCAGCGGGAGGGGCAGCGGGAGGGGACCGTGCTGGGAGGGAGGGGCAGCGGGAGGGAGGGTCAGCGGGAGGGGACCGTGCTGGGAGGGAGGGGTAGCGCGAGGGAGGGGCAGCGGGAGGGGATGGTGTTGGGGGGGAGGGGTAGCGGAAGGGAGGGGCAGCGGGAGGGACGGTACTGGGAGGGAGGGGTAGCGGGAGGGAGGAGCAGCGGGAGGGGACGGTGTTGAGGGGGAGGGGACGGTGCCGGGAGGAAGGGGCAGCGGGAGGGGACTGTGTTGGGGGGGAGGGAGCACGGTACAGTGAGGGGACAGCTAGCCCTGTGATCAGTTATTTCCCCGGGGTGGTGATAAAGTGAGCTTCCCCTCACATTCCCTCCCGACGCCACCTTCGCAAGTGGTCGCGTGAAGCAGAGACTTGAGTACCAACAACAACCACAACTTGAATTTATTAACAAATAAATAATTTAAACCTGGCTAAGCAACGCCTTGATTTCAAAATTCTCATTCCTTGTTTACAATGGCCCTCGCCCCTCCCTATCTCTGTAATCTCCTCCAGCCCCACAACCCCCCCGAGATGTCTGCGCTCCTCTAATTCTGCCCTCTTGAACATCCCTGATTATAATCGCTCCACCATCGGTGGCCGTGCCTTCTGTTGCCTGGGCCCCAAGCTCTGGAACTCCCTCCCTAAACCTCTCCGCCTCTCTACCTCTCTTTCGTCCTTCAAGATGCTCCTTAAAACAAACTTCTGTGACCAAGCCCTGCCTTTATTTCTTCTTTTGTGGCTCGGTGTCAAATTTATCTGTTTTGTCTTGTAAAACAGGTTTGAAGCGCCTTAGGACATTTTCCTACGTTAAAGGCGCTTATATAAACATAAGTTAGCGCCATTAACTGAAACATCCCAAGTCGCTTCCCAGGAATATTCTGAGATAACCAATCAGGGATGCTCTAGAGGGCAGAATTAGAGGGGCGCAGACATCTTGGGGGTTCGGTGAGGGGTGGGGGTGGTGTTTTGGGGCTGGAGGTGATTACAGGGATAGGGAGGGGCGAGGCCATTAAGTCACCATTCCCGGTGAGCGGGGTGGGGGTTGTGAGCTGGAGGAGCAAACAGAGATGAGTACCATCTTCTAGGTCACTTTGTTCAAACAGACACGTGGTGTGAAAGACGGACCGCGTTATTTCCTGAAGCGCCTTCTCTGTTCTGGAAGACTTAAGAACAAAAAAAAAATTTCACATAGAAAATGTCTCTGTCATCTCTCCTTGACTTTTGGCAGACTGGTCATGAAAGTAAAAGCCCATGGGATCCAGGACAAAGTGGCAAGTTGGATCCAAAATTGGCTCAGAGGCAGGAAGCAGAGGGTAATGGTTGATGGGTGTTTTTGTGACTGGAAGGCTGTATCCAGTGAGGTTCCGCAGGGCTCAGTGCTGGGTCCCTTGCTTTTTGTGGTATATATCAATGACTTGGACTTGAATGTTGGGGGTATGATTAAGAAGTTTGCAGATGACACTAAAATAGACTGTGTGGTTGATAATGAAGACGAAAGCTGCGGACTGCAGGAAGATATCAATGTACTGGTCAGGTGGGCAGAACATGGCAAATGAAATTCAATCCGGATAAGTGTGAGGTAATGCATTTGAGGAGCTTGAACAAGGCAAGGGAATACACATTAAATGGTAGGACACTGAGAAGTGTAGAGGAACAAAGGACCTTGGAGTGCAGGTCCACAGATTCCTGAAGGTTGCAGGCCAGGTAGATAAGGTGGTTATGAAGGCATATGGAATACTTGCGTTTATTAGTCGAGGCATAGAATACAAGAGCAAGGAGGTTATGCTTAAACTGTATAAAACACTGGTTAGGCTGCAGCTGGAGTACTGTGTGCAGTTCTGGTCACCACATTACAGGAAAGATGTGATTGCACTGGAAAGGGTGCAGAGGAGATTTACAAGAATGTTGCCTGGACTGGAGAATTTTGGCTATGGGGAAAGATTAGCGATGCTGGGTCTGTTTTCTTTGGAACAGAGGAGGCTGAGGGGAGACCTGATTGAGGTGTATAAAATGATGAGGGGCCTGGATAGAGTGGATAGGAAGGACCTGTTTCCCTTGGCAGAGGGATCAACAACCAGGGGGCATAGATTTAAAGTAATTGCGGGGAGGTTTAGAGGAGATGCGAGGGGAAATTTCTTCACCCAGATTGTGATGGGGTCTGGAACTCACTGCCTGAAAGGGTGGTGGAGGCAGAAACCCTCACCACATTTAAAAGATACTTGGATGTGCACCTGAAGTGCCGTTCCCTACGGACGGAGAGCTGGAAAGTGGGATTAGGCTGGGTAGCTCTTGGTCGGCCGGCGCGGACACGATGGGCCGAAATGGCCTCCTTCTGTGCTGTAAATTTCTATGATTCCACAAAATGCCATACCCAATCAAGCCTCTCTTCACTGGAGGTGACCTAAGAGAGAGAGATGCCTACGGTGCATGCAAGATGGTACCTGAAGGAAGACACTTGGCAGGCTGATCACATCTCCAAGGTTGTCTTTCTGCTATCTGAATTTATACATTGGAAAGACACCCTGTGCCATCATGCTTGCAAACAAGCATATAAACTTGATAGATGAAGTGTGGCAATCACAGCCTCACTGGGCGCTCATCACCTCGTGCCACAATGTCCGACCTGTTCACAGGTTGCTTCCTGTCTGGCGTTTATTAAAAGTTGAGGATTGGAAGAATTTTGTCCTTTTTCTTGGCCTCAAGAGGATTCCATCTGAAACTCTGTCGCTTCGGTACAATCCTCGTGGAATTGTGCTCCGTGGACAGTTTTGTTTTCTTTGGACCAACGTGACCTGGATGACGGTACCTTCGCACTGGGTCATCTGCTCTACCGGAAGCCAAAGACTTGGATTTATATAGCGCCTTTCACGACCACCGGACGTCTCAAAGCTCTTTACAGACAATGAAATACTTTTGGAATGTCGTCACTGTTGTAATGTGGGAAACACGGCAGCCAATTTGCGCACAGCAAGCTCTCATAAACAGCAACGTGATGATGATCAAGTAATCTGTTTCAGTGATGTTGATTGAGCGATAAATATTGACCCCAGTACACCGCAGATAACTTCCCTGCTCTTCTTCAAAATAGTCCCATGAGATTTTTTACACCCACCTGAAAGAGCAGACGGGACCTCGGTTTAATGTCTCATCTGAAAGATGGCACCTCCGACAGTGTAGCACTCCCTCAGTACTGCCCCTTCGACATCACAGCGCTCCCTCAGTACTGCCCCTCGACAGTGCGGCGCTCCCTCAGTACCGCCCCTCTGACAGTGGGGCACTCCTTCAGTACCGTCCATCTGACAGTGCAGCACTCCCTCAGTACTGCCCCTTCGACATTGCAGCGCTCCCTCAGTACTGCCCCTCTGACAGTGCGGCGCTCCCTCAGTACCGTCCCTTCGACAGTGCAGCACTCCCTCAGTACTGTCCCTCCAACAGTGCAGCACTCCCTCAGTACTGTCCCTCCAACAGTGGGGCACTCCCTCAGCACTGTCTGTGCACTATTTGGAGCAACATTGCAAATCAGTTTGAGGAATTGAAGAGGTGGCGGAAGATTCAAAGGTGACATGAGGAAAAACATTTTTACGCAGCGAGTGTTTAGGATCTGGAATGCCTGAGAGGGTGGTGGAGGCAGATTTAATCGTGGCTTTCAAAAGGGAATTGGATACGTAGCTGAAGGAAAAAAATTGCAGGGCTACGGGGAAAGGGCGGGGGAGTGGGACTGACTGAGGTGCTCTTGCAGAGAGCCGGCACGGGCTCAGCGGGCCGAATGGCCTCCTTCCGTGCTGTAACCTGTTATATATGTGGACCAGAGGGCTCATCTGCTGGAGTCCCAAGGGATCCCATAATCCCTTGGGAGCACAGGTATTTAAGGAGGCTTCACAGATTGGAGAGGCATCTGGGGACCTGCAATAAAAGACTGAGATCACACTTTACTTTGAGTTCAGTGTTCAGTCTGACTCTTTCTCCATACACAACAACTGGCGACGAGATACAAATAGCGAACCCAAAGATGCGGAGAACAGTGGGCATCCTGGAGAAATTTTCGGAGGGAGATGATTGGGAAACTTCTGTGGAGCGGCTCGACCAATACTTCGTGGCTAACGAGCTAGATGGGGAAGAGAACGCTGCCAAACGAAGGGCGATCCTCCTCACCGTCTGTGGGGCACCAACGTATGGCCTCATGAAGAATCTGCTCACTCCAGCAAAACCCACGGAGAAATCGTACGACGATTTGTGCACACATTTGAACCCGAAGGAAAGCGTTCTGATGGCGAGGTACCGGTTCTACACCTACAAAAGGTCTGAAGGCCAGGAAGTGGTGAGTTATGTCGCTGAGCTGAGACGCCTTGCAGGACATTGCGAATTTGAAGGACATTTGGAGCACATGCTGAGAGACTTTTTCGTACTTGGCATTGGCCACGAAACCATACTTCTCAAACTTTTGACTGTAGAGACCCCAACCTTGAGTAAGGCCATAGCGATAGCCCAGGCGTTCATTGCCACCAGTGACAATACTAAGCAAATCTCTCAGCACACGAGTGCTGCTACAAGTACTGTGAACAAAGTGATGTTGTTTTCAAATCGTAACGTACAGGGCAGATCACACATACCTGCAGCTGCACGTCTTCAGATGTCTCAGAGTCCATCATCAAGGGTGATGAATGCAAGGCCATTAACACCTTGTTGGTGCTGCGGGGGTGATCATCGTTTCCATTCATGCAAATTCAAAGAGTATGTTTGAAGGGCTGTGGAACAATGGGACACCTCCAACAAGTGTGCAGGTGAGCTGCAAAGCCTGTTAAACCTGCAAACCACCATGTTGCAAAGGAGGACAGATCCACGGAGGATCACTATGAACCAGAGTCTCAGATAGAGGAGGCAGAGATACATGGGGTGCACACATTCACCACGAATTGTCCCCGATAATGCTGAATGTTGAACTGAATGGACTCCCGTTGTCAATGGAGCTGGACACGAGCGCGAGCCAGTCCATCATGGGTAAAAAGACTTTCGAAAGGCTGTGATGCAACAAAGCCTCAAGGCCAGTCTTAACTCCAGTTTGCATGAAACTAAAAACTTACACGAAAGAACTGATTCCTGTAATCGGCAGTGCTACCGTAAAGGTCTCCTACGATGGAGCGGTGCACAAGCTACCACTCTGGGTGGTACCGGGCGATGGTCCCACGCTGCTCGGCAGGAGCTGGCTGGGAAATATACTCTGGAACTGGGACGACGTCTGAGCACTATCGCCCGCTGACGACACTTCGTGTGCCCAGGTCTTAAACAAATTTCCTTGGCTGTTCGAACCAGGCATCGGGAAATTCCATGGAGCAAAAGTGCAGATCCACCGATTATGGGGGCGCGACCCATCCATCACAAGGCGAGAACAGTACCATACATGATGAGAGAAAGGGTACAGGGCAAGCTAGACCGGCTGCAAAGAGAGGGCCCCATTTCACTGATCGAGTTCAGCGAGTGGGCCAATTGTCCCAGTCCTCAAGGGAGACGGCACCGTCAGAATCTGTGGCGATTACAAAGTAACTATCAATCGTTTCTCCCTGTAGGACCAATACCCACCACCAAAGGCCGACGACCTCTTTGCAACACGGGCGGGGGGAAAGACGTTCACGAAGCTGGATCTGACTTCAGCCTACATGACGCAGGAACTGGAGGAATCATCGAAGGCCCTCACCTGCATCAACACGCACAAAGGTCTTTTTGTTTATAACAGATGCCCGTTTGGAATCCGATCAACGGCGGCGATATTCCAGAGAAACGTGGAAAGTTTATTGGAGTCGGTCCCGCACACCGTGGTCTTCCAGGACGACATCTTGGTCACAGGTCGGAACACAGTTGAGCACCTGCAGAACCTGGAGGAGGTTCAGGTTAAAACGCTCGAAGTGAGTTTTCCTGGTGCCTGAAGGGGAGTTCCTGGGAAGGAGGATTGCGGTGGACGGCATCAGGCCCACCAAGGCGAAGACGGAGGCAATCGAGAATGCACCGAGGCCACAGAACGTGATGGAGCTGCGGTCATTTCTGAGACTCTAGAACTACTTTGGTAATTTCTTACCGGGTCTCAGCACCCTGCTAGAACCACTGCATGTCTTACTATGAAAAGGGGGCGAATGGGTTTGGGGCAAAAGCCAAGAAAATGTCTTTGTAAAAGCGAGAAAATTGTTATAGTCAAACAAATTGCTTGTGTTGTATGAACCATGTAAGCGTTTGGTACTAGCATGTGATGCGTCGTCATATGGTGTCGGGTGTGTATTGCAACAAGCTAATGATTTTGGGAAACTGCAACCGGTTGCTTATGCATCCAGGAGTCTGTCTAAAGGAGAGCCTACAGCATGATTGACAAAGAAGCGTTAGCGTGTGTATATGGGGTAAAGAAAATGCATCAATATCTGTTTGGGCTAAAATTCGAATTGGAAACTGACCATAAGCCATTTATATCTCTGTTTTCCGAGAGCATCGGCCCGCATCCAGAGATGGGCGCTCATGTTGTCCGCATACAACCAAGCCATCCGCCACACGCCATGCACAGAAAACTGCACCGATGCTCTCAGTAGGCTGCCATTGCCCACCATCGGGGTGGAAATGGTGCAGCCCGCAGATCTAGCCATGGTTATGCAAACATTTGAGAGTGAGCAATCACCCGTCACTGCCCGGCAGATCAAAACCTGGACAAGCCAGTACCCCTTATTATCTCTAGTCAAAAGCTATGTGCTTCACGAGAGCTGGTCCAGTGTCCCAGTGGAAATGTAGGAAGAGATAAAGCCGTTCCAGCGGCACAAAGATGAACTGTCTATACAGGCAGACTGCCTTCTATTGGGCAATCGAGTAGTGGTCCCCAAGAAGGGCAGAGACACCTTCATCAATGACCTCCACAGTACCCACCCAGGCATCGTAATGATGAAAGCGATAGCCAGATCCCACATGTGGTGGCCCGGTATCGATGCGGACTTAGAGTCCTGCGTTCACAGATGTAATACATGCTCGCAGTTAAGCAATGTACCCAGGGAGGCGCCGCTAAGTTTATGGTCTTGGCCCTCCAAACCGTGATCTAGGGTACACGTCGACTATGCAGGCCCGTTCTTGGGTAAAATGTTCCTTGTGGTTGTAAACGCGTACTCCAAGTGGATTGAATGTGAGATAATGTCGGCTAGCACGTCCGCTGCCACTACTGAAAGCCTGCGGGCCATGTTTGCCACACACGGCTTACCCGATGTCCTGGTGAGCGACAACGGGCCATGTTTTACCAGTGCTGAGTTCAAAGAATTCATGATCCGTAACGGGATCAAACATGTCACATCTGCCCCGTTTAAACCAGCATCCAATGGTCAGGCAGAGAGAGCAGTGCAAACCATCAAGCAAGGCTTGAAGAGGACAACTGAAGGCTCACTGCAGACTCGCCTATCCCGAATCCTGCTTAGCTACCGCACGAGACCCCACTCTCTCACTGGGATCCCACCTGCTGAACTGCTCATGAAAAAAGCACTTAAGACAAAACTCTCGTTAGTTCACCCTGATCTACACGAACAGGTAGAGAGCAGGTGGCTTCAATAAAGTGCATACCATGATAGCGCAAATGTGTCACACGAGATTGAAATCAATGATCTTGTATTTGTATTAAATTATGGACAAGGTCCCAAGTGGCTTCCCGGCACTGTCGTGGCCAAAGAGGGGAGCAGGGTGTTTCGGGTCAAACTTTCAAACGGACTCATTCACCGGAAACACTTGGACCAAATCAAACTCAGATTCACTGACTATCCTGAGCAACCCACCATGGACCCTACCTTTTTTGATCCCCCAACATACACACCATGGTTGACCACGAAGCAGAACCCATCATCCACAGCAGCCCAGCAGGGCCCAACACACCAGGCAGCCCAGCAAGGTCAGCTGCACAGCAGCCCAGCGAGGGCCCAACAGATGATTCAACAACACCAGCTTTCACACCGAGACGATCAACCAGGGCAAGAAGGGCCCCAGATCGACTCACATTGTAAATAGTTACACTATTGACTTTGGGGGGGGGAGTGTTGTTATATATGTGGACTTGTATTTACTCTGTACAGCCACCAGAGGGCTCATCCCCTGGAGTCCCAAGGGATCCCATAATCCCTTTACAGAAAAGTGCAGAAATAAATTCTGAATTTGGTTCCAGGTCTGCTGATCCCAGCTGAGGCGGCAGCAACAACTGGTGTCTGTGTCCCCAGGTGAAGGAAGGAACGCCAATTGCTCTGGGCTGCCACTTTTGATCGCGGTCCCGCGACCCGTGCTGGGACATGTGGACATAGGCGCGACAGCCGAGGTCAGAATCAGACCCAGCAGTGATGCTCTCCATGATGGAATAGCCTGCCTGTTGCCCACTCTCGGGGAATAGAACATAAGAACATAAGAATTAGGAACAGGAGTAGGCCATCTAGCCCCTCGAGCCTGCTCCGCCATTCAACAAGATCATGGCTGATCTGGCCGTGGACTCAGCTCCACTTACCCGCACGCTCCCCATAACCCTTAATTCCCTTATTAGTTAAAAATCTATCTATCTGTGACTTGAATACATTCAATGAGCTAGCCTCAACTGCTTCCTTGGGCAGAGAATTCCACAGATTCACAACCCTCTGGGAGAAGAAATTCCTTCTCAACTCGGTTTTAAATTGGCTCCCCCGTATTTTGAGGCTGTGCCCCCTAGTTCTAGTCTCCCTGACCAGTGGAAACAACCTCTCTGCCTCTATCTTGTCTATCCCTTTCATTATTTTAAATGTTTCTATAAAATCACCCCTCATCCTTCCAACGAGTAAAGACCCAGTCTGCTCAATCTATCATCATAAGGTAACCCCCTCATCTCCGGAATTAGCCTAGTGAATCGTCTCTGTACCCCCTCCAAAGCCAGTATATCCTTCCTTAAGAAAGGCGACCAAAACTGCACGCAGTACTCCAGGTGCGGCCTCACCAATACCCTATACAGTTGCAGCAGGACCTCCCTGCTTTTGTACTCCATCCCTCTCGCAATGAAGGCAACATTCCATTCACCTTCCTGATTACCTGCTGCACCTGCAAACTAACTTTTTGGGATTCATGCACAAGGACCCCCAGGTCACTCTGCACCGCAGCATGTTGTAATTTCTCCCCATTCAAATACTATTCCCTTTTTTTGTTTTTTTGCCCAAGGTGGATGACCTCACACTTTCCGACATTGTATTCCATCTGCCAAACCTTAGCCCATTTGCTTAACCTATCTAAATCTCTTTGCAGCCTCTCTGTGTCCTCTACACAACCCACTTTCCCACTAATCTTTGTGTCATCTGCAAATTTTGTTACACTACACTCTGTCCCCTCTTCCAGGTCATCTATGTATATTGTAAACAGTTGTGGTCCCAGCACCGATCCCTGTGGCACACCACTAACCACCGATTTCCAACCCGAAAAGGACCCATTTATCCCGACTCTCTGCTTTCTGTTCGCCAGCCAATTCTCTATCCATGCTAATACATTTCCTCTGACTCCGCGTACCTTTATCTTCTGCAGTAACCTTTTGTGTGGCACCTTATCGAATGCCTTTTGAAAATCTAAACACACCACATCCATCGGTACACCTCTATCCACCATGCTCGTTATATCCTCAAAGAATAGCCATTTGACCGAGGTCCCGGGGGACTGGCACCACCGTAGAATGGGCCCCAGCATGAGGCAGTGGGGTTGGAATTGGCCCTCGCTGCGGGAGCAGGAAGGACCAGCTTTGGGACGCAGTGTCCTGTGCCCGAGCTGTATCTGCGTGGCGAGCGCTGCCATATTAGTAAAGGCGTCCAGACAGCCACCTAAAACAAGCATTAGGCCCCCGATCTATGTAAATGAGGGACCTAATGCTGGTTAAGCAACGCCTCAATTTCAGAACTCTTGTCCTTGTTTACAAATCCCTCCATGGCCCTCGCCCCTCCCTATCTCTGTAATCTCCTCCAGCCCCACAACCCCCCGAGATGTCTGCGCTCCTCTAATTCTGCCCTCTTGAGCATCCCTGATTATAATCGCTCAATCATTGGTGGCCGTGCCTTCTGTTGTCTGGGCCCCAAGCTCTGGAACTCCCTCCCTAAACCTTTCCACCTCTCTACCTCTCTTTACTCCTTCAAGATGCTCCTTAAAGCCTACCTCTTTGACCAATGTGCCGTAATTTCTCCTTATATGGCTCGGTCTCAATCTTTTTGTCTTATAACACCCCTGTGAAGCCTTGGGACGTTTCACCAGGTTAAAGGCGCTATATAAAGCCAAGTTGTTGTTGTTTTCAGGCCCTAGGCACAACTTGGTTTCCATTGAGCGGGGCAGGAGCCGGGCGACACTTAAAACAAAACGTTCCCGTGCAGCCAGGAGGAGCAGAAGTGCTGCCCAGATTCTGTAGCCCTCGCGCTCAGCCTGTCCCCACACCACCCCACCTCCCCAGCCCCCACCCCCACAGCACATGCCCACGATCAGCTCTCGCGCTCGGCCTGTCCGCACCCCCACCCTGTCGCCATTCCAACCCCGCCCCCACCCCCAGCCCCACAGGATGAGCCCATGGTCAGCTGTCGGCGAGGCCCACGGACCGAACTGTGGCCAGTCCTGGGCTCCCCGGTCGGGACATCGCTGGTCACGGATCTGAAAACGGGCCGCGCGCAGTTTCCACCCACATTGTCTTCAGAAGACGTGCGGAGAAATCCGGCAAATTCTACTCGTTGCAAATCGTTGGAACTGGCTGGAGGGGCTGAATGGCCTCCCCCTGTTCCCGCGTTCCAGTAATCGATTGGTTTTTATTAAGAATCTGGAAAAAGGATTCTGATGATGTGAAACTTAAGTCACTTTATTTTAGGTGCATTTTACCTGAAATCAAATTTACATTTTAAAAATAAATATAAGGGACTAAAAGTCAGATTGAAAACAGTTTGTTTAAATTCGAAGTTCGAGATTCTTTCTGCCAAAATGTATCACTTCATACTTAACGCTGAAAAATGCAAAGTGATGCATTTTGGTCGGAAGAACAAGGAGAGGCAATATAAACGAAAGGCTACAATCCTAAAGGGAACAGAGAGACCTGGGGGTATATGTGCACAAATCGTTGAAGGTGGCAGGGCAGGTTGAGAAAGCGGTTAAAAAGCTTACGGGATCCTGGGCTTCATCAATAGAGGCACAGAGTACAAAAGCAAGGAAGTTATGATGAACCTGTATAAAACACTGGTCCGGCCCCAACGGGAGTACTGTGTCCAATTCTGGGCACCACACTTTAGGAAGGATGTGAAGGCCTTAGAGAGGGTGTAGAAAAGATTTACGAGAATGGTTCCAGGGATGAGGGACTTCAGTGACGTGGATAGACTGGAGAAGCTGGGGTTGTTCTCCTTGGAGCAGAGAAGGTTGAGAGGAGATTTGATCGAGGTCTTCAAAATCATGAGGGGTCTGGACAGAGTAGATCGAGAGAAACTGTTCCCATTGGTGGAAGGGTCAAGAACCAGAGGGACACAGATTGAAGGCGATTGGCAGAAGAACCAAAGGCAACATGAGGAAAACATTTTTTACGCAGTGAGTGGTTAGGATCTGGAATGCGCTGCCTGAGAGGGTGGTGGAGGCAGACTCAATCGTGGCTTTCAAACGTGAGTTGGATAAGCACGTGATATTAAGAAATTAGCGGGGCTACAGGGAAAGGGCGGGGGAGGGGGACTGGCTGAGGGGCTCCTGCAGAGAGCCGGCACGGGCTCGATGGGCCGAATGGCCTCCTTCTGTGCTGTAACCGTTCTGTGATTCTATGATTCTAAGAATTCCGGTAATGAAAGGTAGTTACAGTACATGATGGTAACCAAATTAGTATCTGAAATAAACGCTTGGACATTTGAATAGAATTGCCAGTCTGCCATTTCTAATAAATGGTACAGTTATAATGCAAATTGGCTGTGAATAAGATGAGAAAAGACAGCTGTTGGGGCCTAAATTGAATTAATTTAAAGAACTACAGCAGTAGATTGATGCTGCTCCGCTTTAGGTTTTTGAGTGAGTCAGTGTTCGGTCTTTTGAAATATTCTCTGCTCCAGGGATCAGCGTGTACAGCACAGAATCTCAAAAACTAGAGGTTTCTTCGCTTGCTGAATGCACATTTTGAACTGTCTTTATGATCACTCCTTACATCACAAAGCATCAGAGGCCAACAACTCTGTTCTGCACATGACCTGAGTTTTGTAATCTCGAGACTGAAGCTGCAGTCTGTGTTTATTTTGGTTGGGTTAAATGCATTCAAGCGTGAGTGCGTGATTTTATAAATAGTGAATTGCTGGTCATATTGTGTTTATTTAAAGCAAACCCTTCCTGCCCAGGGAATGTTCGGTATGTTTAGTTTTGGCGATGAGTGTGTATTGCTGGGGGGGATGACTGAAAGCTTTCAGGAGTGCCATGAAGCTGCTCATGGCCTTCGCTTGTCCCAGCCACAAAGGAAGCCACAGACAGACCTCCATCTTAAACGACTGTGCAAACATTCAGGGTTTGACGGCCAACATTGACTGCCTTTCTATCTGTGCCAGAATCGAAATTGAGCAATGTATTGAGTGGGATCAGTAAACTGACTTTGAAGTAATTTTATTCCTAGTTTGCGAATGTCTGGTATTCCTATTAGCGATATTAATCTTCAGACCTATGTCAAATTGAAAAATATTAAAACTACTCCATAATGTATTTGCTTCATGGGTACTTTGCTTAAGAATTCATAGCAACACATTGCTATTAAGAACTAATTGGTTTATTAACAAAGGTTTAACAATCACACTACACATTACCAGTTCATCCACCAGACTCACAACCACCTGTCTCATCGTGGATCCCCCGAACCCAACTGGCTGGGGTTTTATTGAGTCTTGTGAGCATCACGTGACTGGCTAAGCCACTCCCAACTCAACAAACCTGTGAGATCCTCACAGGAGCATACATTACATGCTCTACATGAATATAGACCATCATCATCATAGGCAGTCCCTCGAAATCGAGGAAGACTTGCTTCCGCTCTAAAAGTGAGTTCTTAGGTGACTGAACAGTCCAATACAGGAATTACAGTCTCTGTCACAGGTGGGACAGACAGTGGTTGAAGGAAAGGGTGGGCAGGGATTCTGGTTTGCCGCACGCTCCTTCCGCTGCCTGCGCTTGGTTTCTGCATGCTCTCGGTGACGAGACTCGAGGTGCCCAGCGCCCTCCCGGATGCCATCCTCCACTTAGGGCGGTCTTTGGCCAGGGACTCCCAGGTGCCGGTGGGGATGTTGCTTAGCAAGGAGGCTTTGAGGGTGTCCTTGAAACATTTCCTCTGCTCACCCTGGGGCTCGCTTGCCGTGTCGGAGCTCCGAGTAGAGCGCTCGCTTTGGGAGTCTTATATCTAATATAGATATGTTAATAGGATAAGCCATTTTATGCAGTGTTACGAGGGCTGAGTGTATGAAAAGGTCTGTCGGAGCCTAGCCGTACCGAGATCGTTCTGATGTATCGTTGTTGTTGTGGGAGTTGCGCTCTGTATCTATGTATTGTTTGCCTTGTCTCACACTGCTTATAATTCCACAGCAGAATTTATTCTATTTTTATCACCACTCGCACTCCACATCACGTTCATTCTTTGTGATTTTGAACATTTCTCAATGTTTTATTTATGCAGCTCAGGGTATATTGGTGTTATTGGTTTCCATTTTAAACACACATTGCTAAGGGACCGTCTGCATCAGAAGTGTAACTGTGGGAAAAGTGATGAAAATTTACCAATGAAAATCATCGCTGGAGATCAACAGGTATTCTAACTATTTATATATATATATATATATATATATAATAATCCTGTGTCTATGCACAATTCTTGTCCAACCGCCTTTTGTCACAAATTTTGGACATGCTTTTATGTCAACAGGGAATTCAGAAGAAACTTCTTTAAAAAAGAAAGACTTGCATTTATATAGCGTCTTTCATGACCACTGGACGTCTAAAATCGCTTCACAGCCAATGAAGTACTTTTGGAGCGTAGTCACTGTTTTAATGTGGGAAACACAGCAGCTACTTTGCACACAATCATCTCCCACAAACAGCAATGTGATAATGACCAGATAATCTGTTTTAGTGATGTTGATTGAGGGATAAATATTGGCCCCAGGACACCAGGGAGAACTCCCCCTACTCTTCTTCAAAATAGTGCCATGGGATCTTTTACATCCACCTGAGAGAGCAGACGGGGCCTCGGTTTAACGTCTCATCCCGAAAGACGGGACCTCCACTGGAGTGTTAGCCTAGATTTATGTGTCCCTGGAGTGGGACTTGAACCCACAACCTTCTGACTCAGAGGTGAATGTGCTGCCCACTGAGCCACAGCTGACACAAGAGAGAGCGGTGAGAATGTGGAACTCGCTGCCACAGGGAGGGGTTGAGGCAAATAGTATCGATGTATTTAAGGGGAGGCTGGACAAGCATATGGGGGAGAGGTGAATAGAGGGTTATGCTGATAGATTTAGATGAGGAAAGACGGGAGGAGGCTTGAGTGGAGCATAAACGCTGGCATGGACTGGTTGGGCCAAATGGCCTGTTTCTGTGTTGTGGTGGCAGTGCCTAAGGAAAATAGTGTTCGAAGACCAGGCCCTCAAATCTACCACCAAGCTCATGGTCTACAGGGCTGTAGTAATAACTGCCCTCCTGTACCTACCTCCCAATCTTGTACATATCTTGTTTACAAACTTGCTGTGAAGATTGAATATGCTGGTAAAGGAGCAGAGAATTCAAGGACACTGAATTACTGTTTTCACAGCACAATGCACTGAACTGTGGAGCTCAGTCTTTGGCCCCGAGTTTAACTCCGAGCGGCTTCTCCGCTCAGGCCTGGGTTAAAATTACAGCCGGGTCTCAATGATGTTATCGGGCTGCACCATGCAATGTAAAGAAGGACCCAGTTGGCTCCGGGCGTCTGTCCTTGCTGCCTGCTCGGGAGAGCAGGTGAAAATTGCAGAGTGTGCGATCATGGCGGGTAAAGGCTAGGGCAATTTTAACTGCCCCTGGGGGAGTCTCATCGCCGAGGGACTGCCTTTGATGCTGAAGACATCTGTATTATTAGCAGCATCTCCTCCAGACTCAGTATGAGCAGTGTGCGAGAGATCCCCGCGTTGTGTGTATGTACAAAGGATGTCTTCTGTCCCGTGTGCAGCCTCCACATTCCAAGGGTCAGTAAGAAAGATGGCTTGTCCATTCTGGTTTCCTCTGAGCAGGATGTTTTATGCACACCTCTCTTACTGAACCGCAAGAAAGGATCTCGGGCTTTACACCAGTTAGATTTAGTGATCATTAAGCGAACTTCATCAGAACAACTCCCTGTGTAGAATGTATACATCACTCGTTGATCATTTCTGGTATTACTGATGGGATGGAAAAATAAAACCTGCGCCCTTTCCCTTCTCGTTGTGTCTCTGTTCGTGTCGTTGCCTTGTTTGATTTTATTTTAAGCTTCTCTCTCGCTCTCTGTCCTGCCGGTTCTGTGGTCACAAGATCATATGAATGAGGAAGGTAAGAGGTGATCTGATCGCGATTTTCAAGATAATGAGTGGTTTTAATAGAGCAGAGAGAGGACAACTATTTCCTCTGGCAAGTGGGCCAATAACCCGAGGTCAGAGATTCAAAACCATTGGCAGAAGATCGCAAGGGGAGATTCGGAGAAATGTTTCCGCTCACTTTGTTGCCGGGGTCTGAAAAGGTCGTGGAAGCTGGGTTCATCGATAATTGTAAAAGGGAGTTGGACAGGTTTACGGGCGAAAAGCGGGGCTGTGGGACTGAGCACGACTTCTCGTTCAAAGAGCCAGCAACAACAACAACTTGTATTTATATAGCGCCTTTAACGTAGTAAAACGTCTCAATGTGCTTCACAGCAGTGTTATAAGACAAAAAAAAATTTACACCGTGCCACATAAGAAGAAATAGATATTAAGGTGTCATGTATGTCACCATCTTGCAATGACTATAAGTATGTAGCTGTAACTCATGCATACTGTACCTGTACCCTTGTAATGCACACCCTGACCACAGGGAGTGAGCTCCTCACCTGGGCTTCCAGGTATAAAAGGGGAGATCCCACCCAGGGTCAGCACTCTTTAGTCCTGGGAATAAAGTGAAGGTCACAGAGTGACCGTGTCTGATATATTCATGCCTCGTGTGAGTTTGTAACAAGGTGCAGAGACACTACATCTGGCGCCGAGAAACGGGAATCACTGAACCACGAGGATGGCCACCGGTGGCACAGAAGAACGCTACTGTGTGGGTGAGGACTGGGATGACTTTGTGGAAAGACTCCAGCAGAGCTTTGTCACAAAGGACTGTCTGGAAGAGGCAGCGGCTGACAAGCGGAGGGCGCATCTACTGACCAGCTGTGGTCCACAGACGTATAGAAACATAGAAACATAGAAAATAGGTGCAGGAGTAGGCCATTCGGCCCTTCGAGCCTGCACCACCATTCAATAAGATCATGGCTGATCATTCCCTCAGTACCCCTTTCCTGCTTTTTCTCCATACCCCTTGATCCCCTTAGCCGTAAGGGCCATACCTAACTCCCTCTTGAATATATCCAATGAACTGGCATCAACAACTCTGTGTGGCAGGGAATTCCACAGGTTAACAACTCTGAGTGAAGAAGTTTCTCCTCATCTCAGTCCTAAATGGCCTACCCCTTATCCTAAGACGATGTCTCCAGATTCTGGACTTCCCCAACATCGGGAACATTCTTCCCGCATCTAACCTGTCCAGTCCCATCAGAATCTTATACGTTTCTCTGAGATCCCCTCTCATCCTTCTAAACTCCAGTGAATAAAGGCCCAGTTGATCCAGTCTCTCCTCATATCCATGCCAGCCCTGGAATCAGTCTGGTGAACCTTCGCTGCACTCCCTCAATAGCAAGAATGTCCTTCCTCAGATTAGGAGACCAAAACTGAACGCAATATTCCAGATGAGGCCTCACTAAGGCCCTGTACAACTGCAGTAAGACCTCCCTGCTCCTATACTCAAATCCCCTAGCTATGAAGGCCAACATACCATTTGCCTTCTTCACCGCCTGCTGTACCTGCATGCCAACTTTCAAGGACCGATGAACCATGACACCCAGGTCTCGTTGCACCTCCCCTTTTCCTAATCTGCCGCCATTCAGATAATATTCTGCCTTCATGTTTTTGTCCCCAAAATGGATAACCTCACATTTATTATCCACATTATATTGCATCTGCCATGCATTTGCCCACTCACCTAACCTGTCCAAGTCACACTGCAGCCTCTTAGCATCCTCCTCACAGCTCACACCGCCACCCAGTTTAGTGTCATCTGCAAACTTGGAGATATTACACTCAATTCCTTCATCTAAATCATTAATGTATATTGTAAAGAGCTGGGGTCGCAGCACTGAGCCCTGCGGCACTCCACTCGTCACTGCCTCCCATTCTGAAAAGGACCCGTTTATCCCGACTCTCTGCTTCCTGTCTGCCAACCAGTTCTCTATCCACATCAGTACATTACCCCCAATACCATGCGCTTTGATTTTGCACACCAATCTCGTGTGGGACCTTGTCAAAAGCCTTTTGAAAGTCTAAATACACCACATCCACTGGTTCTCCCTTGTCCACTCTGCTAGTTACATCCTCAAAAAATTCCAGAAGATTCGTCAAGCATGATTTCCCTTTCATAAATCCATGCTGACTTGGACTGATCCTATCACTGCTTTCCAAATGCGCTGCTATTTCATCTTTAATGATTGATTCCAACATTTTCCCCACTGATGTCAGGCTAACCAGTCTATAATTACCTGTTGTCTCTCTCCCTCTTTTTTTAAAACAGTGGTTTTACATTAGCTACCCTCCAGTCCAAAGGAACTGATCCAGAATCGATAGACTGTTGGTAAATGATCACCAATGCATCCACTATTTCTGGGGTCACTTCCTTCAGTACTCTAGGATGCAGACTATCAGGCCCCAGGAATTTATCGGCCTTCAATCCCATCAATTTCCCTAACACAATTTTCCGCCTAATAAGGATATCCTTTAGTTTCTCTTTCTCACTAGACCCACTGTCCCCTAGTACATTCGGAAGGTTAGAACATAAGAACATAAGAATTAGGAACAGGAGTAGGCCATCTAGCCCCTCAAGCCTGCTCCGCCATTCAACAAGATCATGGCTGATCTGGCCGTGGACTCAGCTCCACTTACCCGCCCGCTCCCCATAACCCTTAATTCCCTTATTGGTTAAAAATCTGTGTGTGATTTGAATACATTCAATGAGCTAGCCTCAACTGCTTCTCTGGGCAGAGAATTCCACAGATTCACAACCCTCTGGGAGAAGAAGTACCTTAACTCGGTTTTAAATTGGCTCCCTCGTATTTTGAGGCTGTGCCCCCTAGTTCTAGTCTCCCCGACCAGTGGAAATAACCTCTCTGCCTCTATCTTGTCTATCCCTTTCATTATTTTAAATGTTTCTAAAAGATCACCCCTCATCCTTCTGAACTCCAACGAGTAAAGACCCAGTCTACTCAAACTATCATCATAAGGTAACCCCCCTCATCTCCGGAATCAGCCTAGTGAATCGTCTCTGTACCTCCTCCAAAGCTAGTATATCCTTCCTTAAGTAAGGTGACCAAAACTGCATGCAGTACTCCAGGTGCGGCCTCACCAATACCCTGTACAGCTGCAACAGGACCTCCCTGCTTTTGTACTCCATCCCTCTCGCAATGAAGGCCAACATTCCATTCGCCTTCCTGATTACCTGCAAACTAACTTTTTGGGATTCATGCACAAGGACCCCCAGATCCCTCTGCACCTCAACATGTTGTAATTTATCCCCATTCAAATAATATTCCCTTTTACTGATTTTTTTTCCCCAATTGTTACATTTGTTATTTGTGTCTTCCTTCGTGAAGACAGAACCGAAGTATTTGTTCAATTGGTCTGCCATTTCTTTGTTCCCCATTATAAATTCACCTGAATCCGACTGCAAGGGACCTACATTTGTCTTCACTAATCTTTTTCTCTTCACATATTTATAGAAGCTTTTGCGGTCAGTTTTTATGTTCCCTGCCAGCTTCCTCGCGTACTCTTTTTCCCCCTCTTAATTAAACCCTTAGTCCTCCTCTGTTGAATTCTAAATTTCTCCCAGTCCTCAGGTTTGTTGCTTTTTCTAGCCAATGTATATGCCTCTTCCTTGGTTTTAACATTATCCTTAATTTCCCTTGTTAGCCACGATTGAGCCACCGTCCCAGTTTTATTTTTACTCCAGACAGGGATGTACAATTGCTAAAGTTCATCCATGTGATCTTTAAATGTTTGCCATTGCTTATCCACCATCAGCCCTTTAAGTATCCTTTAAGAAATGAAATACTTCAGCTTAAGCTATGTTAAAAGGAACTAATGTGGGCCATTAGCACCTTGCAGATATCTTGTCCCATAGAACTCGGTTTGACATTTGTTCATTATGCAGGCAACTGAAATGCACTTTATGTGGTTGCTGCCTATCGGTAGAGTGATGAAATGCTCTCCCTGCCAAAAAGGGAACACATTTGTATGCATCACATCAGAACTGCAGAAAGATGATAGGGTGCTGGGTCAAAATCGGGTTGAACGTTAATTTGGGAATCCCTTTTTCGGGTCTAAGATCAAAAAGTCAAGTCTCAATGTACTTTTCGGTTAACACTGGGCTGTCAGGAGAGCAACACTCAAGTGCTAACCCACGAGCTACAAGTGTTGCTCTCCCGTTTTTACTTCACCAGCGCATAATTGTGCTTGTTGGAGGGTCCCACAGTTTGTGATACCTTCAATGAATGCTCTTCAAACCCAGGCAAAGTTGGCACCTGAACACCATCAGCCATGAAGTTTGTATCCTTTTGTTTCTTGGATATACCACACGCCTACTGCCGATGGAATATTTTACTGAATAAGTGCCTTTAAAACTTTTAATTCCCTTCAATTCTTCCTAGCTCAGTGTCTCAACCTTCACATTTTCAATTCGAGGCAGTAAAGTGAGTTAATATATTAAATGGTCAAGAAATCACCCTTTGCTATATTTATAGTCAATGAGCAGATTTATTCAGGCAAGGTAGGAGAAAGAAGCAAGACTCCCATTTCCCACTATGAGCAAAATTCCGCATCAATATTGGCATAAAAGAGACCCAGCTGTGAGGAGGGATATGTCTTATAACAGACACTTCCCAATTGTAGGAGAATCTTGACCTTAATTTTATTATTGTCCCATCAGAAACTGATTTGTTGAGAGAAGCACTAAATAATTTCAACCCCATAGAAATGAAGAGTCCCATTTTGTTTACAATGTAAGACAACAAAAAAGCTTAACAAAAACATCAACCATCAGCAGAAGCAAGCAACTCTGGAATCCCCCTAAACTATTTGGTGCATTCTTGCTCTCCCCTCCCCTCCCACTATCTCGCCTGTAAAAATAAAATGCCAAAAAAACACATTTCAACCAATATGTTTCTGAACTCAAGTTACAACCAACAATAACATACCTACAACTGCTAGTACTTTATCCAGTGTTACATAGCTCAAAATGTTCTCTGCAGACACAAACCAAGTTTGGAAAGGCATCGTGTTTGCAACTGAACATAGGATGAGAATTTCATGCACTACTATCGCATCTAACTGAAATCTCATTTTTCAAGGAGTCAAAACGGTTTATTTAAGCAACACAGCAAATGTTGGAAACATTCATGTCAGTCAGCATCGTAGAGAGAACAGACAGGTTAGCGTTTCAGATGTGGATCCCTTTGACCTTCCTCCAGTTCTGACAGAGTCCACATTTGAAACGTTAGCGCTGATCAAAGACCTGCTCGCACCCAAAAGCCAGCGGACAAGTCCTTCGAAGAGCTCAGCCAGCTGATCAGTGAGCATTTCAAGCCGGCAAGTAGCGTACATATGGCCCGGCACCGGTTCTACTCTCACTGGCGTCGGGAGGGTCAAAACATCTCGGACTTCATGGCGGAACTGTGGCATTTGGCCAGTCTCTGTAAGCTCTCCGATGCCTGCAGGGGGAGATGTTAAGGGACTTTTTCATCGAGGGCATTAAACATGCCGGAATTTTCAGGAAGCTCATAAAGACCAAGGACTTGGCTTTAGAAGGGGCAGCGTTGATAGCTCAGACTTTTATGGAAGGGGAAGAGGAGACCAAGCTAATGTACGCACACAGCCCTGGTTTTAAAGTTGAGTTGAACCAGGGAATCAATGTTATAAAAATAACACAGAACCCCACAGGCAGGCAAGGGCAATTCGACACTGTCAAGGCAGGCAGGCAAGGGCAATTCGGCACCACCCAGGTAGCAACAAGCTCCTGGCAACAGGGACAATGGAAAGGGGATCAGCAATTCACGCTATCACGTGGAACAATACATTCTGTGATGGGACAATTAACATCCCCCATCAGAGTGCTTAGAAACAGCCAAAAGGGCCATCAGAGAGGAATGCCTGGGAATAGTCCTTTTGTTAACAGCAATCTCAGCTCATGTTGGAGATGCGGGGGCAGACACACTGCAAAAATCTGCAGGTTCCAACTTTACACCTGTAGGATTTGTAATATCAAGGGACACCTGGCCAGGATGTGCAAAAAGGCAGTAGCGAGGCTAGTCTGCGAGACAGAGGAACCAGACGAGGGGTCTGCAATGCAGGATGAGGCCTGGGGAACAATCATGGATGCTGAAGTTCAGAGAGTTCATGTGGCTGACATCCACAGCTCATACATTAAAACGCCACCCCTGATGATGAAAGTTTTACTGAATGACATCCCGGTGCACATGGAGCTGGACACCGGAGCCAGCCAGTCACTCATGAGCGCCCAACAATTTGAGAGACTATGGCCACACAGAGCTAGCAGGCCCAAACTGGAACACATTGAGACGCAGCTACGTACGTACACCAAAGAGATCATCCCAGTGCTGGGCAGTGCAAACTTGGTGGTAACGCATAATAGATCACAGAACCGGCTGCCACTCTGGATTGTCCCGGGAAATGGCCCCGAGCTCTTGGGGAGGAGTTGGCTAGCTGAGATGAATTGGAAATGGGGGGATGTGCACGCCATTTCATCCGTGAAGCGAAATTCATGCAAAAATTGCAAAAATTCGAGTCACTCTTTCAACCCGGTGTCGGAACGTTCAAGGGCACCAAAGTAGTGATACACATCACCCCGGACGCCAGACCAGTGCACCACAAAGCCAGAGCGGTGCCGTACGTGATGCGTGAAAAAATTGAAAGTGAACTGGACAGGCTGCTCAGAGAGGGCATAATTTCGGCCGTTGAATTCAGCGACTGGGCAAGTCCCATTGTTCCCGTCCTCAAAGCAGATGGCTCGGTTAGGATTTGTGGCGACTACAAAGCCACCATCAACCGAGTGTCGCTGCAAGACCAATACCTGCTCCCGAGAGCGGAGGACCTTTTTGCCACGCTAGCAGGTGGTAAGCGGTTCACCAAGTTGGACCTCACTTCGGCCTACATGACTCAGGAACTGACTGAAGAATCCAAGTTTCTGACCACCATCACGACACACAAGGGATTATTTATTTACAACAGGTGCCCGTTTGGCATTCGTTCAGTAGCAGCTATCTTTCAGAAAACATGGGAAGCTTGCTCACATCCATCCCTGGAACGATCGTGTTCCAAGACGACATCCTTATAACGGGTCGAGACACTGAAGAACACCTCCGCAACCTGGAGGAGGTGCTATGCCGATTGGAACGGGTAGGCCAGCGGCTGAAAAAGGCCAAGTGCGTGTTTTTGGCCCCAGAGGTCGAGTTCTTGGGCAGGAGGGTTGCCGCAGACGGGATCCGGCCCACTGAATCAAAAACTGAGGCGATTCGCCGGGCGCCCAGGCCCGGCAACACGTCGGAGTTGCGATCATTCCTGGGACTCTTGAACTATTTTGGAACTTCCTGCCGAACTTAAGCACATTGTTGGAGCCGTTACACATGCTCCTCAGTAAAGGTTGTGAATGGTCTTGGGGGGATTGTCAGGAACGGGCTTTCAATAAGGAGAGGAACCTGCTGTGTTCCAACAAACTGTTGACTTTGTATGACCCCTGTAAAAAACTGGTTTCAACATGCGATGTGTCATCCTACGGGGTTGGGTGTGTGTTTTGCAGCAGGGTAACGATGACGGCCAACTCCAACCGGTGGCTTACGCCTCCAGGTCGCTCTCCCAGGCAGAGCGTGGGTACAGCATGGTCGAGAAGGAGGCACTCGCGTGTGTGTACGGTGTGAAAAAGATGCATCAGTACCTTTTCGGTAGATGGTTCGAACTAGAGACGGACCACAAGCCGTTAACATCCCTGTTGTCCGACAGCAAGGCTGTCAATGCTAATACGTCACCTCGCATACAGCGATGGCAAAGAAGGAAACCGGATCATGGTGGTCAGACTAAACAATGGGCAGATATGCCACAAACACTTGGACCAAGTAAAGACAAGGTTCAGTGCAGACACGGAGGAACCGGAAGAAGAGCATGATGAGATAGCACCCACACCACTGCCAGCGTACAAGCAACAAAGACAGTCCTCAGCATGCACAGTCCCGGCGGCCAGCCCGGACAGGCCGGAATCACCTCAAGTGACAGAGACGCGTGCTGAGGCTCAGCCACCAGAGCCACAACTGCGGCGCTCCACGAGAGAGCGCCGACCACCCGACAGACTTAGCCTCTGAAACTAAAAGACCTAAGGGGGGAGGTGATGTCATGTTTTTCACCATCTTGCAATGACTATAAGTATGTAACTGTAACTCCTGCATACTGTACCTGTACCCTTGTAATGCACACCCTGACCACAGGGAGTGAGCTCCTCACCTGGGTTTCCAGGTATAAAAGGGGAGGTCCCACCCAGGGTCAGCACTCCTTGGTCCTGGGGAATAAAGTGAAGGTCACAGAGTGACCGTGTCTGATATATCCATGCCTCGTGTGAGTTTGTATCAAGGTGCAGAGACACAACATAAGGAGTGCCTTAAAGGCGGAGAGAGAAGTAGAGAGGCGGAGAGGTTTAGGCAGGGAGTTCCAGAGCTTGGGGCCCAGGCAGCTGAAGTCACGGCCACCGATGGTGGAGAGATTATAATCAGGGATGCTCAGGAGGGCAGAATTAGAGGAGTGCAGACATCTCGGGGGGCGGGGGGGTGGTGTGAGGCTGGAGGAGATTACAGAGATAGGGAGGGGCGAGGCCATGGAGGGATTTGAAAATAAGGATGAGAATTGTGAAATCGAGGCGCTGTTTAACCAGGAGCCAATGTAAGTCAGTGAGCACAGGGGATGATGGGTGAGCGGGACTCGGTGTGAGTTAGGACATGGGGCAGCCGAGTTTTGGATCACCTCTAGTTTATGTAGGGTAGAATGTGGGAGGCCAACCAGGAGTGTGTTGGAATAGTCAAGTCTAGAGGTAACAAAGGCATGGATGAGGGCTCCAGCAGCGGATGAGCTGAGGCAGGGGCGGGGACGGGCGATGTCACGGAGACACAGGCATAACCGGCTGAATGGTCTCCTTCTGCTCTGTAATTCTCTCTGATTCTTTGATTGGCTCATCGTAGCTTATCCAGCCATAAGCTGAAATCACCGACTGGTAGCATGCAATTGTTTCTGAAATGGCCCGAGGGTGTTTAACCTGCATCACCGTCATCGGCAGTCCCTCAAAATCGAGGAAGACTTGCTTCCACTCTAAAAGTGAGTTCTCAGGTGACTGAACAGTCCAATACGAGAATTACAGTCTCTGTCACAGGTGGGACAGACAGTGGTTGGAGGAAAGGGTGGGTGGGGAGTCTGGTTTGCCGCACGCTCCTTCCGCTGCCTGCGCTTGGTTTCTGCATGCTCTCGGCGACGAGACTCGAGGTGCTCAGCGCCCTCCCGGATGCTCTTCCTCCACTTTGGGCGGTCATGGGCCAGGGACTCCCAGGTGTCGGTGGGGATGTTGCATTTTATCAAGGAGGCTTTGAGATAACCTGCAGTACTCTACCAGCCAGCTCTTTGTATTATCCAGAACCTCCGAACATCAGTCCGAACTTTACCTTTTATTTGTTTCCACCGGTGTTCCTTGTCCGACTTTCACGGTTGAATTTGAATAACCTTCACGATTCACCTTTTCCATCCCATTACATCATAGAATCGTACGGCACAGAAAGAGGCCTTTCGGCCCATCGTGCCTCTGCCGACATTTTGACAAAGCTATCCAATTGGTCGCACTCTACACTTCACTGTCAGTTTCACTGTGCCTGTGTTGGTGCGATGGGATCGAGGTATTCAGTTTTCTCGATAACACACGGGATGCATGGGCCACAGGGGCTGACGGTCTCGATCGATGATGTATAAACAAGCTGACCGTGTTGCAAAAGCAGGAGTGAAAATATAGAAACAAATATTAAGATTTTAGCTGCAAGGACCCCAATGGAGAACTCAGCCAAACAAGGCACAGGAAGGTGAAAAGGAAAGGTTCAGTGAAAGGTTACTATCGCATTCAGAAAAGGGCCCTAGACCTTGCACACACGACAGGGGACGATCACAAGACAAATAACGGAGTTATTATTTGCACGTTCTTCCGCACACGCACCCCGATTGGGGCGCCTGAAGACCATGTGGGGAGCCTGAACACCGTTTCAGAACTGCGCATTCTCACTCGCTCGGCTGGACGTGCATCGTGTGAGGCACGAGGACCTGGAACAGGACTTGCCGAAGCACGTTGCCAAGCCTGCAGCCGCTTGCTGCCTGTTGTCTAGTGATAAACATTCTTTAATTCAGGATGTAGGGACCAAGATCAAGGCTGCAACTTTAAGGCAGAAACACTCATTATCATAACGAATGGAAAACGAGAAGTGCAGATACTTAATGATCTCCGGATCTCAGATGGTGCTGGCAGGTGGTATCGCAGGAAGCTCGTAAGTATTTTCCAGTCAATAAACCAATGGATGTGGGTGCGTGTGTGTCGGGGGTTTGGGGTGCATGTCTGTGTTGCGTGTGTTTGTTGGGTATGTGTGTGTGGGTGGTTGCGTCAATCACTTATTGAAGGAAGAAAACATGATACTCCAAAGACCTAACTAACCCACCAATTAGAGTATAAAGTATTTTATTTTACTAGCTGTGGACAACTATAATTATAATTGTAGAACACAAGATAACAGAGGATCTTTACAAAGCTAACTACAGCTCCACTTTCTGTAGGCTGTCTGACAAGACTGGATCAAATTACACATTGCAGGATTGTCTGCAGAAGGAAGGATCAAATTACACATTCCAGACAAACTGTTGGGTGTGTCTTGTCTTCCAAGGGGACCAATCAGAAATCTGGCCCAACCCACTGGTGTTGCAAATAAACGTAGCTGGCAAATGAATGGTCCACGAGAAGGAATAAGGCTGTAGGCAAGGAAAGGAAATGGGTCAGAGAGCCCAGAGAAATAAATAAGCATCTAGAAAGAAAGAGTAAGAATACAGGATACTATAAGGCAGCTATTTAACAATTTTGGAAGCAGTTATTTTTCAGGTGTTTATGTTGTAAATGGAGAAAGATTGCAAAGTGCCGCAGTACAGCGGGACCTGGGGTTACTTGTGCAAGAAACACAAAAGGTTAGAATGCAGGTACAGCAAGTGATCAGGAAGGCCAATGGAATTTTGGCCTTTATTGCAAAGGGGATGGAGTATAAAAGCAGGGAAGTCTTGCTACAGTTGTACATAATAATGGTGAGGTCACACCTGGAATACTGCGTGCAGTTTTGGTTTCCATATTTACGAAAGGATATACTTGTTTTGGAGGCGGTTCAGAGATGGTTCACTCGGTTGATTCCGGAGATGAGGGGGTTGTCTTATGAGGAAAGGTTGAGTAGGTTGGGCCTCTATTCATTGGAATTCAGAAGAATGAGAGGTGATCTTATCGAAATGTATAAGATTATGAGGGGGCTTGACAAGGTGGATACAGAGAGGATGTTTCCACTGATGGGGGAGACTAGAACTAGAGGGCATGATCTTAGAATAAGGGGCCGCCCATTTAAAACTGAGATGAGGAGAAATTTCTTCTCTCAGAGGGTTGTAAATCTGTGGAATTTATTGCCTCAGAGTGCTGTGAAAGTTGGGACATTGAATATATTTAAGACAGAAATAGACAGTTTCTTAAACGATAGGGGAATAAAGGGTTATGGGGAGCGGGCAGGGAGGTGGACCTGAGTCCATGATCAGATCAGCCATGATCTTATTGAATGGCGGAGCAGGCTGAAGGGGCCGTATGGCCTACTCCTGCTCCCATTTCTTATGCTCTTAAGTTCTTAAATGCTACTTGTAGCACAACATAATTCAGTTGGGTCAGAGATCCAAATGGCAGCTGGGGTCACATTCAAAAATAAATGGAGCAGTGTGATTGGTTGACATTACAGCGTTTCTATTGGTTGCTTTTCTTCAGATCTATGTGTCAGCCAATCACTGAGCTGCTTATTGAAGTCAATCAGAAAGAAGTGAAGGCGAAAAGAAGCATTTCCATGACTGTCTGCGAGTATTAATTACAGACGGATATTGTGTGGTGCAAAAGTGACATGCCTTTTCAGGTATAGCATGACTTCACTTTTTTCCTTCACTATGTGTCCAGCACCTTCAATGCCACTTTATGCAAAATAACATTTTAAATCAAACTAGGAAGCGGTGAAAGTCTGTACACTGGCATTAGAAAGCCTTAGATTTCTATAGCGCCTTTCACATCCAACAAACGTCTCAAAGCCCTTTACAGCCAATGAAGTGCTTTTGGAATGTAGTCACTGTTGTAATGTGCGAAATGCGGCAGCCAATTTGTGCACAGCAAGCTCCCACAAACAGCAATGTGATAATGACCAGATAATCTTTTTGTTATGCTAATTGAGGGATAAATATTGGCCCCAGGACACTGGGGATAACTCCCTTGCTCTTCTTTTACATCCACCTGAGAGGGCAGAATTAACGTCTCATTCGATAGACGGCACCTCCGACAGTGTGGCACTCCCTCAGTACTGCCCCTCCGGCAGTGTGGCATTCCCTCAGTACTGCTCCTCTGACAGTGTGGCACTCCCTCAGTACTGAAGCACCGACAGTGCAGCGCTCCCTCAGTACTGCCCCTCCGACAGTGCGGCACTCCCTCAGTATTGCCCCTCCGACAGTGCGGCGCTCCCTCAGTACTGCCCCTCTGACAGTGCGGCGCTCCCTCAGTACTGCACTGGAGTGTCAGCCTGGATTATGTGCTGAAGTCTCTGGAGCGGGACTTGAACTCACAACTGCAAATGACTCAGAAGCGAGGCTGCTGCCCACTGAGTCATAGCTGACACATTAACAATTTTTCATTTTTTTATAATCTATCTATCTGGATGTTGACATCAGAAAACCTATTAGCAACTTTCTCCATCAACAGTGACTAATGAATACAGACAACTCCTTTCAATATGTGTTAATTATTCTGCCAATGTGATTGAGAAGTGTTAATTGTATGTATGACAATGCTTCTCCAAAACACTCTTAGTTATGGTTGAGTTGGCGGGGCAGGGGGATGGGGGGATGGGGGGATGGGGGGTGGGGGTACATGTGTGGAGGGGAAGGGGGCTGTCTGCATGTATGGGAGGTCCCTGCTCTAGGTTATTTGAAAATTTCAAAGCTGAGATTGATAGAATTATTTTTTTAGAAAGAAAGACTTGCATTTATATAGCGCCTTTCACAACCACCGAACGTCCCAAAGCACTTTACAGCCAATGAAGTACTTTTGAAGTGTAGTCACTGTTATAGTGTGGGAAACGCAGCAGCCAGCTTGTGGGCAGCAAGCTCCCACACACAGCAATGACATAATGACCAGATAATCTTTTTTAGGTGTTGGTTGAGGGATAGATTTTGGCTTGGTCACCAGGGAGAACTCCCCTGCTCTTCCAAATTGTGCCATGGATCTTTTACGTCCACCAGAGAGGGAAGAGAGGGCCTCGGTTAATTATCTCATCTGAAAGATGGCACCTCCGACAGTGCGGCGCTCCCTCAGCACTCTACTGGGAGTGTCAGCCTAGATTTTTGTGCTCAAGTGTCTGGAGGGAGACTTGAACCCACAACCTTCTGACTCAAAGGCAAGCGTGCTACCCACTGAGCCATGGCTAACACCATTAGGCAAGGGTATTAAGGAATGTGGAACCAACGTGGGTATAAAATGGAGTTAAAATACAGATCAGCATTGATCTAATTGAATAGCGGAACAGGCTCAAGAGGCTGAATGTCCTTCTCCTGTTCCTATGTTCATCCTCTTGCCCTTATACACAGCCCACAATTCTGCATTCTTGTCCATCCATTACCTAAGGAAGGACATACTTGCCTTACAGGCGGTGCAACGAAGGTTCACTAGACTGGTCCCTGGGATGAGAGGGTTGTCCTGTGATGAGAGATTGAGTAGATTGGGCCGATACTCTCTGGAGTTAAGAAGAATGAGAGGTGATTTCATAGAAACATACCAGATTCTGAGGGGGATTGACAGGGTAGATGCAGGGAGGATGTTTCCCCCCGGGCTGGAGAGTCTAGAACCAAGGGTCACAGATCGATAGATTTTTAACCAATAAGGGAATTAAGGGTTACGGGGAGCGGGCGGGTAAGTGGAGCTGAGTCCACAGCCAGATCAGCCATGATCTTATTGAATGGCGGAGCAGGCTCGAGGGGCTAGATGGCCTACTCCTGTTCCTAATTCTTATGTTCTTATGTCTCAGGATAAGGGGTCGGCCATTTAGGACTGAGATGAGGAGGAATTTCTTCAATCAGAGGGTGGTGAATCTTTGGAATTCTCTGCCCCAGAGGGCTGTGGAGGCTCAGTCACTGAGTATATTCAAGGCTGAGATCGATAGATTTTTTACCTCTAGGGGAATCGGGGGATATGGGGATCAGGTGGGAAAATGGAGTTGAGGTCGAAGATCAGCCATGATCTTATTGAATGGCAGAGCGGCTCGAGGGGCCGAATGGCCCAGTCCTGCCGATGATTCTTGTGTCCTTATGCAGGTGGTGTGAGCGGCAGGCTTTGCTGGGACTGCTACCAATGCCACTACGATCGGCAATAAGCAAACTTGCAGCAAAGTGAGTCAAACAATGCATTAAATCTTTTGTGCATCTCCCAGCTGTTGGCCAAGGTGACAACTGATGGATCAAGCGGGTTTCGATGAAGTTGGTCCCAAGACTTGAACTCCTAACCTACTAGTTACGTGTTGGGTGCTCAACTCTTTGTTTGGCAGAAGTTTCCAACTGGATGACATTGCGAGCATTCAGGGGGCTCCTGCTGCCATTAAAACTGGGACAGTGCGCTATTTTGAAGTTTAATAAAATATATATCTATTCGTTCCTGGGATGTGGGCGTCGCTGGCAAGGCCGGCATTTATTGGCCATCCCTAATTGCCCCTTGAGAAGGTGGTGGTGAGCCGCCTTTCTTGAACAGCTGCAGTCCGTGTGGTGTTGCTCCCACAGTGCTGACTTTGTCGTAGTGGTTTGCTGAACCATTTCAGAGTGAGTCTGGAGTCACATATAGGCCAGACCGGGTAAGGGCAGCAGATTTCCTTCCCTAAAGGGCATTAGTGAACCAGGTGGGTTTTAAGGCACTCCAGTAGTTTCATGGTCACCATTACTGGCATGAGCTTTTCATTCCAGATTTATTTAATGAACTGAACTTAAATTCATGGGATTTGAACTCGTATCTCTGGATCACTAGTCCAGACCTCTGGATTACTAGTGCAGTGACATCATCATCATAGGCGGTCCCTCGAACGAGGATGACTTGCTTCCACATGAGTTCACAGATGTTACAATGAAGGACCCGATGTTCCAGTCCTGAACTCCAGTTGAGGGGGTGGAAGATGCCTGTGCGTGGATTGTTTTAACGTGGGGTGACCGTTGCACACCAGCCACCACACGGGCTCGACAGAGCGAGGTCTTGGTCCAGTGGCAAGGGTTAACCAGGACGACTGGAGACCAGCTCTGCTGCACGGACCCAGTGCGCTCACACATATCGCAGTGTGGGCTGGGCCTGTGCTGCCCCTGGGCCCTCGGCTCTTCTGGGCCCCGTACCCTCATTCGCCGCCCCTCCACCCACAATGTTCCAGAGCCCGGCGCTCCAGCTCTATTTATAGCCCCGACCTGCGGTGGTGGTCTCTCACAGGTCGGGGCGGCCCACGATGGGACATAACCACTATGCTACCGCACCCCTTAAGATTAACGTTTCCAACTACTGTCTCTGTACTTTACTCCCAAGCTTTCAGTTTCTTAAACCCTGTAATATTTTTAGCTTTGTTTGCTTTTAAAGCAAAGCCAGCATCTGCCAGGTGAGAGTTGTGAAACATGGACTCATTGCCTTTGGAGAAGTATCATATCCCTGTGGCATGACTTTTGGAGCGACGAGTCTGTTCATTTACCTTCAAGCTAATTACACCACTGTTATTTAGTCTGACTATGATTCCACTCCAGCAGTTAAGGAGAATAGTGGCCCACTCCCTCTGTGTCTGCGTAACTACACAGTGCATTCTGAAGCTGTGAACCCGATGTGCTAATTTAGAACAGTACAGCGTGGAATCATTGTCGGTAATGACAGTGATTTAAATGGAATTAGAGATAATAATGACTGTGTGGAGTCATAAACCCAGCTAAAGTCATGAAATAAATGAATACGTTTGCCAAAAGGTTCTTTTCCTCTGAGTAATGGAGGGTAAATTACTGTCGGGGCATTTGTAGAGATGTGTACTTCATGTAGATCAAAGCTTCTGCAAAAAAGTAACTTATTTCACTATAGCAGAAAAGAAAATAGTTGAGCCATTATTTTAAATCTTGAGCTCAATCCAGGATTAGCTTTTTTTCTTCAGTACTGTTCCCAGGACTGTTAAATTACTTGTGTGTCATTTCACAGGAGCTCTATATTTTATATGGCCCAATAAGCCCCTCGAGACAGTTATGCAAACCGGTATTCTCTCCCCTTGCAGCCCAGCATGCTGCCGTTGTCTGTACCTGTGCTTTATTCTGGCAGCACTGATGTGGGCGAAATGTCAAACCACAGACGTCAAGAGGAGATATTCTTCCTCCTGCTTACTCACAGGCTAAGTTATTTTAACAAACCTTCAAAGATTCTCTTGTCAATGATCATCCCACCAGTATCGAGTCAGAAGAACATAAGAAATAGGAGCAGGAGTTGGCCATTCGGCCCCTCGAGCCTGCTCCGCCATTCAATAAGATCATGGCTGATCTGATCATGGACTCAGCTCCACTTCCCTGCCCGCTCCCCATAACCCTTGACTACCCCGTCGTTCAAGAATCTGTCTATCTCCGCCTTGAGTATATTCAGTGACTCAGCCTCCACAGCTCTCCAAAGATTCATGACCCTCTGAGAGAGGAAATTCCTCCTCATTTCCGTCTTAAATGGGCAGCCCCTTATTCTGAAACTACGGCCCCTAGTACACGCCTTATTATCACAACGCAACACTGGAAATTAAAATGTTATTGTTCATTTTAATTTGATGAAAGCTGGGATCACCAAAATAAACACCTTTTTGCTATTTTGCATTTCCTGTGATGGTACATTCTCACCCAGCCCTTTGTATCCTTTCCGGCTTGTCGTATCCGTTGGGAGCCGGAACACACTGCGCTTCCCATGCAATGTGGCTCCAATTAACCGTGCAAACACTGCCGTTTGCAGCAAATGGGAGTGAGTTTTGTAACCACACCGATAGGCATCTACTTCAGGGTAGTGGAGAAACAGGCTTGGGGTAACTGCTCCCTGTTTTACTGACCTCAGATTAAACCTCAGGAATGTATTTACAGGATACAATTGTTCATATTGTTATAATGTCCTTGCAATGTATTTAAAAGCATTACATTCATGGAATATCCTTGTGTCTACTGACATGTTATACTGTGCTCTGTTATTGCAATATGACAGCAAAATTGCGGGGGTGGGGGGCAGCGGGATAGTCAATACTGAGGAGGACTGCAACAAGTTACAGCAGGATATTAATAAACCTGCAGAATGGGCATATAATTGGCAAATGAACACAGAAAAATGTGAGGTATTACATTTTGTAGGAATAGGGAGGTCACTTATTACGTGGAAGGTGTGAGTCTAGGTGGGGTAGAAACATAGAAACATAGAAAATAGGTGCAGGAGTAGGCCATTCGGCCCTTCTAGCCTGCACCGCCATTCAATGAGTTCATGGCTGAACATGAAACTTCAGTAAACCCTTCCTGCTTTCTCGCCATACCCCTTGATCCCCCGAGTAGTAAGGACTTCATCTAACTCCCTTTTGAATATATTTAGTGAATTGGCCTCAACTACTTTTTCTGGTAGAGAATTCCACAGGTTCACCACTCTCTGGGTGAAGAAGTTTCTCCTCATCTCGGTCCTAAATGGCTTACCCCTTATCCTCAGACTGTGACCCCTGGTTCTGGACTTCCCCAACATTGGGAACATTCTTCCTGCATCTAACCTGTCTAAACCCGTCAGAATTTTAAACGTTTCTATGAGGTCCCCTCTCATTCTTCTAAACTCCAGTGAATACAAGCCCAGTTGATCCAGTCTTTCTTGATAGGTCAGTCCCACCATCCCGGGAATCAGTCTGGTGAATCTTCGCTGAACTCCCTCAATAGCAAGAATGTCCTTCCTCAAGTTAGGAGACCAAAACTGTACACAATACTCCAGGTGTGGCCTCACCAAGGCCCTGTACAACTGTAGCAACACCTCCCTGCCCCTGTACTCAAATCCCCTCGCTATGAAGGCCAACATGCCATTTGCTTTCTTAACCGCCTGCTGTACCTGCATGCCAACCTTCAATGACTGATGTACCATGACACCCAGGTCTCGTTGCACCTTCCCTTTTCCTAATCTGTCACCATTCAGATAATAGTCTGTCTCTCTGTTTTTACCACCAAAGTGGATAACCTCACATTTATCCACATTATACTTCATCTGCCATGCATTTGCCCACTCACCTAACCTATCCAAGTCACTCTGCAGCCTCATAGCATCCTCCTCGCAGCTCACACTGCCACCCAACTTAGTGATTTCCGCAAATTTGGAGATATTACATTTAATCCCCTCGTCTAAATCATTAATGTACAATGTAAACAGCTGGGGCCCCAGCACAGAACCTTGCGGTACCCCACTAGTCACTGCCTGCCATTCTGAAAAGTACCCATTTACTCCTACTCTTTGCTTCCTGTCTGACAACCAGTTCTCAATCCACGTCAGCACACTACCCCCAATCCCATGTGCTTTAACTTTGCACATTAATCTCTTGTGTGGGACCTTGTCGAAAGCCTTCTGAAAGTCCAAATATACCACATCAACTGGTTCTCCTTTGTCCACTTTACTGGAAACATCCTCAAAAAATTTCAGAAGATTTGTCAAGCATGATTTTCCTTTCACAAATCCATGCTGACTTGGACCTATCATGTCACCATTTTCCAAATGCGCTGCTATGACATCCTTAATAATTGATTCCATCATTTTACCCACTACTGAGGTCAGGCTGACCAGTCTATAATTCCCTGTTTTCTCTCTCCCTCCTTTTTTAAAAAGTGGGGTTACATTGGCTACCCTCCACTCGATAGGAACTGATCCAGAGTCAATGGAATGTTGGAAAATGACTGTCAATGCATCCGCTATTTCCAAGGCCACCTCCTTAAGTACTCTGGGATGCAGACCATCAGGCCCTGGGGATTTATCGGCCTTCAATCCCATCAATTTCCCCAACACAATTTCCCGACGAATAAAGATTTCCCTCAGTTCCTCCTCCTTACTAGACCCTCTGACCCCTTTTATATCCGGAAGGTTGTTTGTGTCCTCCTTAGTGAATACCGAACCAAAGTACTTGTTCAATTGGTCTGCCATTTCTTTGTTCCCCGTTATGACTTCCCCTGATTCTGACTGCAGGGGACCTACGTTTGTCTTTACTAACCTTTTTCTCTTTACATACCTATAGAAACTTTTGCAATCCGCCTTAATGTTCCCTGCAAGCTTCTTCTCGTACTCCATTTTCCCTGCCCTAATCAAACCCTTTGTCCTCCTCTGCTGAGTTCTAAATTTCTCCCAGTCCCCAGGTTCGCTGCTATTTCTGGCCAATTTGTATGCCACTTCCTTGGCTTTAATACTATCCCTGATTTCCCTAGATAGCCACGGTTGAGCCACCTTCCCTTTTTTATTTTTACGCCAGACAGGAATGTACAATTGTTGTAATTCATTCATGCGGTCTCTAAATGTCTGCCATTGCCCATCCACAGTCAACCCCTTAAGTATCATTCGCCAATCTATCCTAGCCAATTCATGCCTCATACCTTCAAAGTTACCCTTCTTTAAGTTCTGGACCATGATCTCTGAATTAACTGTTTCATTCTCCATCCTAATGCAGAATTCCACCATATTATGGTCACTCTTCCCCAAGGGGCCTCGCACAATGAGATTGCTAATTAATCCTCTCTCATTACACAACACCCAGTCTAAGATGGCCTCCCCCCTAGTTGGTTCCTCGACATATTGGTCTAGAAAACCATCCCTTATGCACTCCAGGAAATCCTCCTCCACCATATTGCTTCCAGTTTGGCTAGCCCAATCTATGTGCATATTAAAGTCACCCATTATACCTGCTACACCTTTATTGCATGCACCCCTAATTTCCTGTTTGATGCCCTCCCCAACATCACTACTACTGTTTGGAGGTCTGTACACAACTCCCACTAACGTTTTTTGCCCTTTGGTGTTCTGCAGCTCTACCCATATAGATTCCACATCATCCAAGCTAATGTCTTTCCTAACTATTGCATTAATCTCCTCTTTAACCAGCAATGCTACCCCACCTCCTTTTCCTTTTATTCTATCCTTCCTGAATGTTGAATACCCCTGGATGTTGAGTTCCCAGCCCTGATCATCCTGGAGCCACGTCTCCGTAGTCCCAATCACATCATATTTGTTAACGTCTATTTGCACAGTTAATTCATCCACCTTATTGCGGATACTCCTTGCATTAAGACACAAAGCCTTCAGGCTTGTTTTTTTTAACACCCTTTGTCCTTTTAGAATTTTGCTGTACAGTGGCCCTTTTTGTTCTTTGCCTTAGGTTTCTCTGCCCTCCACTTTTCCTCATCTCCTTTCTGTCTTTTGCTTTTGCCTCCTTTTTGTCTCCCTCTGTCTCCCTGCATTGGTTCCCATCCCCCTGCCATATTAGTTTAACTCCTCCCCAACAGCACTAGCAAACACTTCCCCTAGGACATTGGTTCCGGTCCTGCCCAGGTGCAGACCGTCCGGTTTGTACTGGTCCCACCTCCCCCAGAACCGGTTCCAATGCCCCAGGAATTTGAATCCCTCCCTGCTGCACCACTGCTCAAGTCACGAGGAACAAAGGGATCTCGGATACAAATACACAAATCACTAAAAGTTGCGACACAGGTTAGCAAGGCCATAAAAAGCAAACCAAGAACTAGGGTTTATTTCTAGAGGGATAGAATTGAACAGTCGGGAAGTTATGCTGAACCTGTATCGAACCTTGGTTAGACCACACTTGGAGCACTGCGAACAGTTCTGGTCGCCACATTATAAAAAGGATATAGAGGGTACAGGAGAGGGTACAGAGAAGATTTACAAGGATAATACCAGAAATGCGAGGGTGTACCTATCAGGAAAGGATGAACAGGCTGGGTCTGTTTTCTCTTTGAAAAAAAGAAGGCTGAGGGGTGACCCATTAGAGGTGTTTAAAATTACAAAAGGTTTTGATGGAGTGGATACAGAGAGAATGTTTCCACTTGTGGGGAAGAGAATAACTAGAGACCATCAATATAAGATAGTCACCCAGAAATCCAATGGGGAATTCAGAAGAAACTTCTTTACCCCGAGAGCGGTGAGAATGTGGAACTCGCTGCAACAGGGAGGAGTTGAGGCGAATAGTATCGATGCATTTAAGGGGAGGCTGGACAAGTATATGGGGGAGAAGGGAATGGAGGGTTATGCTGATAGAGTTAGATGAGGGAAGACGGGAGGAGGCTCGAGTGGTTCTGACAACATGCAATTCCACATTCAAACCAACCTGATTCGCTGATGTTGACCAGCTCCAATCATAGTGGATAAAAAGTTGATTGTTCTTCCGGAATATTGACAAGTTAACAAATGGGTTGAAATACTGACTGTCAGCTTAAAATATTTTACACAGCTGTCTCCTCGAAGACCCACAACTGCTTAAAATTGAAGAGCTGTCCTCCTGTGTTGCTGTCTGTGTGAGCAAAGATGCTGAGCTGTTGGGAGTTTGAAGAGCGTGTTTGGTGATGCCACAAACACCCATCCTGTATCCCAGTGTGTGCATGTGAATAAATCAATAAACAGCGTGGACTTAGGTTTTGTTGGAGGCATTTCTTCAGTATACATCAAGTCCCACTCCAGGGAATTGAACACATAAATCCAGGCTGACACTCCCAGTGCAGTGCTGAGGGAGTGCCGCAATGTCGGAGGGGCAGTACTGAGGGAGCGCTGTACTGTCAGAGAGGTAGTACTGAGGGAGTGCTGTATTGACGGAGGGACAGTACTGAGGGAGTGCTGCACTGTCAGAGGAGCAGTACTGAGGGAGTGCTGCACTGTCAGAGGGGCAGTACTGAGGGAGTGCTGCACTGTCAGAGGGGTAGTACTGAGGGAGTGCTGTACTGACGGAGGGACAGTACTGAGGGGGCAGTACTGAGGGAGCACCGCACTGTCGATGGGGCAGTACTGAGGGAGTGCTGTACTGACGGAGGGGCAGTATTGAGGGAGCGCCGCACTGTCGGAGGGACAGTACTGAGGGAGCGCTGCACTGTCGGAGGTGCCGTCTTTCAGATGAGACGTTAAACCAAGGCCCCGTCTGCTCTCTCAGGTGGACATAAAAGATCCCATGACACTATTTTGAAGAAGAGCAGGGGAGTTATCCCCGGTGACCTGGTCCAAAATTTATCCCTCAATCAACATCACTAAAACAGATTATCTGGTCATTATCACATTGCTGTTTGTGGGAGCTTGCTGTGCGCAAACTGGCTGTTGCGTTTCCCACATTACAACAGTGACTACACTCCAAAAGTACTTCATTGGCTGTAAAGCACTTTGAGACGTCCGGTGGTCATGAAAGGCGCTATATAAATGCAAATCAATCTTTCTTTCTTTCTTTCTTTCTAGATGTGAGTGTGATACAATATCCAGTTGTAATTTGTTGTGGAAAATCTGCCTTCCTTCAGCATGCCACATGGGTGAAGCAATGAGAGAGTTGTGCGGTTGTCTGGGAGAGCATACAGCCCCATTCACTGCTCAACAGGATACTCTTTGTGACAGCTGTAATTTTCCAATCCACCGTAGGAAATGTTGGGTTACTTTTCTTTCGCTGATCTGTAGCTGACGGAACACTTGTGCATCTGCCTCTGTGTGCAGTGCACAGTGTTGCTGGTGTCCAGGGTGGCCCCCAGGCGCTCGCTCTCACTCTCCCGACAGAAGAGTGAACCCGGCGAACCCTCCCTGTGGCTCCCTGCTTGCAGCAGTGATCTCGGCTCGCACCCTGTCAGCCGTTCGATCAACAGTCGGAGTGGCTCAGCCCCAGCTTCACTTTAAGGACTGCAGTCTGTGGTCCTTCAGTAGTGCAGCCAGTAAAACTACTGTTCACAGCTCCTGGTGTGGTCCCTTTGATTGGCCCACCCTGCTCCCCACTGCATCATCATCATAGGCAGTCCCTCGGAATCGAGGAGGACTTGCTTCCACTCTTAAACTGAGTCCTTAGGTGGCTGAAACATAGAAACATAGAAAATAGGTGCAGGAGTAGGCCATTCGGCCCTTCGAGCCTGCACCACCATTCAATAAGATCATGGCTGATCATTCCCTCAGTACCCCTTTCCTGCTTTCTCTCCATACCCCTTGATCCCTTTAGCCGTAAGGGCCATATCTAACTCCCTCTTGAATATATCCAATGAACTGGTATCAACAACTCTCTGCGGCAGGGAATTCCACAGGTTCACAACTCTGAGTGAAGAAGTTTCTCCTCATCTCAGTCCTAAATGGCCTACTCCTTATCCTTAGACTATGTCCCTTGGTTCTGGACTTCCCCAACATCGGGAACATTCTTCCCGCATCTAACCTGTCCCGTCCCGTCAGAATGAATAGTCCAATACAAGAACCACAGTCCCTGTCACAGGTGGGGCAGACAGTGGTTGAGGGAAAGGGAGGGTGGGACTGGTTTGCCGCACGCTCCTTCCGCTGCCTGCGCTTGGTCTCTGCATGCTCTCGGCGACGAGACTCGAGGTGCTCAGCGCCCTCCTGGATGCACTTCCTCCACTTAGGGCGGTTTTTGGCCAGGGACTCCCAGGTGTCAGTGGGGATGTTGCACTTTATCAGGGAGGCTTTGAGGGGGTCCTTGTAACGTTTCCTCTGCCCACCTTTGGCTCGTTTGCCGTGAAGGAGCTGTCAGCACACTGCAAGCTCGCTGGACATCCTGCGAGACGGGGACTGGGTGGTCGGAGTAAATCATGAACTGTGTTGCTTCTCCTGTCTCCACAATCACTGCAGAAATTTAATCCTTTGGGCCACAATTCCTGCCTCGGCTGATTTTAGCAATAAAAATAGACGCAAGTATAGATCAAAGTGAATCATCTTAAATAATCAAATCCATCATTCCCTTGAAGTGTCACTGGTTTTGTGGGGAGGGGGGGAGGCAGCTGGTGGTCGGCCAAGACTGCTGTTCTGACTTTAAAAATAACCATGTAAAATTGTAAAAATGCCCTCGTGTACATGCTTTGATGCAACAACCCTCAGTCTTTTATTAGCAGAGTAGGAAACAAAATGGAGATGTGGAGGAATTTCTTCTCTCAGAGGGTTGTAAATCTGTGGAATTCTCTGCCCCAGAGAGCTGTGGAGGCTGGGTCATTGAATATATTTAAGGCAGAGATAGACAGATTTTTGAGCGATAAGGGAGTGAAGGGTTACGGGGAGCGGGCGGGGAAGTGGAGCTGAGTCCATGATCAGATCCGCCATGATCTTATTGAGCAGGCTCAAGGGGCCGAATAGCCGACTCCTGCTCCTATTTCTTATATTTTTATGTAAAATACAGAACTTAAACCACAATACAATACACATCCTCCAACATGCACATCTGTCTCCAAACCAGCACATGACTCTCAGAACATTTCTCAGAACATTTCTCAGTCCCGCCGACCAGTTGTTCAACACTAACCTGATCTTAAGACCTGGCGGACAAGCAGAGACACACTGACACTGGCAGCAGGTTTTATTAATAAGCTTACATTGCAGGAATTTACTAAAAACCATTAATCCTTAAGAACGAGATTATGCACTTAACAATTTTGCAATACACGTCTCTAAAATATGTATGGTATGCTAAAGATAATTGTATTTTAGAAAATCCTTGTCAGAACTACGAGAGGTACATTGGCCGGCACATGCACGGAAGATAATTGTAGTGTTGCCTTTACTATAATATGAAAAGTATAGCAGAGATTTTATGCGATATGACTGATGTCCACTGCATTAGTTGTCTTGATATATTACACAAAAGGCTCACAGGGATCATTCTACAATGAGTGTGAATGACATTTGAACAGGTTTCCAAAGTGGTTATATAGGTTTTCGTAGCTCGCAGGCAGATTGCGGTGAAATGAAGTAGCAATATTATTTTGCTTTGGCGTTAAGTAAAATACCAGGTACTTCCGAGATCCAGTTGTTCCCAGTGGAAAATATGGGACACAATTAGCAAGATGCAAGTCAATCAGGAATGAGCTTTCTTAAACCATTACAAAGTTGCATCATGATCAGTGGAGTGAGGTTGTGATTTGTTGAGTGAAGTTGTAATTGGTTGAGTGAAGTTGTGATTGGTTGAGTGAGGTTGTGGTCAGTGGAGTGAGGTTGTGGTCAGTGGAGTGAAGTTGTGACTGGTTGAGTGAGGTTGTGGTCAGTGGAGTGAAGTTGTGGTCAGTGGAGTGAAGTTGTGACTGGTTGAGTGAGGTTGTGGTCAGTGGAGTGAAGTTGTGATTGGTTGAGTGAGGTTGTGGTCAGTGGAGTGAAGTTGTGATTGGTTGAGTGAGGTTGTGGTCATAGACGTGCTGTGAACGATGAACCATCATCATTAAGTTGAAGAAATGGTTTCATTGCAACTATTCAGAATTTGCTTCACTTCATTTCTCGGTTGATGAGATTCATATTCAAACACTTTGTAGTGAAGGTACCAGTTTTCCATTTTCATTCTGACAGGGTGGTGATGATTGTGGCTAATTACAGAGATGAATGAGTGTAATGAGAGTGCTCAGTCAGTCTTGTTCATGCACCAACGTTCCAAGAGTAGCATCGTTATTGTTTGGAACACAAGTAAATCTGTTCAAGACTTGAGCTGCCAGTAACACTGATCAACTTTTAGAAGAACCACAGTTTGAATTTTGACAAGCAAACTGATTATTCTTTCAAGAGTGCTCTGCAGATACACTGGATACACAGCTGGTTATCAAAATATAAACCAAAGGGTGTCACTGGGCTATGTAATTTAGTAGTGGCATGGGAGTTATAAACCCATCTCAAAGGGGACGAACCCCAGTAAACCACAACAGTGCATTTTGTATTTCTTTGCCATTTGTTTTTGGGATATGGGCGAGGCTGGCTAGGTCGGCATTAATTGGCCATCCGTGAGAAGATGGTGGTGGGCCTTCTCCTTGTGCCGATGGTACTCCAACAATGACATTAGGTGGGAGATTCCAGGACATTAACTGAGAGGCGGTATCTCTCCGAGCCAGCGTGGTGTGTCACTTGGAGGCAAATTAGATGTGATAGTGTTTCCTCGATGGTTTATCCCTCGGATTCAAAGCCGATTGACCTTAATTCTTCCACACCATCCTTTATTTTAAAAAAAACTTCAGTTCTCTTCTACAAAAATACTTCAGTTGACCATGACCATGCGGTACGCCAGTGTGACAGAAAGCAATTTATTCAAGTATAAACCAAAGACCACTAAACAAAAAAGCCAGTGGCATGGAGAGACTGGAGAAGCTGGGGTTGTTCTCCTCGGAGCAGAGAAGGTTGAGAGGAGATTTGATCGAGGTGTTCAAAATCATGAGGGATATGGACAGAGTAGATCGAGAGAGAAACTGTTCCCATTGGTGGAAGGGTCAAGAACCAGAGGACACAGATTTAAGGCGATTGGCAGAAGGACCAAAGGCGACATGAGGTTTTTTACGCAGCGAGTGGTTAGGATCTGGAATGCGCTGCCTGAGAGGGTGGTGGAGGCAGACTCAATCGTGGCTTTCAAAAGGGAGTTGGATAAGTACCTGAAGGAAAACAACGTGTAGGGCTATGGGGAAAAGGCGGGGGAGTGGGACTGGCTGAGGTGCTCTTGCAGAGAGCCGGCACGGGCTCAACGGGCCGAATGGCCTCCTTCTGTGCTGTAACCGTTCTATGATTCGATGACTCTAAATCTGAAAGCAAAAACAGGAACGTTCTGATGCGGGGTCCTGTCCTGAACACAGCGATATCTCTGTCCTCTCCAGAGAGGTTGCCTGTCCAGCTGGCTGTTTCACAAATCTCAGTCAGTCGGTCAGACCTGAGGAAGTACAGCTGTTCACAAGTGAAGGCTCTCGAGATAAATGGTGCAAAGCACCAACCCTTGCTGTTCATTATCAGACTACCCTGGGGTAAAACACCTGTGTCAGCATAAAACTCCCATGGTACACATTCCTGCTTTTGTGGGTTACTTAGTGAATTGAGAAGCTCCCACTGTTACTGCAAGTGGTTCGATTAAAAGCAATGACCAGTAATAAACCATAAGTATCTGAAAACAGTGCTAAACCTGGCATTCATAAATACCTCTTCCTGTGTGGTGTAAACATCAAACACCATGGAGCTAGGGAGAAGTTACATCGGGTGCAGCACTGTCCAAGGGTTCTGTTTACTATAAGCTGCTCCACTCAACATCTTAAACCAACAGTAGTTTATAAATGTCACCTCAACTCAGATCACATTACAGTCTCTTGCTCCTCCTTTCAGATGAGACGTTAAACCGAGGCCCCGTCTACTCTCTCAGGTGGACATAAATGATCCCACAGCCACTATTTCGAAGAAGAGCAGGGGAGTTATCCCCGGTGTCCTGGGGTCAATATTTATCGCTCAATCAACATCACTAAAAACAGATTATCTGGGTCATAATCACATTGCTGTTTATGGGAGCTTGCTGTGCGCAAATTGGCTGCCGCGTTTCCTACATTACAATAGTGATTACACTTCAAAAGTACTTCATTGGCTGTAAAACGCTTTGAGACGTCCTGATAGGAGCTATATAAATGTAAGCCTTTCTTTAACATCGCAAATATGCGCTTGAATTTTTTCCGTTTTTTTTACCAGGAGTCTGATACAGAACACAGGTCCTATCAATAGCTGCACATGGCAGTAAGCGGAATCAATCATTGAAAGTGTGACTATCACACGGGTTATTTACAAGTCCCAAGTGGAATGATTGGAGCCAGATATACTGAAGGAGGGACAGCAGAGATAATATCACAGACAGGTTCACGTCATTTTGCCTTCTATTCATATCTGGTAACAGATTAGATGTTAAAACAAAAACACATTGTAGAATTAAAGTAAAAATCAAGCTAAAAACCAAAGAAATAGTTGTATCTGATTTACTTGTGAACTTCAGATAAGCGGTCAGCTGATAGAAGTATAACAACAACAACAAATTATACTTATGTAGCGCCTTCAATGTAGTGAAGCATCCCAAGGGCACTTCACAGTATATTGAGATTTTAAAAATTTGACACCGAGCCACATAAGGAGAAATTAGGGCAGGTGACCAAAGGCTCGGTCAAAGAGGGAGGTTTTAAGGAGCATCTTGAAGGAGGAAAGAGAAGTAGAGAGGCGGAGAGGTTTAGGCAGGGAGTTCCAGAACTTGAGGCCCAGCTAACTATAAATGTGCATAGTGTGACCTCTCCTTTGTTTGTATTTTATTTAGTTAGGTTTATATATTTTGACCAAGTTGAAAATTAATTTACTTTTAATAAAACTGAATGCAAGCCATGACTATGTTTCAATATACACTTCAGCAACAAAGCTGCCTTTGGCTGGTACTTAAAGCATTTGACAATGATGCAGGTAGTTTAACCCATTGTGTATCTATTCCATTGACTACATCACTTTATATTGCAGAATAGTACGGACCTAATTCAGATGACAATGAGCACCACTTGGAGTTCTACACAATGTGATATGTCAAATATAACACTGAGGTCATCCACTTCCTTCCCTCTTCCCGGCAGAACAAACATACTAATATAGATCTGACGTCACCACTTTGCAGATAATGTTCTTGTAATACATTAGTAACATGCACAGAGTGATACACCGTCCCGATGTTGTGCTCTGTGCAGTCAGTGCAATAGCTTCACTTACTAACAATTCTACACAGTAATTCATTGGGCTCAATTTTCCCCAGTTATCTGCTCCGCCTTTTTTTGGCGTAAACTAAAATATCCAAATCTCCAAGTTTCCCCAAAGTTTCTGCGCCAGCGTAACTCAGTTAGTTAAATTTTTTTTAGGTTCGTATATTTTTGCGTAATAGGGGCATAACCTGATGTCTGCACCAGTTTTTCACATTTAAGCTAGTTTGGCCAACTTAAATTTTTCTGAGGACAGAGTATGCGACCGCTCCCAGAAAACCTCTGGGCACTTAAGAAAAAGCAGCGCACATTAAAAAATCGGTGCAGAAAAACGCCCACCGACAGTGCAGCACTCCCTCAGTACTACCACTCTGACAGTGCATCACTCCCTCAGTACCGCCCCTCCGACAGTGCAGCACTCCCTCAGTACTGTCCCTCCGACAGTGCAGTACTCCCTCAGTACTACCACTCTGACAGTGCAGCACTCCCTCAGTACCGCCTCTCCGACAGTGCAGCACTCCCTCAGTACTGTCCCTCTGACAGTGCAGCACTCCCTCAGTATTACCACTGTGACAGTGCAGCACTCCCTCAGTACTGCCTCTCCAACAGTGCAGCACTCCCTCAGTACTACCACTGTGACAGTGCAGCACTCCCTCAGTACTGCCTCTCTGACAGTGCAGCACTCCCTCAGTACCGCCCCTCTGACAGTGCAGCACTCCCTCAGTACTGTCCCTCCGACAGTGCAGCACTCCCTCAGTACTGCCCCTCCGACAGTGCAGCACTCCCTCAGTACCGCCCCTCCAACAGTGCAGCACTCCCTCAGTACTGTCCCTCTGACAGTGCAGCACTCCCTCAGTATTACCACTGTGACAGTGCAGCACTCCCTCAGTACTGCCTCTCCAACAGTGCAGCACTCCCTCAGTACTACCACTGTGACAGTGCAGCACTCCCTCAGTACTGCCTCTCTGACAGTGCAGCACTCCCTCAGTACCGCCCCTCCGACAGTGCAGCACTCCCTCAGTACTGTCCCTCCGACAGTGCAGCACTACCTCAGTACTGCCCCTCCTACAGTGCAGCACTCCCTCAGTATTACCACTCTGACAGTGCAGCACTCCCTAAGTACTGCCCCTCCGACAGTGCGGCGCTCCCTCAGTACTGCCCCTCCGACAGTGCAGCACTCCCTCAGTACTGTCCCTCCGACAGTGCAGCACTCCCTCAGTACTGTCCCTCCGACAGTGCGGCACTCCCTCAGTACTGCCCCTCCGACAGTGCAGCACTCCCTCAGTACTGTCCCTCCGACAGTGCAGCACTCCCTCAGTACTGTCCCTCCGACAGTGCAGCACTCCCTCAGTACTGTCCCTCCGACAGTGCAGCACTCCCTCAGTACTGTCCCTCCGACAGTGCAGCACTCCCTCAGTACTGTCCCTCCGACAGTGCAGCACTCCCTCAGTACTGTCCCTCCGACAGTGCAGCACTCCCTCAGTACCGCCCCTCCGACAGTGCAGCACTCCCTCAGTACTGTCCCTCCGACAGTGCAGCACTCCCTCAGTACTGTCCCTCCGACAGTGCAGCACTCCCTCAGTACTGTCCCTCCGACAGTGCGGCACTCCCTCAGCACTGCACTGGGAGTGTCAGCCTAAATTTTTGTGCTCAAGTCTCTGGAGTGGGACTTGAACCCACGACCTTCTGACTCAGAGGAGACGGTGCTGCCCACTGAGCCACAGCTGACACAATGTTCATATTATATTCATAATTGGCATCGATTTTAGTTTATTTTGCTGACCTTTAACTGTTGTGTATTTTTTGTGTATCCTTTGTTTTAGTGTTTAACTCTTTTATACTGCACAATCTTGTTGCTAAATTTCTCCTGGTATTAGTTTGCTGTCACTTGTCATTTATGTCACAGGCATTGCGTTTTCTACCAGTTTTCTGCCGTTGGTTCCAGTTAAATGTCCGTGTGATGTTTGCTATCCATTTGCAGTAGCACGGTCTAACTGGATTATCCAGCTCCGGGCATAAACCCTGTTGGACAGCAATCGCTCAACTTCAGGTGCATTTAACATTCCGTAACAGCTTCTGAGCTCACTTGACTTTGCAGTGTAATATGCTGAGGACCAGGATTGTACACGGCAGAAGAAGCAGTTGGAAGCAACAAAAGCAAGATGTTTGTAAAAGCTGTAACTTGCTGCTTAATCCACAGAATTAACCTTCTGAAAATCAGCATCATAGTAGATCTATTTCCAGAGGGTTAAAGCAATAAATTGTTCATTAACTATCGCACAGATAACATGCTAGCAATTTTATTTTGTGCCCAGCTGAAACCTGTGGATTATTCCGAATGGCAATTCCAATTTAAGAGATACGTGTTGAGAAAAAAAAAGAAAGACTTGAATTTTTATAGCGGTTTTCGCAACCACCGGACGCCTCAAAGCGCTTTACAGCCAATGAAGTAGTTTTGGAGTGTAGTCACTGTTGTAATGGCTTAATGGCTTCACCTAATATAGGTTTCAACATGATGCCTCTGGGACTATAGAAAGTTAAGGGTAGAAATTCAGCTGTTTAGCGCCAGAGAGGGGGGCACTAAGGGGGCCGCTGAGCCCTTTCTGCCCGAACGGCGCGCTCTCAGCGACTGCCGCCAACGTCAGTGAAGGTTTAGCGGCGGCGCTGACCGTTTGCGTTGCGCTCGCTAGCCCCGCCCACTCACTGACATCACCGAGTGTGTAACGCCCCCGTAGCGTCTGGCACTGAGAGCGGACAGGGAAAGCAGTCAGTCCGCCGATGATCCCGGGGCCATATCCTCCGGAGTGCGGGATAAGGGCTGAAATTTCAGTGTTTCAACTTCTGTTTATTTGTTGCAGTAGTGGGGAAGTGTTGCGCCGTGGTGGGCCACCTCGGCCTGTGAGAGGACACCACCGCAGGTCGGAGGGATAAGAGCTGGAGCGTGCCACAACAATTTGCAACGCGACTGCTCCAAGTGTGCGACGGCTTCAAGGTGGGTGACTGGGTGACATCATCTCCTGTGCTTGAGCAGGAGATTGCCACGTGCTGTACCATAGTGACTGAAGGGTGAGTCTGTCCAGTTCCTGGTCCTCCATGAGGTAAATGAGCAGATGCTGAGTGCTCTGCCCATTATACCAATGGAACACGAGCAGTGAGGGCAGACATTGCAATCAGGCTGGAGTAGAAAGGCCATCTATGGATGAGTGCTGGTCGCTGTTTGGAGCGTGGGCAGGAGCATCGGCGGGGCCCAGGTGCAGCAGAGGAGCGGGAAGGTCGTGGCTGAGGCGAGGCGAATGATCGAGGCGGAGGAGCGATGAGGGATCGTGGCTGAGATTCATCGAGTGATGGTGGCGGAGGTCCGGCGTATGCTTGGTGTGGAGGAGCAGCGAGAGATTGTGGCAGAGGTGCGGCAAATGTTTGTGGCAAAGGAGCAGTGCAAGATCGTGGCGCAGATGCGGCAAATGAGGGTACGGGGCCCAGAAGAGCCGAGGGCCCGGGGCAGCACGGGCCAGCCCACACTGCGTTATGTCTGCGCACTAGGTCCGTGCAGCAGAACAGGTCTCCAGTCATCCTGGTTAATCCTTGCCACTGGATAAAGGTCCAGCTCTGTCAAGCCCGTGTGGTGTGCAACGATCACCACACGTTAAAAAAATCCATGCACAGGAATCTTCCACCCCCTCAATTGGAGTTCAGGACTGGAACATCAGGTCCTTCATTGAAACATCTGTGAACTCGTGTGGAAGCAAGTCATCCTCGTTCGAGGGATCGTCTATAATGATGATGGGAAAATATAGGTTAAGTTTATTGAAGTTTTCACCAGGATTTTTTTTTTCATCTCCAGGCACTAGAAAGCCTCCTGCGCTATCGCTCCGTTAGCGCCCGAGGAACAGTGTGGAACGTTTCCTTTAGCGCCCCATTCCCCTCTTGGGGCGATACCACTGAATATCCCACTTTGAGGCGGTAGACCTCGCCCGGCGTTAACGATAGCACCCTGGCACCATCAGCACCCCAAAGTGGGCCGTACCGAATTTCAGCTCTTAAGAATTTGCTTACACTGTTAATTCAACTTTTTGTGTGCACTCGATAACATTGGACATTCATTAAAATAACTCCTTTTAACAGTATTTTCTTTCGTTTTCTTTTAAAGGTCGGCCAAGTAATAGTCGAGGAAGACTTGTAAAGCACCCAAGATTTGTATAATAAGCACAAGTGGATTTATTTATGAAATGAATGTATTTGTGTATCAATAAAGTGGCTGCTAGGATTTGGAAGGGGCGAGCAGGGACTGGGTCATTGAATATATTCAAGGTTGAGATGCACAGATTCTTGAACTATAGAGGAGTCAAGGGTTATGGGGAGCGGGCAGGGAAGTAGAGTTGAGGCCAAGATCAGATCAACCGTGATTAAATGGTGGAGCAGGCTCGAGGGGCCAAATGGCTGACTCCTGCTCCTAATTCTTATATTCTTAACAGCACATTTTCCTAATTAATGAACCTCAAGAGGCTTTTTAGGATCTTAATCCATTTAGCAGCGGTGGAAGTTTTTGTGAAATGATGTGAATGATGGGCTCGCAGTTTCGACCAATCGTTGTGAACGTGCACTCTTTTTGTGATATTTTTTGAACACTTTTGGCCTTCGTATGATTTTGGTGCTAATTTACTCTTCCATCCATTCAGAAAGCTGCCCCATGTCTGTGCTTGAGCAGGAGATTGTCAGGTGCTCTACCATAGAGACCGAAGGGTGATTCTCTCCAGTTCCCAGTCGTCCATGAGGTAAATGAGCAGATGCCGATGGCATGTGCTTTGTCCATTATACCCATGGAACACGAGCAGTGAGGGCGGACATTGCACTCAGGCTGGAGTAGAAAGACCATCTACGGATGGGTGCAGGTCGTACTGTGTCATCCAGGTCTTGCTGCATGCGGACACGGACTGCTTCATTATCTGAGGAGTTGCGAATGGAACTGAACACTGTGCAGTCATCAGCTAATATCCCCGCTTCTGACCTTATGATGGAGGGACGGTCATTGATGCAGCCTTTGCTGTATCCAGTGCGCTCAGCTGTTTTTTGATATCACGTGGAGTGAATCGAATTGGCTGAAGAGTGGCTTCGGTGATAGAAACATAGAAATTAGGTGCAGGAGAAGGCCATTCGGCCCCTCGAGTCTGCACCGCCATCCAACAAGATCATGGCTGATTATTCAACTTCAGTACCCCTTTCCTGTTTTCTCTCCATACCCCTTGATCCCTTTGGCCGTAAGGACCATATATAACTCCCTTTTGAATATATCTAACGAACTGGCCTCAACAACTTTCTGCGGTAGAGAATTCCACAGGTTAATCACTCTCTGAGTGAATAAGTTTCTCCTTATCTCGGTCCTAAATGGCTTACCCCTTATTCTTAGATTGTGACCCTGGTTCCGGAACTCCTCAGCAACGGGAACATTCTTCCTGCCTCTAACCTGTCCAATCCCGTCAGAATTTTCTATGTTTCGATGAGATCCCCTCTCATTCTTCTAAACTCCAGTGGGTACAAGCCCAGTTGATCCAGTCTTCTTATATGTCAGTCCTACCATCCCAGGAATCAATCTGGTGAACCTTCGCTGTACTCCCTCAATAGCAAGAATGTCCTTCCTCAGATTAGGGGATCAAAACTGAACACAATATTCCAGGTGAGGCCTCACCAAGGCTCTGTACAATTGCAGTAAGACCTCCCTGCTCCGATACTCAAATCCCCTCGCTATGAAGGCCAACATGCCATTTTCCTTCTTTACCGCCTACTGTACCTGCATGCCAAACTTCAATGACTGATGTACCATGACACCCAGGTCTCATTGCACCTCCCCTTTTTCTCCTCTGTCACCATTCAGATAATATTCTGTCTTCCTGTTTTTGCCACCAAAGTGGATAACCTCACATTTATCCACAATATACCGCATTTGCCATGCATTTGTCCACTCACCTAACCTGTCTAAGTCACCCTGAAGTCTCTTAGCATCCTCCTCACAGCTCACACTGTCACCCAACTTAGTGCCATCTGCAAACTCGGAGATATTACATTCAATTCCTTCATCTAAATCATTGATGTATATTGTAAATAGCTGGGGTCCTCACACACTACTATAAATTCACACGAGGCACATTCTGCAGACAAGGTCACTCTGTGACCTGAAGCTTTATTCCCAGGACCGAGAAGTGATGACCCTGCGTGGGACCTTCCTTTATATACCTGGATGACCAGGTGAGGAGTGTCTCCCACAAGTTCACCCCCTGTGGTCAAGGTGTTGTTATGAAGGTTACAGTTACATGAAGGTTACATACATGACAGGTCCCAGCACTGAACCCTGCGGCACCCCATTGGTCACTGCCTGCCATTCTGAAAAGGACCCGTTTATTCCAACTCTCTGCTTCTTGCCTACCAACCAGTTCTCTATCCACGTCAGTACATTACCCCCAATACCATGTGCTTTAATTTTGCACACTAATCTCTTGTGTGGGACCTTGTCAAAAGCCTTTTGAAAGTCCAAATACACCACATCCACTGGTTCTCCCTTGTCCACTCTACTAGTTACATCCTCAAAAAATTCTAGAAGATTTGTCAAGCATGATTTCCCTTTCATAAATCCATGCTGACTTGGACCGATCCTGTCACTGCTTTCCAAATGCGCTGCTATTTCATCTTTAATAATTGATTCCAACATTTTCCCCACTACTGATGTCAGGCTAATCGGTCTATAATTCCCCATTTTCTCTCTCCCTCCTTTTTTAAAAAGTGGTGTTACATTAGCTACCCTCCAGTCCATAGGAACTGATCCAGAGTCAATAGAATATTGGAAAATGATCACCAATGCATCCACTATTTCTAGGGCCATTTCCTTAAATACTCTGGGATGCAGCAGCTCATCATTTCCTGGGGATTTATCGGCCTTCAATCCCATCAATTTCCCTAACACAATTTCCTGACTAATAAGGATTTCCTTCAGTTCCTTCTTTTCGCTAGACCCTCGAACCCCTAGTATTTCCGGAAGGTTATTTGTGTCTTCTATAGTGAAGACAGATCAAAGTATTTGTTCAACTGGTCTGCCATTTCCCCATTATAAATTCACCTGATTCTGTCTGCAAAGGACCTACGTTGGTCTTCACTAATCTTTTTCTCTTCACATATCTATAGAAGCTTTTGCAGTCAGTTTTTATGTTCCCTGCAAACTTCCTCTCATACTCTATTTTCCCCCTCCTAATTAAACCCTTTGTCCTCCTCTGCTGAATTCTAAATTTCTCCAGTCTTCAGGTTTGCTGCTTTTTCTGGCCAATTCCTTGGATTTAACACTATCCTTAATTTCCTTGAGGGTGGGGACCTCGGGACGAGGCCGATATGGATCATCCACTCGGCACTTCTGGCTGAAGATAGTTGTAAACGCATCAGCCTTGTCTTTTGCACTGAGCAATGGTCGACCATTTGGCCTGCTCGGCGGGGAAGAACTGCATGTGTTCGCAATGGAGATTGTGCCCAGCTACCCAAATTCTCTATCTGTTGAAGCCAAAGGCAAATAAATTCTCGGCCCCACTGAGGTGAAAATCGAGAAATCCAGCAGTAAAGGCTGGAAGTTCCAGTGTGTGAATTTCTCTGTCAGCTGTTATAATTGGTCTGCTAATCCATTTATCGGAGTAGTTGTGTGCTGATATTACATCAGGCTTAAATGTTCCAAAGTGCGATGGAATGAATATCTGGTAAATCAGTGACATGTAAATTTTAAGAAAACTCAGCTTTTATATTCCTCTATTTCTTGTAGCGAACATTAATCCTGACAAATTATTTTGTTCCCTCTTACCACACTATTGTGTTCATGCAGTGGGTATTATTTTTTAATAATGTTGCACACAGGAAGGATTTGTCTTCATGATCTTCCTTGTGGCATTAGCAGCAGCATCATTTAGCAGGTAAATGTGACAGACCTGTTGTCATTGAAAAGTGACTCGCCATTCATTGTGCTCCAGACCTGCCTTCTCAATCGCCTGTCAGCTCAATTGCTCCCGATGAAGTTGAAATTTCTGTAATTTGGGCAAAACAATTTGCATCGCTCCGTCATTCTCCGAAATAAACAAGGAGATGTTTATATTTAATGAATTTTCCACGTCGACTGCAATTGGTTATGTGGTGGCTCGCACCTCGGCAACACATCGCACTGCCTACACACAGCTGTACATGCTTCTAATAAAATGGGGAATGAAGCCTTGCCTACCATTCAGGGCTCAAAGAGAATGTCGTGGTCTGAACGATGTAGCTTTGTCTTCGTGCCTTGTATTCATTTGTGCTACGGCAGTGGCATGTATGTACATTCTGTTTGTAGCCACTAGATGGCGTCATTGTTGGAAGCCACTGAGCAGCACGCATATGGTTCTGCTCAGGTATAAAAGGCCAGCCATTTTGAGAGTCAGGCACTTTGGGCCGAAATAAAGCAGAGCCAAGGTTGTACCTTGCTTAGTTAAACAGTACTCAGTTTGAACCTTTATTGCATACATAACAGGTAGGCAGTCATCCAGAGTATTGAGCAGTCAGCTTGGAAAGCAAATTGGATTTGAATCATCGCCTCAATTACTCAACAGGAGATGACACATGGCATCTTGCACGCCACACTAAAGCACCAGGACACGACGACAAAGTGACAGGATATGAGTGTTGAAATCATCAGCCATGGCCCAATGGGCAGCACTCTCACCTCTGAGTCAGAGGGTTGTGGGTTCAAGTCCTACTCCAGAGACTTGAGCACAAAAATCTAGGCTGACACTCTCAGTGCAGTGCTGAGGGAGTGCCACACTGTCGAAGGGGCATTACTGAGGGAATGCTGCACTGTCAGAGGGGCAATGCTGAGGGAGTGCTGCACTGTCGGAGGGGCAGTACTGAGGGAGCGCCACACTGTCGGAGGGGCATTACTGAGGGAATGCTGCACTGTCAGAGGGGCAATGCTGAGGTAGCGCTGCACTGTCGGAGGGGCAGTACTGAGAGAGTGCTGCACTGTCAGAGGGGCAATGCTGAGGGAGCGCTGCACTGTCAGAGGGGCAGTACTGAGGGAGCGCTGCACTGTCGGAGGGGCAGTACTGAGGGAGCGCTGCACTGTCAGAGGGGCAATGCTGAGGGAGCGCTGCACTGTCGGAGGGGCAGTACTGAGGGAGCACTGCACTGTCAGAGGGGCAGTACTGAGGGAGTGCTGCACTGTCGGAGGGGCAGTACTGGGGCCCCCCCAAATTTTATACACCTCAATGAGGTCTCCACTCAGCCTCTTCTGTTCCAAGGAGAACAAATCCAACCTATCCAATCTTTCCTCATAGCTAAGATTCTCCATTCCAGGCAGCATCCTCGTAAATCTCCTCTGCACCTCTCCAGTGCAATCACGTCCTTCCTATAATACGCCGACCAGAACTACCCGCAGTACTCCAGCTGTGGCCTAACCAGTGTATTATACAATGTAAGCATAACCCCCCCTGCTCTTATATTCTATGCCTTGGCCAATAAAGGCAAGCATTCCGTATGCCTTTTTAACCACCTTATCCACCTGGCCTGCTACTTTCAGGGATCTGTGGACAAGCACTCCCAAGGTCCCTTGGTTCATCTACACTTCTAAGTGGCCTACCATTTAATGTGTGTACCCTTTCCTTATTAGCCCTCCCCAAGTGCATTACCTCACACTTCTCCGAATGAAATTTCATTTGCCACTGCTCTGCCCACCTGACCAGTAGATTGATATCCTCCTGCAGTCCATGACTTTCCTCTTCATTATCAACCATACAGCCAATTTTAGTGTCATCTGCAAACTTCTTAATCATACTCCCTATATTCAAATCTAGATCATTGATGTATACCACAAAAAGCAAGAGACCCAGTATTGAGCCCTGCGGGACCCCTATGGAAACATCCTTCCAGTCACAAAAAACTCCAGCAACCATTACCCTTTGCTACCTATCTCGAAGTGAGGATGCTCCTACAGTGGTTTGGTAAAACTGAGTGTCTCGCTAGAGCATTTCAGAGTCAACCACATTGCTGTAGGTTGGGACCAGATTTCCTTTTCTAAAGGGCATTAGTGAATTAGATGGGTTTTTCCTGACAATCCAGTACTTTCATGATCACCATTACTGACATGAGCTTTTTAATGAAGTGAAGTGAAGTTAAATTCCCCAGCTGCCGTGGTGGGATTTGAACCCAAGTTTATGGACTATTAGTGCAGCCTCTGGATTACTAGCCCGGTAACATGAGCACTGTGTTACCATACCCTGTTGTTGAGGGTAAGGCCGAGCAGGGTGTAGACACTTGCCCAGGAGCTATAGCCCAAGCTGCTGGCGTGTCCAAACTGATTGAGCCAGCTCCTCAGTGATGTCGGAGCGGGTCTGAGCACGGAACGTTGTCTGTTCTGTCGGGTCTGGAATGGTGTGTCACACAAGGAGGGTCTGAAAAATACACCATCAATGGATTTTTATTTTCAATTGCTACTAACTACAATATTGATCAATATTTCTCAGGAGCAGTGACCAAGCAGTATCAGATAGCTCGTTGTCAGGGGTAACGTCTTGGTTCATTGATCAGACTCCCAGTTGCTCTGGTACAGTTTTTTAGTTGGTGGAGGGGGGGGCGGGGTGGGGCAGACTCTCTGCTAATACGGACACATGACAAGGGACTTCCTCCCTCCTAACTCCCACAAGACAATATCGGCTACCCAACAGCACTGCCACAGCATAAAACATTTTTATTAAGTCAACCAGTTCGGGAAAACAGAGAGCCCAGAGCTGAGTCACGGTGTGGCTGGCTGCAGGAAGAACGAGATCTGATGATCTCAGGAATTCCTTGGAACATTGTCATTGTATCCCGTTGGGCATTTAATTGAAAATTCTTCTCCTCATCATCAAATCCCTCCGTGGTCTTGCTCCACGCCATCTCGACCATTCTCTCCACCCTTGAATTCTCTCCTGTACTCTTCAGTCTTCTGGCGTCCTCACATCCCCTCCACCTTTAGCCCCACCATTGATGGCACAGCCTCAGCCCTGGTCTCCTTATCTGAGGAAGGACATATTTGCCTGAGAGGCAGTGCGACGAAGGTTCAGTAGATTGATCCCTAGGATGAGAGGGCTGTCCTATGAGTAGATTGGGCTGATACACTCTGCAGTTTAGAAGAATGAGAGGTGATCTCACTGAAACATACAAGATTCTGAAGGGGAGTGACAGGGCAGATGCTGAGAGATTGTTTCCCCCGGGTTGGAGAGTCTAGAATTAGGGGGCATAATCTCAGGATAAGGGGTCGGCCATTTAGGACCGAGATGAGGAGGAATTTCTTACTCAGAGGGTGGTGAATCTTTGCAATTCTCTGCCCCAGAAGGCTGTGGATGCTCAGTCGTTGAGTATATTTAAGGCTGAGAGCGATAGGTTTTTGGCCTCTAGGGGAATCGGGGGATATGGGAATCAGGTGGGAAAGTGGAGTTGAGGTAGAAGATCAGCCATGATCTTATTGAATGGCAGAGCAAGCTCAAGGGACCGAATGGCCGACTCCTAATTCTTATGTTCGTATGGAACTTCCTCCTTCTCCACTTCTCGTTCCAGCTTTACAAACCTGTGATTGACCAAGATTTTGTTGCCTCGATTTTACTTTCCTTCCTTGGTGTGAAGCACGTTGGGACATTTTCTACATTAAAGGCCCTGGACAATTGCAGCTTGTTCTTGAGCAACATTTGCAGTATGACCTCGGCTTCCATCTGAAGATTTTATTTTCTCTTTCTCCATCCAGAGGAGATCTGATCGAGGTTCAAAACCATGAGGGGTCCGGACAGAGTAGATCGAGAGAAACTGTTCCCATTGGTGGAACGGTCGAGAACCAGAGGGACACAGATTTAAGGCAATTGGCAGAAGAACCAAAGGCGACATGAGGGAAAACATTTTTACGCAGCGAGTGGTTAGGATCTGGAATGCACTGCCTGAGAGGGTGGTGGAGCAGCCTTAATGTTATCTGTGAAAAGGGAATTGAATCAGTATCCGAAGGAAAACATTTGTATACCTACGGGAAAATGGCGGGGGAGGGGGGAGTGGTGGGACTGGCTGAGAGTCGGCACGGGCTCGATGGGCCGAATGGCCTTCCGTGCTGCAACCATTCGATGACTGTATTCTATCTCTCATTCCCCGCCACACCTCCTGAAGGCATTGTCTCCTTGCTGCGTGTTCAGGTTCGACAAATGCTGGTCGCTCTCTGACACCTCGTGCAAGCGGCCATTCCGCGTGTGTGAGCTGAGGCAGTGGAACGTTGCTGATTACTTGTCGGGCGGGTGTCATCACCGAGGCCGCTGCTGTTTCGAGACCTGCCGCGGTACAAGCGCAGTTCAAGCAGCAGTGTCGATGGTAGCAATTAGGAGCAGCAAGCCTGGCTGCTTTCGTTTTCCCTAAAGTAGGGCGTTGGCTGAAATCAGGGAGTTCAGAGCGGGACGAAGAGCACTCGGTTTGCGCGACACAGCCGGGATCTGCTGAGGGATCGAAGCAACCCGCAAGATTGCATTCTGCTGCAGTCGTGGAGTGTCTCGGTGCTTACGTTGGTCTGTGAGATAATATCAGGTTGTTAGCCTGCCATATCCACCATCATTTTCCTGAGGCAGAAAATGCTGTGGTGTATGAATCACGCTGCGTACCAGCCCGTTCTGAAATTTATTGTTTAACAACTGCCCCTCGGCCAGCTTTAGGTGATGGGAGATTTATTTTGCAGGCTGACGTTGGAGTAACAGACCCTGCACAGTTCAGACTCACATCAGAAACTTTACTGCAAAGCAGCTGGATTTAGAACAAGTGGAGATTTGTGTCGTAGTATAAACAGGTCTTTTGAAATAACATGGTTTATTTGATAGTCTTGGTACCGAGGTGAGTTTGGTTATAGCGCTATCATACAATGCAGCTTTACTTTATTTTTATGTTACTTGACCTGAGGTTTAATATGAACGATGGAGAACTTTGTAGTTTTTGGGGTAGATTGTGGCCCGGATTTTGCGGTCAGCGATGAAGCTGGTCTTTGGTCGGAAGAAGGCAATACGAACTAACGGGTACAGTTTTAAAGGGGGTGCATGAACAGAGAGACCTGGGGGTGTATGCGCACAAATCGTTGAAGGTGGCAGGGCAGATTGAGAAAGCAGTTTAAAAAAGCTTACGGTATCCTGGGCCTCAATAAATAGAGGCACAGAGTACAAAAGCAGAGAAGTTATGATGACCATTTATCAAACAATGATTCGGCCTCAGCTGGAATATCGTGTCCAATTCTGGGCGCTGCACTTTAGGAATGATTTGAAGGCCATAGAGAGGGTGCCTTAATTCTATTTGTATGTCCCAATCATCGCTGCCAAGAATGGGAGCTCCTGCCCGCTGCCGCCCAGATTGACGGGGTAAGCCGCTATTTGGCTGCCGGACAGTACTGCCACCCCTTTTACAGGAATCTTCCCAGTAAAGTACCGCCCGGTCTCTCGGCGGCCATCGGCGGTCCTTTGGGCGAGCGGGGGCCTTCATCAATTTTGTCCGCTTTGATTCTCTGATTAGCACCTTGGAGGTTGGATGCTGGAATACACTAACCCTGATTGAAACATAGAAGCATAGAAAATAGGTGCAGGAGTAGGCCAATCAGCCCTTCTAGCCTGCACTGCCATTCAATGAGTTCATGGCTGAACATGCAACTTCAGTACCCCATTCCTGCTTTCTCGCCATACCCCTTGATCCCCCGAGTAGTAAGGACTACATCTAACTCCTTTTTGAATATATTTAGTGAATTGGCCTCAACAACTTTCTGTGGTAGAGAATTCCACAGGTTCACCACTCTCTGGGTGAAGAAGTTTCTCCTCATCTCGGTCCTAAATGGCTTACCCCTTATCCTTAGACTGTGACTCCTGGTTCTGGACTTCCCCAACATTGGGAATATTCTTCCTGCATCTAACCTGTCTAAACCCGTCAGAATTTTAAACGTTTCTATGAGGTCCCCTCTCATTCTTCTGAACTCCAGTGAATACAAGCCCAGTTGATCCAGTCTTTCTTGATATGTCAGTCCCACCATCCCGGGAATCAGTCTGGTGAACCTTTGCTGCACTCCCTCAATAGCAAGAATGTCCTTCCTCAAGTTAGGAGACCAAAACTGTACACAATACTCCAAGTGTGGCCTCACCAAGGCCCTGTACAACTGTAGTAACACCTCCTGCCCCTGTACTCAAATCCCCTCGCTATGAAGGCCAACATGCCGTTTGCTTTCTTAACCGCCTGCTGTACCTGCATACCAACCTTCAATGACTGATGTACAGTGACACCCAGGTCTCTTGCACCTCCCCTTTTCCTAAGTGAGTGAGGCTCCTTCCTGGAATGCACACATACAGTGCACCCTTGCTGAATCAGCCCTTCAATTCCTTACTTTATTTATACTGAGAAAATTCTAAACAAAATGTTGACATGGATTTTCAATGCTTTGACTAAGAAAAGTTAATGATGTACATAAAACGGAAACGACTGCCAGGAAAACATTTTGCATCCATGCCAAAAATGTTGGGCCGGGGAATTTGCTGCAAGGACATAAGAACATGAGAATTAGGAGCAGGAGTTAGCCATTCGGCCCCTCGAGCCTGCTCCGCCACTCAATAAGATCATGGCTGATCTTCAACCTGAACTCCACTTTCCCGGCCGATCCCCATATCCCTGGATTCCCCAAGAGTCCAAAAATCTCTCGATCTCAGCCTTGAATATATTCAACGGCTGAGCCTCCCCAGCCCTCTGGGGTGGAGATCGGCATACGTTAGACCGCGCTTCACACTGATCCTCCGACACCAAACCAAAGTCAAAAACCACTCACTATCAAACGCCACGGCGATGAACGAAGCGATGAGGAGCTCCTGGCCGGGGCTGATGACCTCTGCTCAGATTTTTAATAATCGCTTTCTCGGATATTGTGGCAATTTATGGTCCATAGCATTATTAATTACTTTTCTTTTATGCCAGATATTTAACAACATTACAAGTATAAAAATATTTAATTATCAAGTTAGAATACACTTGGTAATTAAAACTGAATTAAAAGTAACATTTTCTTCAGCCATTTAGTAATTGCACTCTTAAACAGAGGTGGTGTTATCTGTTATTAGCTCTCGAAATGTGTTTTCCTGCAGTGCTCATACATTCAATTACTTTGCATTTTTTTCAGTTGTGGCCTCATTTTGTATTTTCTGCACTGTCCTGTTTTTCATCCATGGCCCGTGGGTAGCTACAATTTAATTTGTCAAACTTCTGAAGATCAGCAGCCAGCTGGAGCGGAGATGGTTGAGAGGAGATTTGATCGAGGTGTTCAAAATCATGAGGGATCTGGACAGAATAGATCGAGAGAAACTGTTCCCATTGGTGGAAGGTGATTGGCAAAAGAACCAAAGGCGACATGAGGAAAAGCTTTCTTACGCAACGAGTGGTTAGGATCTGGAATGCACTGCCTGAGAGGGTGTTGGAGGCAGATCCAATCTTATCTCTCAAAAGGGAATTGGATAAGTATCTGTAGGATAAAAAAAAATTGCAGGGCTACGGGGAAAGGAGGGGGATTGGGACTGGCTTGTAATGTATGCACCTATGAGGATGCTCACAGGTTTGAATAGTTGTAGAGCTGTTTCCCAGCCAGCGGGCGGTCGAGGGGGTCGTTCAGCCCGACTGCCTGCCTCTCTTCCGCGGTTACATCTGAGCCAGGGTGTCCCTGGAGATGGAGCACGCGGTGTCCACCGGTACGCTCGCGGCCTTCCGCGAGAGGTGGGCGCCAGAGGGACTGGAGTGCATCATCACCCCCAGCAACCAAATTTTGATTTGATTTAATGTCCAAAATTTAATTTGTTTATTGTGTCGGTTTTAGTGCCCCCCCCCCTTTTAGCCAGGGGGCACTTGTATAATTTGTATTTTAGTGCCCTCAAAAAAAAATACAAAACAATAAAAAAGGGGACACTTGAAAAGTTTTTGGAGTTTGCCCCCCTTCCCCCCTTAATCAGGGGGCACTTGATTATCACTTTACAACAAAATAGTTGTAGAGCTGTTGTATTGTGAGTGGCTTAGCCAGTGACGTGTTGTTCACAAGACTCAATAAAACCCCAGCTAGTTGGGTCGTGGGATCCACGATGAGGCAGGTGGTTGTGAGCCTGGTGGATGAACTGGTAATGTGTAGTGTGATCGTTAAACCTTTGTTAATAAACCAACTAGTTCTTAATAGCAATGTGTCGCTATGAATTCTTAAGCAAAGAACCCATGAAGCAAATACATTACAAAGCTAAGAGCCGGCACGGGCTCAACTTGCTGACTGGCCTTCTTCCGTGCTGTGACCATTCTCTGATTCTATGATTTTACCACGTTATATGCTGGTTTTGGGTGAGAAGGAAGTGCATTTACTCCTGAGGTAGTCTTCCTCCACCTGCCCTTACGTAACCAACTGTGTACCTATTTTTGTGAGGAAATCAGCCTTCGTTGGCTACGTGACATTCAGTAGACATTCACAAAAGTATACCTTCCCCGTGTGTCAGATTTTCAGCAAAGTTCCTGGACAGAGACAGTTCTGCCGATGCTTGTTGAGGTGACCATGACCTTGCAACTCTACACAACTTAATCCTTTCAAGCAACAGCAGCAACGGACAGATGTCAAGTTTCACACATAGCACTAATGCATAAAGAAGGTGACAAATAACTTTAGACAAACTTCTTGATCAATTTCCCCGTGAAAGCAACCAGAAGCCCGAGACAGCTCTGCACTTTTTCCATCTCTCCGGTTTCCTCATTGATGGCATTACCTCTGGCCACAGAGCCCCTCGGCCCTCAGTCCCACAGCCTTCGTGGGCAGAAAGGAGTTCCACTCCATTCAAGTCTGTGACGATAGATGCAATTTATCTAAATCAATGCCCTCAGTCCTGGTGCCAATCACGATGTCTTTACTTCAAGGCAATCAATTGTGCCACCATTATCCGAAGAGGCAGAAAGGCTGGTTGATTGGCTATTTGGGAACCAAGTAGTATTCCCCAGCGCTGGTTTGTGATCCTCTTGGGAAAACCCATGAACAAGAGAAGAACAGTGATCTTATACGGCCATCAGAATCCCGATCAAACTTACCATCGGAATGTTAAAACAAAAGGTGCGACGCATTATAGCCCCATCAAGGTCTCAAAGATCATTGTAGCCTTTTAGCAACTTCATCGTACTATGGGATAGAAAGAGAAGAAGCAGGCACAATTATTGGCAGAGGTGAACACTGAGACAGCCTGAAAACATGCCTGCCAAACTCGGGTTGCAGACAGGCTCTAATCAACAAGACTTCCATGCAAGTGCCTGTTCTACCAATTGTACAACTTTGCCCACGTGTGCCCAATAAAGTAATGCTCTCTGCCCTGTAATAATTACCATGGCTGCCAATCCGTCCCTCCGATGCTCTTATCCTGCCCATCCCGTGAAGTCTGAAGTACAATTGAAATAAAATCCAATTTTTGGGGGGGGCACTGGGCAAATCCATGGATATGGGGTGTTGTCTTAAACAATCTTCTGTGGTTCACTTGAGTAGTGCCAAATTTCTTCAGAGTATAACACAGTTTACAAGCAGAGTTCTGTCAGCAGTTTTGAACGTAGACATGCGCTCAATTCTGGTGGGTTCCTTGCTTCTCTCAAATGCAACACACGTTTTTTTTTAATTATACACTATTTTCTTTATCAAACTGGTCGTAGCCTTACTTTGGTCATCCGCGGTCAATGGACAATCCTTCATCCGATTCTTACACACACAAGTTTACATTTCTCCTACATCAGCATTTATGTATCAATATCTTTTTGCACAGGTTTGCAATGCCCCGGTCGGAACCTCAGTCTCCATCACAAGGTTCTGAAACTGGTCACTTGAACAAACTAACTGTTGCTAATTGAAATCCGTCTCTCTCTCTCCAATGAAATCAATCACTTTTTTTGCTCTATATTGAATGAGCTAAACCTTTCAGAAGCTGAATTAGCTGAGCTCCATGTACCAACATGGGCATCGGGCAGGAAAATGGAGTTGAGGAAGAAGATCAGCCATGATCCTATTGAAGGCTCGAGAGGCCGAATGGCCAACTCCTGCTCCTAATTCTTACGTTTCATCCATTCTCCCCATTGTTGCTTCTTACCTGTGTGCTTCTTTGCGAAGCTGTGACTTCTCCTACCAAGACTTCTCCTACCAAGACTTCTCCTACCAAGACTTCTCCTACCAAGACTTCTCCTACCAAGACTTCTCCTACCAAGACTTCTCCTACCAATCCTGGTGCTGAGTCTAAGTGATTCCTCGGGAGGGGGGAGGGAAGTGAAGCTGGCTGCGAGGTGACTGGTGTGATGTATGCACCAGTGAGGATGCTCACAGGTTGGTAGAGCTGTTGAGTTGGGAGTGGCTTAGCCAGTCACGTGATGTTCACAAGACGCAATAAAACCCCAGCCTGTTGGGTTCAGGGGATCCACAATGAGGCAGGTGGCTGTGAGCCTGGTGGATGAACTGGTAACGTGCGGTGTGATTGTTAAACCTTTGCTAATAAACCAACTAGTTCTTAATAGCAATGTGTTGTAATGAATTCTTAAGCAAAGAACCCATGAAACAAATACACGACAACTGTGCATGCCTCTCAGGATGGAGGTGAGCCCTGTGACAGCCCTGTGAGTGCTGGCACCATGTCTAACGCTGCAGTGGCTGCCTGGTCCTGCGCACTGTGAGTCTCTGGAGTCGAACAGCTGGATAGCACAGATGTGACGTTGCACTAAGACGACTCCAACGTCTGCTATTGCGCAGCTTCTGGGCACTCCCTGGACATTGGCCAGACACGTGTGTGGAAGCAGATCACTGGGCCTCATCAAGTGTCTCTGTCGCTGATGGCTTCGCTGCAGATGGCCCTGGTGTGGTCTGCAGTTGAGCCTCGTGACCGAACATCACTCAACAATGCAGCGAGTGGACTCTAGCTGACCCAGACCTTTCTGGATGCTCAGCACAAGTTCAGATGACTACGTGAAACATTCGTGATGTGAGATTTAATTTTTAGGTAGGCTTGTAACTTCCCAATCACGACATATCGCTGTGCACAAGGTTATTTATGTGCAGCATGTAAGTAGCAAGGTGTTGGCATAGTAGCTTGATGGTCCTAACTTGGAAGCTGCGGACCGCAGGAAGATATCAATGAACTGGTCAGGTGGGCAAAACAGTGGCAAATGGAATTCAATCCAGAGAAGTGTGAGGTAAAGCATTTGGGGAGGGCTAACAAGGCAAGGGAATACACATTAAATGGTAGGACACTGAGAAGTGAAGAGGAATAAAGGGATTTTGGAGTACATGTCCACAGATCCCTGAAGGTAGCAGGCCAGGTAGTTAAGGTGGTTAAGAAGGCAGACGGAATACTTGCCTTTATTAGCCGAGGCAGAAAATACAAGAGCAGGGAGATTATGCTTGAACTGTATAAAACATTGGTTAGGCCACAGCTAGAGTACTGCATACAGATCTGGTCACCACATTACAGGAAAGATGTGATTGCATTGGAGAGGGTACAGAGGAGATTTATGAGGATGCAACTTGGACTGGAAAATTTGGGCTATGAGGAAAGATTGGATAGGCTATGTTTGTTTACTTTGGAACAGAGTAGTCTGAGGGGAGACTTTATTGAGGTGTATAAAATTATGAGGGGCCTAGATAGGAAGGGCCTATTTCCCTTAGCAGAGGGGTCAACAACCAGGGGGCATAGATTTAAAGTAATTGGTAGGAGGTTTAGAGGGGAGTTGAGGAGAAATGTTTTCACCCAGAGGGTGGTGGGGGTCTGGAACTCACTGCCTGAAAGGGTGGTAGAGGCTGAAACCCTCACCACATTGAAAAGATACTTGGATGTGCACAGGGCTACGGACCGCGAGCTGGGAAGTGGGATTAGGCTGGGTAGCTCTTTGTCGGCCGGCGCGGACACGATGGGCTGAAACGGCCTCCTTCCGTGCAGTAAGTTTTTATGGCCCCCATATTGGTGGCCTTGCCGCTGACTGCCGCCGAGTTTTCCTGCCGTTTACCTCTCTCAGTTTCCACTTGGGCTGGAGCGGGCGGGAGGGGAGCACTATTGGGAACTGCCCACTGACGTCCTCTGGCGGCCAAGTGGCCTCCCGCACGCCGAGATGCCAGATTGGTGCAGGCGGTAGTCGGCGGCAGCAGGGGGAAGGACCGCTGTGTGGAGGGAGGTCTAACCCCGACGGTAAGTATGAAGGTTAGCGAACATAGAAACATAGAAAATAGGTGCAGGAGTAGGCCATTCGGCCCTTCTAGCCTGCACCGCCATTCAATGAGTTCATGGCTGAACATGCAACTTCAGTACCCCATTCCTGCTTTCTCACCATACCCCTTGATTCCCAACATCTTTTAGTTTTATTTTTTACAGCGACTGGGTGGGGCCCCCGAAGGTGTTCTGGTGATTTTTTTTTTGTGATGTTTTTATTTTCAGCTCTTTCGCTCTCTGTGGGCCCGACTCCATCCTCGGCAGCACTTGGACGGCAAGCGCCGTTGCCGCCGAGATTGAGAGCTCCCGCCTGCTGTCGCCCAGATTGACGGCGTAAGCCGTTATTTTGCCGGCGGGTGTTACTGCCACCTCTTTCAGAGGAATCTTCCAGGCAAAGTACCGCTCGGTCTCTCGCCGGCCATCGGCGGTGCTTTGGGTGGTACTTGGACAGGTCTTGCAGCTCTTGGAAACCGGGGCCCGAGAGTCAATGGTTTCTGAGCGATGTTGGAAACAGATTTCTGTGCCTTCAACAAAGTTGATCTTGCAGAAACAGGACATGTGATTTTGCCAACTGGCTTATGGACATTTGGTGTTTGCTTACAGGAAATCATCATCATCATAGGCAGTCCCTCGAAGTCGAGGAAGACTTGCTTCCACTCTAAAAGTGAGTTCTCAGGTGACTGAACCGTCCAATACGGGAATTACAGTCTCTGTCACAGGTGGGACAGACAGCGGTTGGAGGAAAGGGAGGGTGGGACAGGTTTGCCGCACGCTCCTTCCGCTGCCTGCGTTTGGTTTCTGCACGCTCTCGGCAACGAGACTCGAGGTATTCAGCGCCCTCCTAGATGCTCGTCCTCCACTTAGGGTGGTCTTTGGCCAGGAACTCCCAGGTGCCGGTGGGGATGTTGCACTTTATCAGGGAGGCTTTGAGGGTGTCCCTTGTAACGTGTCCTCTGCCCACCTGGGGCTCGCTTGCCTAGCTGCACCTAGCAAGTGGGAACAAGTAGCCGAGCAGAGGCACTGTTGCGCATTGACTGCAGGTGGGGACACTGCCCCCTGGTCTGTGGGGACAGAGGCTGTGGAGAGAGTGGGGGAGGAATGTTGGCCTTCTGGGCGGCCGGTTTCTGCTGCTCCTCACTCACGCCGTTGTCTTCACTCGCTCCTCCTGATTCGTGCTCTGTTAATCACCCAACGTTCCCTCCTGCTGCTCACTCATTGAACCCCCTGCCCGAGGTGACGGGTCTGTGCTGACGTGTGCCACTATTGGAGTGGATGAGGCAAGGTGCAATAAGGTTCTGGAAAAAGTCCTGCCATTACCATACGGGGTCTGGTCCACATGAGCCCCCTCAGCCTAAATTATGCATAACCCACTTTATATTGGCTAAAGTTATAGGGGGTGAAATTCAGCTGGATACCGCCGCTCATGAGGGGCGCTAAAGGCTTTGCAGCCACGAGCGCCGGCATTCGCATCGCCCGGCAAATTTGGTGTGCCGGGACCGGCGGCCCTGCGGAGTATTGCGCGGTGTGCAAAGCCCCCGCTTTCGACACGGCCGCAACATTTGGTTTGCGCTGCACCTGTAGCGCCCCCTAGTGACCCCGCCAGAGAAAGCTGGCGTGCAGAGCTGTCTCGGGGCGCTACGGGAAGGCGTGCCTGAAGGAGGGAAGTGTGACTGATGTATATTTTTTTGTGATTTAACTTTATTTAATGTACAGTGAATGTTTTTGTGATTTTGTTCCGATTCTTGTTGCAGGAAGGCCGGCTCTTTAGCTCGGGATATTCAGTTGCTCCCCCGGCGTAGCGCCCTACGACAAGTGTGGAACACCTCCCGTAGCTCTCCGCTCCACTCCCAGGGTGCAACAACTCAATTTTGTGGTTACTGTCACAAACCATTTCCCGGCGCGATATTTAGTGACCGCCCGACATTAACGCATTGGGCACCCTCCAATCGAATATCTAGCCCATAAAGTCAAGAGTGCTGGATTTGTGCTGGTCCTGTCCCTCAGTGTTCAGTCCAACCGGTGCTGGCTAGTTTGAGTTTCAGTGCTGCAGTTGAATGCAGAACATTATTTGAGAAAAGCGAGAGCGACACAACTTGCTACATAATTCGGTGACATTTGTTGGTGCAGAAATCCCTCTCAGTGAAATATCTGCGAATACACTCAAGCCTGCCACTGATGTTACACAATTTGAATACAAATTGCATGGTGAAGTCTCTGGTGCTGTTTTATTAAAATTACTTCATTTCTACAACTGGATAATTACATTTTTTAAGTAAAAAAAATGACTGAATTAATAGGACTAAAATGTATTTCTTCTCTGTATCGAAGTCATTGAGACACGGAGCTTTGAAATGCATAATTTTCTGAGAATGCGACTTTGTTGTCAGTTTGATCATTACAAATGCAGGCATTGCCTTGATTTTTGTTGAAAGGATTTTGCTCCTTGAATCACATTGGTGACGGCAACCTCGGAGATTCTCTGGGCGAGAAATTCGGCCGGGGTAATCCTGGCGGAGCGGGAATTTTAGCGCCTTCAAAAATTTTGCGCCTCCCGCCGAGAGATTTGCCGGAGTTGGGCGCGGAGCTGAAGCTGCCGCAAAATCAGCCGTTACACACATGACCTGCGGGGGGGGCGCTAACCAAAATGGCGGCGCTAAACTTAACCAACCCATTGCGCCTGCGCCGATCTCCGATTGCGATCCCGGGAAAAGCCAAGCCATAAAGACGCGGCGTAGTAATGCACCCATTAAAGTTTACAAAATCACTTGTTTTCCCCCCGTACCGTTATGTCTGTCTGCCGCTGCAAACGGGGAGGCTCACACACCGTGCTGTGTGTAAACGTTGCACTGACTGTGACCTCCCAGGGAAGCGTTTCCTCGTCCCTTTAAGTAGCCGCCAGTTAACGACTCTACAAACCTGGACCCTCTGTGTTTCCAGACGTTGTTATTGGCAGGCGCTCAATGAGGCATGCGCACTGAATTTACCGACCGGGGAGCGAGCGTGGGCATTGCACCGGGAATACGTCAGGATCGTAGCGATCGTCAGCAGCCTGTGCTAGCGGTCTGCACCCCCACTAAACCGCCAATGAATTTTCCAGCGGGGCGCTAAAAGCTGGGCACCCGGTCGCTAAGCTCCAACGCTCGCATTAGAGTGCTGAATGCTAACTGAGATGTTAGACAACCGTCAATCCAGCCCTTGCTGTTGTCACGCTGGTTACTCGTACAGTGTGATGGGGGATGTATTAATGAGGAACATATCTCAGTCATCGGGACACTATCACAAAGCTGGACTGAGGTTTGCCTTGGGGTTCACAGAGCCCCACAACACCTTAGGTTCAGTTACAGAACAAGCCGCTGATATGTCCTTACTATACAGTATAAATGCTCACGAGGCCCATACTTGAGAGAAGTTCACTCTGTGACCGATTACCTTTATTACCAAGACCTCAAGTGATGAAGGTGGGTGGAGCTTCCCCTTTTATACCTGAAAGTCCAGGTTAGGAGTGTCTCCCACAAGTTCGTCCCCTGTGGTCAATGTTCTCAAGGTGCACAACTTAGGTCAGTTTATATATGGGTTACAATGATGGTTGAATACATGACATCACCTCCCCCCAAAGTCTTATTGGGATCACAGGTTAAGTCTCTCTGGTGGTTTACACTCCCTTGTAGAGCGCCTGAGTTGGGGCTCCAGTTGTTGGGCGCTGGCCTGAGTGTCTGCTGTTTGCAGTGCCTCAGGCCTGTCCGGACTGCCCATAGTGACTGGGCTCTCCTCCACTTGGTTCCGGTATTCGGTCACCTGTGGTGGAGTAAACTCTATATCGTGTTCTTCCTCTGCTTCTTCTATGGGGTTGCTGAACCTCCTTTTTGTTTAATCCACGTGTTTGCGGCAGATTTGTCCATTGGTAAGTTTAACAACCAGAATCCTATTCCCCTCTTTGGCAATCACAGTGCCTGCAAGCCATTTGGGCCCTGCAGCATAATTAAGGACAAAAACAGGGTCATTGACATCAATACATCGCACCTTCGCATTCCTGTCATTATAGTCACATTGTGACTGACGCCTGCTCTCAACAATTTCTTTCATGATGGGGTGTATATGGGATAACCTGATTTTGAGCGTCCTTTTCATTAGCAGCTCTGCGGGTGGAACCCCTGTGAGCGAGTGTGGTCGGGATCTATTGGCCAACAGGTGGTGTGATAAGCGGCTTTGTAGGGAACCCCCTTGGATTCTGAGCATCCCCTGTTTGATTATCTGCACTGCTCGTTCCGCCTGGCCGTTTGAGGCTGGCTTGAACGGTGCCGTTCTGACATGGTTGATTCCATTGCCTGCCATGAAGTCCTGGAATTCAGTGCTTGTGAAGCATGGGCCATTGTCGCTGACCAAGACGTCCGGTAGACCATGGGCGGTGAACATTGCCCGTAGACTTTCTACTGTGGCAGAGGATGTGCTTGAATTTAAAATGGCACACTCAATCCATTTGGAGTAGGTATCTACTACAACCAAAAACATTTTTCCCATAAAAGGACCTGCGTAGTCCACATGGATGCGTGACCATGGCTTGGCAGGCCAGGACCAGGGGCTAAGGGGGGCTTCCCTGGGTGAGTTGCCCAGCTGAGCACACGTGTTGCACCTGCGAACACAAAGTTCCAGGTCTGCATCTATCCCTGGCCACCAAACGTGTGACCTGGCAATTGCCTTCATCATGACAATGCCCGGGTGCTCATTGTGAAGTTCTCTGATAAACACCTCTCTGCCCATCTGGGGCATGACTACTCGGTTTCCCCACAGTAAGCAATCGGCCTGAATCGAGAGTTCATCCTTGCGCTATGAAACGGTTTAAATTCCTCAGGGCATGCCCATACGTGGCTGCCCAGTCCCCATTCAGGACACATTTCTTAACTAAAGACAGTAGTGGGTCTTAATTTGTCCAGACTTTAATCTGACGAGCTGTCACAGGTGAGCCTTTGCTTTCGAAAGCTTCAACAGCCATGACCATCTCAGCAGCATGCTCAGTTGCCCCCTCAGTGGTGGCTAGTGGGAGCCTGCTGAGTGCATCGGCACAGTTTTCAGTGCCCGGTCTGTGACGAATTGTGTAGTCATAGGCGGCTAACGTAAGTGCCCACCTCTGTATGCCGGCCGTTGCATTCGCATTTATTGACCTTGTTGGCCAAAAGGGACGTTAGGGGTTTGTGATCTGTCTCCAGCTCAAATTTCCTGGCAAACAGGTACTGGTGAATTTTTTTTACTGCATATACACATGATAGTGCTTCCTTTTCTACCATCCCGTAGCCCCTTTCTGCCTGGGACAGACTTCTGAAGGCATAAGCTCCCGGCTGTAACTGACCATTGGCATTCACATGCTGCAACACACACCCGACCCCATAGAACGACGCATTGCACGTTAAAACAACTTTCTTACACGGGTTATATAATGTTAACAGTTTGTTGGAGCATAACAAATTGCGTGCTCTATCAAAAGCCCTTTCCTGGCTGTCCCCCCAGACCCAATCGCGACCTTTGCGTAGGAGCACGTGTAGCGGCTCTAGCAGCGTGCTCAATTTGGGAAGAAAGTTACCAAAATAGTTCCGGAACGAATGCAGCTCCATTGTGTTACGGAGTCTGGGTGCTCTCTGCATCGCTTCCGTTTTGGACGCAGTAGGTCTGATCCCGTCTGCTGCTACCCTCATCCCCAGGAATTCTACCTCTGGAGCTAAGAAGACGCACTTCGCCTTTTTCAGTCGCAGCCCTACCCGGTCCAGTCTGTGTAGCACCTCCTCCAGGTTGTGGAGGTGTTCTTCAGTATCGTAACCCGTAATGAGGATGTCGTCTTGAAAAACCACCGTCCCTGGAATCGACTTGAGGAGGCTTTCCATATTTCGCTGAAAGATCGCGGCAGCCGAGCGAATCCCGAACGGACATCTGTTGTACTCAAACAACCCCTTGTGTGTCGTGATGGTGGTCAGCTTCTTCGACTCACTCGCCAGCTCCTGGGTCATGTAAGCTGAGGTCAGGTCAAATTTTGAAAAAAGTTTGCCACCGGATAGCGTCGCAAAGAGGTCCTCTGCTCTCGGTAGCGGGTACTGGTCTTGGAGTGACACATGATTGATGGTGGCCTTGTAATCGCCACATATCCTGACCGACCCATCCGCCTTGAGCACCGGCACGATCGGACTCGCTCAATCACTGAATTCGACTGGCAAGTTGATGCCTTCCCTCAGCAGGCGGTCCAATTCACCTTGTATCTTTTCCCGCATCATGTACGGCACCGCTCTGGCCTTGTGGTGTACTGGTCTAGCGTCCGGGTTTATGTGAATCACTACCTTGGCCCCCATGAAAGTGCTGATGCTGGGTTGAAATAATGAGTCAAATTTGTCCAGGACCTGTGAGCATGATACTCGCTCCACAGAAGAAATTGCATTGACATCGCCCCATTTCCAGTTCATGACAGCAAGCCAACTCTTCCCCAGTAGTGCGGGACCGTCCCCCGGGACAATCCAGAGTGGCAACCTGTTCTCCGAATCTTTGTGGGTCACGACTACTGTGGCACTGCCTAGCACCGGAATAATCTCCCTTGTATATGTCCGTAGCTGTGTGTCAATTGGCAATAATTTTAGCCTCCTGGCCTTGGACACCCACAACCTTTCGAACTGTTTGATACTCATCAGGGACTGGATGGCCCTCCTGTCTAGCTCCATTAATATTGGGATGCCATTGAGGAGCACTTTCATCATTATCGGTGGTGTCCTTGTATATGAACTGTATGTGAGCTCCATATGAACTCGCTGAACTTCAGCTTCCAGCGATTTCCCCCAGTATTCATTTGGCCTCGTAGGGCTTACATCGGGCCCGTCCTCCTCCTACATCAACCGGGCTGCAGGCTTCCAGCACATACGTGCCAAGTGACTGCTGACGTTGCAGTTTCTGCAGGTATATTGCTGATACCTGCAAGCTCTGGCTGGGTGTTTGCCTCCACACCTCCAGCATGAGCTGGAGGCCCCGTTGTTGGAAACAAAAGGTCCATTACCAGTCGATTGTCTCTGACTGTCTCTGTGACTGTCCTTAAGTGCACCATTAACAGGTGTTGATGGCCCCATTACTGGCCGCATTGTCCATTGCGATGGCATGAATCACCGTTCAGCTTGCCATTATCTCTGTTGAGTTTCCCCTTGGGTTCGATTACATGCTGGGGCATGTTCGATTGCCCTTGTCTGCCTAGAGAACTGTGTGCCGCATTAACAATGTTGACTCCCTGATCGCTTGCAGCACTTGAGCCAAGATTTTTGTCATACATCATTCTGGTCTCTTCCTCCCCTGAGATAATTGTCTGGGCTATCAGAGCCACCGCTTCCAAGGTCAAGTCTTTGATCTCAATCAGTTTCCTGAAAACCCCAGCATGCCCGATGCCCTCAATAAAAAAGTCTCGCAGCATTTCCGCTCTGCATGCATCTGGGAACTTACATAGACTCGCCACTCACCAGAGGTCTGCCACGAAGTCTGGAATGCTTTGCCCTTCTCGCCGCCAGTGCGTGTAAAACCGGTGTCTCGCCATGTGCATGCTGCTCGCCGGTTTAAAGTGTTCCCCGATCAACTTACTGAGCTCTTAGAACGTTTTGTCCGCCGGCTTCTCTGGCGTTAGAAGGTCCTTCATCAGGGAGTACGTTCTGGATCCACAAACTGTCAGGAGATGTGCCCTGCATTTGTCGGCCAAATCCTGTCCCAACCATTCCTTAGTGACAAAACTTTGCTGTAGTCTCTCAATAAAGTCTTCCCAATCATCACCAACACAGTACCTCTCTTCTGTGCTGCTAGTGGCCATGCTCGCGTTTAATTCCCAGTTTCTCGTCGACAATGATATGTCCTTACTGTACAGTATAAATGCACACGAGGCCCATACTTGAGAGAAGGTCACTCTGTGACCGATTACCTTTATTACCAAGACCTCAAGTGATGAAGGTGGGTGGAGCTTCCCCTTTTATACCTGAAAGTCCAGGTTAGGAGTGTCTCCCACAAGTTCGCCCCCTGTGGTCAATGTTTTCAAGGTGTACAACTTAGGTCAGCTTATACATGGGTTACAATGATAGTTGAATACATGACAGCCGCCTTCACAGAGACACTCTATCGAACATTCCTCAGTAGACGCTCCTGTCTCTGACATCTGATTCCAAAGATTGATGCAAACTCCTTTGATGAGCAAGGTCGGCTCAATAAGCAACTTTAATTTTTGTGCAATTAATCAGCACAGTTGTGATCTCGATTTTATCTTACTGATATAATTGCAAACAGTGGTTATACAGACGTTTTGATACATCCAGTGAACAAATATATTGCTGTATTTTTCCCCCGATTTAGCTTTGGATTGTAATAGGTCTTTTTGCATTTCAAACACAACGGGGCTGAATATCTCTTTTTGAAGTATTTCACTCCTTTGACAAGGAGTCCCTGTTTCAAGTTGCTGTTGTCAGTGACAAACATCTGCTTTTAATCTTTGGTCATCTTTGGTGGGCCTTCAGTTTCTAAACTTCAAAATGTTGTTTCATGTCCCTGCCTGTGCATGTGCCTCGATCCTGGGCAGCCTGATAATCGGCAGCATTGACCAGCACATGAATTCTAAACCACATTTTGCTTTTTTGATTTAATATTTGAAATAGTTATCGTTTTCTGAAGGAATGGTGACTGCCACCTTTCCTTTAAAAATTCATGTTTTGGGAAACATTCGACAGGGTGGAGGCTTTCAAAGTGGAAGAGGCTTGGTGCAAAATTAAGAAACTGAGCTCTTTGTTTGAACTACTGTTAAAAGCAAAACAAGAACCTTTCTTCATTGCAGCATTCCCCCACACATCAATAAGCTCACTGCCCCGATGATCTAATCGGTAACTGTACCACCTCTTATGCCGAATCACAGAGATCAAACGCTTCTGGCTCAATCCTCAGTTCATGTGTCACTTAGTTAACTGAGCTGTGGCTCAGTGCTAGCACTCTTGTTAGAAGCTTGTGGGTTCAAGTCTCACTCCAAAGATTGGAGCACAAAATCTGAGCTGATACAACGGAGGGGCGGTACTGAGGGAGCACCGCACTGTCGGAGGGGCAGTACTGAGAGAGCGCCGCACTGTCGGAGTTGCGGTACTGAGGGAGCGCTGCACTGTCGGAGGGGCAGTACTGAGAGAGCGCCGCACTGTCGGAGGGGCGGTTCTGAGGGAGCACTGCACTGTCGGAGGGGTGGTTCTGAGAGAGCACCGCACTGTCGGAGGGACGGTTCTGAGGGAGCACCGTACTATCGGAGGGGCAGTACTGAAAGAGCGCCGCACTGTCGGAGGGGCGGTTCTGAGGGAGCACCGCACTGTCGGAGGGGCAGTACTGAAAGAGCGCCGCACTGTCGGAGGGGCGGTTCTGAGGGAGCACCGTACTGTCGCAGGGGCAGTGCTGAGGGAGTGCTGCCTTGTTGGAGGGACAGGACTGAGGGAGTGCTGCGCTGTTGGAGGGGCAGTGCTGAGGGACTGCTGCACTGTCAAAGGGATAGTCTTTCGGTTGAGACGTTAAACCGATGCCCCTGTCTGCCTTCTCAGATGGACGTAAAAGATCCCATGGCACGATTTTGAAGAAAGCACATCAGGGAAAATTGACAGGGAGCGAGAGTACAGACAGCAAACCAGATCATGGCAGTGCATTGGAAAGAAAAGATATGGGGGCCAGTAACTCAAAGGGGGGAGTGAGGGGTGGTAGGGATGGGAGAGCGAGGGGTGGGGGGGATGGGAAAGCGAGGGGTGAGGGGGATGGGAGAGCGAAGGGTGGGTCGGGGGGAGCGAGGGGTGTTGGGGGGAGCGAGGGGTGTTGGGGGGAGCGAGGGGTGGGTGGGGGAGATGGGAGAGTGAGGATGGGGGGGGAGTGGGAGAGTGAGGATGGGGGGGGGAGTGGGAGAGCAAGGGGTGGGGGGGGTAGCGAGTGGTGAGGGGGATGGGAGAGCGAGGGGTGGGGGGGGAGAATGAGGGGTGAGGGGGATGGGAGAGCGAGGGGTGAGGGGGATGGGAGAGCGAAGGGTGAGGGGGATGGGAGAGCGAAGGGTGAGGGGGATGGGAGAGCGAAGGGTGAGGGGGATGGGAGAGCGAAGGGTGAGGGGGATGGGAGAGCGAAAGGTGGGTCGGGGGGTGCGAGGGGTGTTGGGGGGTGTGAGGGGTGGGTGGGGGAGATGGGAGAGTGAGGATGGGGGGGAGGGGAGAGTGAGGATGGGGGGGAGGGGAGTGAGGATGGGGGGGGAGAGCAAGGGGTGGGGGGAGGGGGGAGGGGGATGGGAGAGCGAGGGGTGGGAGGAGAATGAGGGATGAGGGGGATGGGAGAGCGAGGGGTGGGAGGAGAATGAGGGATGAGGGGGATGGGAGAGCGAGGGGTGGGGGGGATGGGAAAGCGAGGGGTTGGGGGGGTGAAGGACAGGCTGCACATTAGCTCTCCAGGTTTGAAAAGCTTAGAAATTATTATCTTGACAAGATTGGCAACGAACAATATGAAATGATTCCCCTGGCTGGAGAGGCGTCACAGTCTCAGGGTCAGGGGTCGGCCATTTAAGACCGAGATGAGGAGGAATGTCTTCACTCAGAGGGTGGTGGATCTTTGGAATTCTCTGCCCCAGAGGGCTGTGGAGGCTCAGTTGTTGAGTATATTCAAGGCAGAGATCGATAGATTTTTGGAGTCGAGGGGAATCGAGGGATATAGGGATCGGGCGGGAAAGTGGAGTTGAGGTCAAAGATCAGCCATGATCTCACTGAATGGCGGAGCAGGCTCGAGGGGCCAAGTGGCCAACTCCTGTTCCTAATTCTTATGGTCTGTGTAGTAACTGCATCGGGTTATGATATAAGAGCAAACCTCACTGCCAAGAATTGCATATGGTTGCAGATCCGGCATGGCGTTGAGTTCGAGGTCAGCCAGGTGCCAAGGAGGTGCACGTCACCACTAAAGGTTTGGCACGAGGTTGCAGAGTAGTGACGTAAGTGTTTTTTAAAAACTGGTTCTTGGAAAGTAAATAAATCAGCCCTGAAAATCCAGCGTAAATCCTGCAGTAATGCCTGGATTTCGTGGAACTCTGCTGTATTCCCGGCCAAAGTTCGTGGGATCAGAGGGAGGAGCACCCAGGATCAGACCTTCAGTGGGGTGGGGTGTGGGGGGTTGGTGGTTACATAACATAAGAACATAAGAAATAGGAGCAGGAGTCGGCCATTCGGCCCCTCGAGCCTGCTCCGCCATTTAATACGATCATGGCTGATCCGATCATGGACTCAGCTCCACTTCCCCGCCCGCTCCCCATAACCCCTTATTCCTTTATCGTTCAAAATCTGTCTATCTCCACTTTAAATATATTCAATGACCCAGCCTCCACAGCTCTCTGAGGCAGAGAATTCCAAAGATTCACGACCCTCTGAGAGAAGAAATTCCTCCTCATCTCAGTTCTCAATGGGCGACCCTTTATTCTGAAACTATGCCCCCTAGTTCTAGATTCCCCCACGAGGGGCAACATCCCCTCTGCATCTACCTTGTCAGGCCCCCTCAGAATCTTATATGTTTCAATCAGATCACCTCTCATTCTTCTAAACTCCAGTGAGTATAGGCCCAACCTGCATTTGCAGAGCCCCCCCCCTGCCCGACTAAAGACTCCAAAAGCATAACACAAGATGTCTGGCCACAGTGGGGCCCCACTGTATCCCTCATCTCACTCAGCACACTGGCCTCCAACCCAATCCTGGCACGGCCCTTTTGGGAGCAGACATGGGTTTTAGAAACATAGAAACATAGAAAATAGGTGCAGGAGTAGGCCATTCGGCCCTTCTAGCCTGCACCGCCATTCAATGAGTTCATGGCTGAACATTCAACTTCAGTACCCCATTCCTGCTTTCTCGCCATACCCCTTGATCCCCCTAGCAGTAAGGACCTCATCTAACTCCTTTTTGAATATATTTAGTGAATTGGCCTCAACAACTTTCTGTGGTAGAGAATTCCACAGGTTCACCACTCTCTGGGTGAAGAAGTTCCTCCGCATCTCGGTCCTAAATGGCTTACCCCTTATCCTTAGACTGTGACCCCTGGTTCTGGACTTCCCCAACATTGGGAACATTCTTACTGCATCTAACCTGTCTAACCCCGTCAGAATTTTATATGTTTCTATGAGGTCCCCTCTCATTCTTCTGAACTCCAGTGAATACAAGCCCAGTTGATCCAGTCTTTCTTGATAGGTCAGTCCCGCCATCCCGGGAATCAGTCTGGTGAACCTTCGCTGCACTCCCTCAATAGCAAGAATGTCCTTCCTCAGGTTAGGAGACCAAAACTGTACACAATACTCCAGGTGTGGCCTCACCAATGCCCTGTACAACTGTAGCAACACCTCCCTGCCCCTGTACTCAAATCCCCTTGCTATGAAGGCCAACATGCCATTTGCTTTCTTAACCGCCTGCTGCACCTGCATGCCAACCTTCAATGACTGATGTACCATGACACCCAGGTCTCTTTGCACCTCCCCTTTTCCTAATCTGTCACCATTCAGATAATAGTCTGTCTCTCTGTTTTTACCACCAAAGTGGATAACCTCACATTTATCCACATTATACTTCATCTGCCATGCATTTGCCCACTCACCTAACCTATCCAAGTCGCTCTGCAGCCTCACAGCATCCTCCTCGCAGCTCACACTGCCACCCAACTTAGTGTCATCCGCAAATTTGGAGATACTACATTTAATCCCCTCATCTAAATCATTAATGTACAGTGTAAACAGCTGGGGCCCCAGCACAGAACCTTGCGGTACCCCACTAGTCACTGCCTGCCATTCTGAAAAGTACCCATTTACTCCTACTCTTTGCTTCCTGTCTGACAACCAGTTCTCAATCCATGTCAGTACACTACCCCCAATCCCATGTGCTCTAACTTTGCACATCAATCTCTTGTGTGGGACCTTGTCGAACGCCTTCTGAAAGTCCAAATATACCACATCAACTGGTTCTCCCTTATCCACTCTACTGGAAACATCCTCAAAAAATTCCAGAAGATTTGTCAAGCATGATTTCCCTTTCACAAATCCATGCTGACTTGGACCTATCATGTCACCTCTTTCCAAATGCACTGCTATGACATCCTTAATAATTGATTCCATCATTTTACCCACTACCGATGTCAGGCTGACCGGTCTATAATTCCCTGTTTTCTCTCTCCCTCCTTTTTTAAAAAGTGGGGTTACATTGGCTACCCTCCACTCCATAGGAACTGATCCAGAGTCAATGGAATGTTGGAAAATGACTGTCAACGCATCCACTATTTCCAAGGCCACCTCCTTAAGTGCTCTGGGATGCAGTCCATCAGGCCCTGGGGATTTATCGGCCTTCAATCCCATCAATTTCCCCAACACAATTTCCCGGCTAATAAGGATTTCCCTCAGTTCCTCCTCCTTACTAGACCCCCCGACCCCTTTTATAACCGGAAGGTTGTTCGTGTCCTCCTTCGTGAATACCGAACCAAAGTACTTGTTCAATTGGTCCGCCATTTCTTTGTTCCCCGTTATGACTTCCCCTGATTCTGACTGCAGGGGACCTACGTTTGTCTTTACTAACCTTTTTCTCTTTACATATCTGTAGAAACTTTTGCAATCCGTCTTAATGTTCCCTGCAAGCTTCTTCTCATACTCCATTTTCCCTGCCCTAATCAAACCCTTTGTCCTCCTCTGCTGAGTTCTAAATTTCTCCCAGTCCCCAGGTTCGCTGCTATTTCTGGCCAATTTGTATGCCACTTCCTTGGCTTTAATACTATCCCTGATTTCCCTTGATAGCCACGGTTGAGCCACCTTCCCTTTTTTATTTCTATGCTCTCAAACGAGGCCATAGGAAACTGTGGTGCAAAGCCATCACCTGGTATAAGGCCGTCCTGCGGGACTCGTGCTGGGAGCCCTCCAGAATAGCCAAGCAGGAACGGGAGCTACTGGGGGGAGTTCAACACTTCACTGTTTTGCTGGTAAACTGGGGAAGACCTCGCTCCCGCAAGAGAACCTGACCAGTTTTCATTTCTACTGCAGATGTTTAAATAGAGAAAGGAAGTTGTTGTGGTCATATCCACGTAGATCTGTGCACGTGTTATAAACGGACATAGTGGTTCCACTGCAGGCATTCCACCGCGGTACTGTGCTGTGGTTCAAGCGACTGGCGAGTGGGCTGCGTCTGATTAAATCACTGCTGCTTACGTACCAGCTGTCTGCTTCAAGATAAGTCAGTACGTCACATTAACAGCCAGCTTTCTGGGGCTTTGTCAGCAAAGATGGTTGCAAACGGGGCCTTCGCCCAATACTGCTGTTGTTCACTCTTCTGTCTGCCCCGCTCCCCCACTCCTGCCCCTCTCCCCCATTCCTGCCCCGCTCCCCCGCTCCTGCCCCTCTCCCCCACTCCTGCCCCTCTCCCCCACTCCTGCCCCTCTCCCCCACTCCTACCCCTCTCCCCCGCTCCTGCCCCTCTCCCCCACTCCTGCCCCTCTCCCCCACTCCTGCCCCACTCCCCCACTCCTGCCCCGCTCCCCCGCTCCTGACCCCTCTCCCCCACTCCTGCCCCTCTCCCCCACTCCTGCCCCTCTCCCCCACACCTGCCCCGCTCCTCCGCTCCTGCCCATCTCCCCTGCTCCTGCCCCTCTCCCCCACTCCTGCCCCGCTCCCCCACTCCTGCCCCTCTCCCCCACTCTTGCCCCACTCCCCCGCTCCTGCCCCCTCGCCCCCGCTCCTGCCCCTCTCCCCCACTCCTGCCCCTCTCCCCCACTCCTGCCCCGCTCCCCCGCTCCTGCCCCTCTCCCCCGCTCCTGCCCCTCTCCCCCACTCCTGCCCCGCTCCCCCGCTCCTGCCTGCCCCACTCCCCCACTCCTGCCCCTCTCCCCCGCTCCTGCCCCTCTCCCTCACTCCTGCCCCTCTCCCCCAATCCTGCCCCTCTCTCCCAGTCCTGCCCCTCTCCCCCACTCCTGCCCCGCTCCCCCACTCCTGCCCCTCTCCCCCACTTCTGCTCCTCTCCCCCACCCCTGCCCCACTCCTCCACTCCTGCCCCTCTCCCCCACTCCTGCCCCCTCTCCCCCACTCCTGCCCCCTCTCCCCCACTCCTGCCCCCTCTCCCCCGCTCCTGCCCCTCTCCCCCACTCCTGCCCTCTCTCCCCCAATCCTGCCCTCTCTCCCCCACTCCTGCCCCCTCTCCCCCACTCCTGCCCTCTCTCCCCCACTCCTGCCCCCTCACCCCCGCTCCTGCCCCTCTCCCCCAATCCTGCCCCTCTCTCCCAGTCCTGCCCCTCTCTCCCAGTCCTGCCCCTCTCTCCCAGTCCTGCCCCTCTCCCCCACTCCTGCCCCGCTCCCCCACTCCTGCCCCTCTCCCCCACTTCTGCTCCTCTCCTCCACTCCTGCCCCACTCCCCCGCTCCTGCCACTCTCCCCCGCTCCTGCCCCTCTCCCCCGCTCCTGCCCCTCTCCCCCGCTCCTGCCTCTCTCCCCCACTCCTGCCCCGCTCCCCCACTCCTGCCCCTCTCCACCACTCCTGCCCCTCTCCCCCGCTCCTGCCCCTCTCCCCCGCTCCTGCCCCTCTCCCCCGCTCCTGCCCCTCTCCCCCACTCCTGCCCCGCTCCCCCACTCCTGCCCCACTCCCCCACTCCTGCCCCGCTCCCCCGCTCCTGACCCCTCTCCCCCACTCCTGCCCCTCTCCCACACTCCTGCCCCTCTCCCCCACTCCTGCCCCGCTCCCCCGCTCCTGCCCCTCTCCCCCGCTCCTGCCCCTCTCCCCCACTCCTGCCCCGCTCCCCCACTCCTGCCCCTCTCCCCCACTCCTGCCTGAGCCTGGTTCGAATGGACCAACTTGACACACCTACCTCTCAGTATCTCCAATGGCACAAGAATACGAGTTCCCACCGGAAACCGTGACAACAGTCCCCGTCCTTGGTGGCGGGTGTGGTGTTGAGGAGGGAGTGACCTGATGCGACCCATTAGCGGCTGGGATCCGCTAGGAGTCAAGTGAAGGAGAAATGAATGGCAATAAAGATGGGGGGGGGGTGTGCGGGGGGGGCGAGAGGGTGGGTATCGGATGGCATCAAAGGGAAGAAATGGCGGGGGAGGGAGCAATGAGTGGCAATAAGAGGATGAGAGAAGTGGCCTTGATGGGGAAAGTGGAGACGTGGAGGGGAAGGGGGAATACACCAATGACGGGGAGAAGGGAGAATGCCGGCACTAACTGATGGGAAGTGGGGAGAGAATATACCAGCGTGACTGAAAGTGGGTCAGGGTGCCAACTTTAATTGAGGGAGAAAAAATGCCAGTATAAAATGGGAGTTGGGGATTGGGGGAGAAGAGAGCCATTCTTCAGCACACAGCGTTTTGGGAGCTACAGGTCGGCAGTTTGTCGTTGTCCCTGATGGCAGGATATGGACCGGCTGTGATCATAAGAACATAAGAAATAGGAGCAGGAATCAGCCATTCGGCCCCTCGAGCCTGCTCCACCATTCAATGAGATCATGGCTGATCTGATCTTGGTCTCAACTCCACTTCCCTGCCCGCCCCCCATAACCCTCGACTCCCTTAATATTCAAGAATCTATCGATCTCTGTCTTGAATATACTCAAAGACTGAGTCTCCACAGCCCTCTGGGGCAGAGAATTCCAAAGATTCATCACCCTCTGAGTGAAGAAATTTCCCCTCATCACAGTCCTAAATGGCCGAGCCCTTATTCTGAGACTGTGCCCCCTGGCTCTAGACTCCCCAGGCAGAGGGAAACAGCCTCCCTGCATCTATCCTGTCGAGCCTTGTAAGAATGTAGTGGGCTGTATTTTCGGGAGCTTTGCACTCGAGGTTTTGCCCCGGAGCGGCGTGAATTGGGGCAGTGAGGTCTCCAGCGCCCGGTCGCGATCCCTTGGGTCGGGTTTTGCGGCTGGGGAGAGCCACGCTGGGTGAGCAATGCCTCTGGTCGCGACACCTGAGCGGTCCAGCCACGGAGACGGTGAGCGGGGTAACGGGCAGAAAAGGTAAGTGCGAGCACGTATTCTTTTATTTTTTTTTAGCGATTTGTGGTTGTGTTGTGGCCAATGTTTTTGTGATTATTGGGTTTCCCCCCGCCCCTTCCCCCCCCCCCCCCCTCTCCGGAGACTCCCGACTCCACACTTTAGTTGGCAAGGTTCCTATTTTTGCGGCATGAGAGTTGTACAACGCCTCCCTTCGCACTGCGCTGGTGCCGGGCCTAGATGGCAAAAATTTCTCCCCGGGATGCAGACATTTCCCGGCCGGTAACTCTCCCGCCCCAAAAACGGTAAAACTGAAAATCCAGCCCACATGTATGTTTCAATGAGATTACCTCTCATTCTTCCAAACTCTAGAGAATATCGGCCTAGTCTACTCAATCTCTCCTCATAGGACAATCCCCCCCATCCCAGGAATCAGTCTGCTGAACCTCCGTTGCACTCCCTCTATAGCAAATATATCCTTCCTTAGGTAAGGAGACCAAAACTGTGCACAATACTCCAGGTGTGGTCTAACCAGGGCCCTGTATAACTGCAGTAAGACATCTTTACTCTTATACTCAAATCCTCTTGTAATAAAGGCCAACATACCATTTGCTTTCTTAATTGCTTGCTGTACCTGTGATACTCAGCCAACATTTCATGCCTCTAACATCGAGGATGAGTGGTCAGTGGAAGTTTTGAAGTGCAGCTGACAAAAAGGGAGAGAAGGTGAATCTTCTTTGACATTAGACAAAAACAGTGGAAGGCCAGTTTGGCTGCCAGTGGTGAGATTTGGAATTGCCTTTTCAAAATGTTTACAATGTTGTGGATTCTGTCTGCCACCCATATAGTCCTCATTTCCCGTACATGTACATTCATAGAAACATAGAAAGTAGGTGCAGGAGTTGGACATGCGGCCCTTCGAGCCTGCACTGCCATTCAATAAGATCATGGCTGATCATTCCCTCAGTACCCCTTTCCTGCTTTCTCTCCATATCCCTTGATCCCTTTAGCCGTAAGGGCCATATCTAACTCCCTCTTGAATATATCCAATTAACTGGCATCAACAACTCTCTGCGGCAGGGAATTCCACAGGTTAACAACTCTCTGAGTTAAGAAGTTTCTCCTCTTCTCAGTCCTAAATGGCCTACCCCTTATTCCTATGTCCCCTGGTTCTGGACTTCCCCAACATCAGGAACATTCTACCTGCATCTAACCTGTCCAGTCCCATCAGAATCTTATACGTTTCTATGAGATCCCCTCTCATCCTTCTAAACTCCAATGTATAAAGACCCAGTTGATCCAGTCTCTCCATATATGTCAGTCCAGCCATCCCGGGAATCAGTCTGGTGAACCTTCGCTGCACTCCCTCAATAGCAAGAACGTCCTTCCTCAGATTAGGAGACCAAAACTCAACACAATATTCCAGGTGAGGCCTCACCAAGGCCCTGTACAACTGCAGTAAGACCTCCCTGCTCCTATACTCTAATCCCCTCACTATGAAGGCCAACATACTATTTGCCTTCTTCAACGCCTGCTGTACCTGTATGCCAACTTTTAATGACTGATGAACCATGACACCCAGGTCTCGTTGCACCTCCCCTTTTCCTAATCTGCCACCATTCAGAAAATATTCTGTCTTCGCGTTTTTGCCCCCAAAGTGGATAACCTCACATTTATCCACATTATACTGCATCTGCCATACATTTGCTCACTCACCTAAACTGTCCAAGTCACCCTGCAGCCTCTTAGCGTCCCCCTCACAGCTCACACCACCACCACCCAGCTTGGTGTCATCTGCAAACTTGGAGATATTACACTCAATTCCTTCATCCAAATCATTGATGTATATTGTAAAGAGCTGGGGTCCCAGCACTGAGCCCTGCGGCACTCCACTAGTCACTGCCTGTCATTCTGAAAAGGACCCGTTTATCCCGACTCACTGCTTCCTGTCTGCCAACCAGTTCTCTATCCACATCAGTATATTACCCCCAAACCATGTGCTTTGATTTTGCACACCAATCTCTTGTGTGGGACTTTGTCAAAAGCCTTTTGAAAGTCCAAATACACCACATCCACTGGTTCTCCCTTGTCCACTCTGCTAGTTACATCCTCAAAAAATTCCAGAAGATTTGTCAAGCATGATTTCCCCTTCATAAATCCATGCTGACTTGGACCGATCCTGTCACTGCTTTCCAAATGCGCCGCTATTTCATCCTTAATAATTGATTCCAACATTTTCCCCACTACTGATGTCAGGCTAACTGGTCTATAATTACCCGCTTTCTCTCTCCCTTCCTTTTTAAAAAGTGGTGTTACATTAGCTACCCTCCAGTCCATAGGAACTGATCCAGAGTCGGTAGGTTGTTGGAAAATGATCACCAATGCATCCACTATTTCTAGGGCCACTTCCTTAAGTACTGTGGGATGCAGACTATCAGGCTCCGGGGATTTATCGGCCTTCAATCCCATCAATTTTCCTAACACAATTTCCCACCTAATAAGGATCTCCTTCAGTTCCTCCTTCTCACTAGACCCTCGATCCTTAGTTTTAAGGCGATTGGTGGAAGGTTTAGAGGGGATTTGAAGAGGACTTCTTTATGCAGAGGGTTGTGACTGTAAGAGTGGTGGATGCAGAAACCCTCGCCACTTTTAAGAGATGGTTGGATGGGCACTTAAAATGCCGTAACTTGTAGGGTTACGGACCTAGACTGGTAATTGGGATTAGATTGGATGACCTTTTGTTGGACAGCGCAGATATAATGGTAAGTACTGCAGGGAATAGAATACGGCCAGGGTGATCTCCTGGACTAGTTTTGATCGCCTGGATGGAGTCGTAGAGGAATTTTCTCAGATTTTTTTTTCTCCCTAACTTGGCCTGGGTTTTTATCTGGTTTTTGCCTCTCCCAGGAGATCACATGGATCCGGTTGGGGTGGAGTGTAGAAAGTTTTAGTATCAGGGGTGTTGCAGTTGTGTGGGGCGGACTGGTTGGGCCGGGTGCTCTTTACCTTTCCGCCATTGTTCATTGTTCATAGGTTTATATGTAACCTTTAGGGCTGTTGACCGAGGGCCGTGCGGCTCTTTGTCGGCCGGCGCGGACACGTTGGGCCGAAATGGCCTCCTTCTGCGCTGTAAATTTCTATGTTTCTTTCTATGTCCACGAGTTCTTTATTCCCGTGTGACACACTGAGTATGTGCATTTTCCAGCCGAGAGTTGGAGAGGTCCTGTGCTTGAATCCATTCATGGACTTTCCCCGGTTATTCATCCTAAGCAGCTGTCACAAGATCTCGCTATCCTGTGGGTCCGGACTTGGTCTTCCTCAACGGTTCCACCTTCTCGGCTTTAACTTCCGTGTGATCTTTGCCTAACTGGGACCAAATTCCATCATCTCCCAAGGTTACCAACCTTCCACGTAACAGAGCAGGTGCACCACCCATTACCCGCTCTGCCACTGTGTACAAGCCACTCCTCATTGCTTTATTTTTGGTCACTCTGTCGCCTGGATGTTGGTCAGAATGTTGCCTGGACTGGAGAATTTTAGCTACGAGGAAAGATTGGAGAGGCTGAGGTTGATTTCTCTGGATCAGAGGAGACTGAAAGGGGGATTTAATTGAGGTGCATAAAATTATGAGGGGCCTCGATAGAGTGGATAGGAAGGATCTGTTTCCCTGAGCAGAGGGGTCAATAACCAGGGAGCATAGATTTAAAATAATTAGTAGGTCTAGAAGGGATTTGAGGGGATATTTTTTCACCCAGAGGGTGGTGAGGGTCTGGAACTCACTGCCTGAAAGGGTGGTAGAGACAGGGACCCTCACTGCATTTACAAAGTACCTGAATGTGCACTTGAAGTGCCGTAACGTACAGGGCTACGGACCGAGAGCTGGAAAGTGGGATGAGGCTGGATAGCTGTTGGTTGGCCAGCGTGGACACGATGGGCCGAAATGGCCTCCTTCTGTGCTGTAGATTTCTATGATTCTATACAGCACACTCTAAATATTTCACAGTATGTTATTTTTTTCTTGCCTTCTTCCAGCTCCATCAATGTCAGAAGACAAGATCTGTGTCTGATCAAATAATGTAAGGAAATCTGATCCAGCTTTCCAGCAGCACAGTAACAATCTTACATGCAACACTGTATTTTGCTTGTAGAAATATCCTCCCGACATGCAGAACTGCCAGAATTCTGGGATGAACATAGACACACACATCAAAGCCCGTTAGTCTCCAAAAGGCTATCTCGTTGCAGTCGAAATGAAAATGTTTTGTTCAATAGCTTCACAGGCACAGGGGATATCAGACATTGCAGACGGTGCAAATGCAAATAGTTATGATTTCAGCTACCACGCTACAATGTTAAACTTAGTGCGCTCAACCAGAAATGACCTTTTTATTATTAAACTGATATTAAGGTACGGTGTGCATTTTTCTTCATCTGCTACAGGACATGGGTGGAAGAACTGCTGTGGTCACTTAGTGTAACAACATTGTAAGAGTATTTCTGGCGAGTTCATCGGCTTAATATTTCTTCCCACATTGTAAACACATCCCTTTTATTGATGATTTTTGCTGCAAATGTTGAACATTGAATATTCACATAGCGACCAGAACAATCCCTCCCCAGTACTCCATGCCAAATCTGTCAGCGCACTCTGTCTTTACAGACTGTACGTTGATTCACTTCAGAAACAAATCAGAGAGCTGTGGCCATTTCCTTGCTCTAGTGTTTTTTTTGCACTGCAAGTTAGCCCACAGACATTTACAAATCACCAACGATGTCTTCGCAAGAGCCTATAAATCCCCTGGGAGGACAGGCGCACCAACATCAGTGTCCTCGATCAGTCCAACATCCCCAGCATTGAAGCACTGACCACACTTGATCAGCTCCGCTGGGCAGGGCCACATTGTCCGCATGCCAGAACGAGACTCCCAAAGCAAGCGCTCTACTCGGAACTCCTTCATGGCAAACGAGCCAAAGGTGGACAGAGGAAACGTTACAAGGACACCCTCAAAGCCTCCCTGATAAAGTGCAACATCCCCACCGACACCTGGGAGTCCCTGGCCAAAGACCGCCCTAAGTGGAGGAAATGTGCATCCGAGAGGGCGCTGAGCACCTCAAGTCTCAACGCCGAGAGTGTGCAGAAATCAAGCGCAGACAGCGGAAGGAGCGTGCGGCAAACCAGTCCCACCCTCCCCTTCCCTCAACGACTATCTGTCCCATCTGTGACAGGGACTGTGGTTCTCGTATTGCACTGTTCAGCCACCAAAGAACTCACTTCAGGAGTGAAAGCAAGTCTTCCTCGATTCCGAAGGACTGCCTTTGATGATGATAAACACACTGCTGACCAACCAACCAGAAGTGGTGCAGGAACTCTGCTATTTTCAACTCGAATACAAAAAGTTGGTCAAACTAATTAAAGCGTTTCACCTGTGGTCTGCACAGTATGTAAAGTGGCTAAGTGGCAGGAAACAGAGAGCAGTGGTGAACGGTTGTTTTTCGGACTGGAGGAGGGTACACAGTGGTGTTCCCCAGGGGTCGGGACTGGGACCACTGCTTTTCTTGATATATATTAATGACTTGGACTTGGGTGTACAGGGCACTATTTCAACATTTCCAGATGACACAAAGCTTGGAAATAGTGAACTGTGAGGAGGATAGTGATAGACTGCAGGAAGACAGAGACAGGTTGGTGGAATGGGCGGGCACGTGGCAGATTAAATTTAATGCAGAAAAGTGCAAAGTGATACATTTTGGTAGGAAGAATGAAGAGAGGATATATAAACTAAAGGGTACAATTCTAAAGGGGGTGCATGAACAGAGAGACCTGGGGATATATGTTCACAAATCATTTAAGGTGGCAGGGCAGGTTGAGAAAGTGGTTAAAAAAGCTTACGGGATCCAGGGCTTCATAAATAAGAGGCATCGAGTACCAAAGCAAGGAAGTTATGATGAACTTTTATAAAACATTGGTTCAGCCCCAACTGGAGTATTGTGTCCAATTCTGGGCCCCGCACTTTAGGCAGGATGTGAAGGCCTTAGAGAGGGAGCAGAAAAGATTTACGAGAATGGTTCCAGGGATGAGGGACTTCAGTGACGTGGATAGACTGGAGAAGCTGGGGTTGTTCTCCTTGGAGCAGAGAAGGTTGAGAGGAGATTTGATCGAGGTGTTCAAAATCATGAGGGGTCTGGACAGAGTACAGAGAGAGAAACTGTTCCCATTGGTGGAAGGGTCGAGAACCAGAGGGACACAGATTTAAGGCGATTGGTAGAAGAACCAAAGGCGACATGAGGGAAAACGTTTTTCCGCAGCGAGTGGTTAGGATCTGGAATGCGCTGCCTGAGAGGGTGGTGGAGGCAGACTCAATCGCGGCTTTCAAAAGGGAATTGGATAAGTACCTGAAGGACAAATATTTGCAGGGCTACAGGGAAAGGGCGGGGGAGGGGGACTGGCTGAGGTGCTCTTGCAGAGAGTCGGTACGGGCTCGACGGGCCGAATGGCCTCCTTCTGTGCTGTAACCGTTCTGTGATTCTAAAACTCTCAGAACAGTTCCGTTAAATAAAACAGCTCAGAAAACCCTGGTGTTAAAAATTGCCTTCAAAAACTGTGCAAGGCAGAGTCAGTATGGATCTTGACTCTGCATTGACACTCCACTGACTGCAATTATAATGCTAGCAATACTGATAACAGCCCTCATTTTTCTTGAATATGGAGGGTGTGGGGTCGGGTGGGGGTGACTTGTGGTCTTGGACTCAAAGGACAGTGCATGAGGTGTTCTTAAAGTTAGGTCAAGCAAGATAGGTCAGACTGGAAACTTCTTTCTCATTAGCGAGGGAGAACTCGGTACAAAGATGGCCAGTCAATATGCTTAGGTCTTCAGTGAGACGTGAAGCTCATGAGAAGAGACTATCCTGCTTTCAGGACCCTGCTTTATTGTAATAAGTGAAAGAAGGTTACGAACGTAAAGGAAGAACTTGCATTTCTATAGCGCCTTTCACAACATCAGGACGTCACAAAGCGCTTTACAGCCAATGAAGTACATTTTGAAGTGTAGTTGTTATGTATGTAAACATTCTAACTGTGCAAGACTTGCCACCAGAGGGCGCACCTATTGGAGGCCCAAGGGTCACCTGCACACCTCGTGCAAGGGAGTATAAAAGGTTGTCTGCCATGCTGCTCAGGCACTCTGGAGTTGTATTAAAGAGACTGTCACATCAGCTTTAGCTCACAGTACTCAGTCTTGTAGAGTTCTTCCGTACTTAACAGTAGTCACTGTTGAAATGTAGGGAATTGCAGCTGCCAATTTGTGCACAGCAAGCTCCCACAAACAGGGGTTGTGGGTCCAAGTCCCACTCCAGACACATAGAATCATAAAAATTTACAGCATGGAAGGAGGCTATTTCGGCCCATCGTGTTCGTGCCGGCCGACCAAGAGCTACCCAGCCTAACTCCACTCTCCAGCTCTCAGTCCGTAGCCCTGTAGGTTACGGCACTTTAATTGCATATCCAAGTATCTTTAACTGTGGTGAGGGTTTCTGCCTCTACAACCCTTTCAGGCAGTGAGTTCCAGACCCCCACCACCCACTTGGTGAAAAAATTTCCCCTCATATCTCCTCTAAACCTTCCCCCAGTTAATTTAAATCTATGCCCCCTGGTTGTTGACCTCTCTGCCAATCTCCTATCCACTCTATCTTGGCACCTCATCATTTTATACACCTCAATCAGGTCTCACCTCAGCTTCCTCTGGTCCAAAGAAAACAGACCCAGCATCACCAATCTTTCCCCATAGCCAAAATTCTCCAGTCCAGGCAACATTCTTGTAAATCTCCTCTGTATCCTTTCTAGTGCAATCACATCTTTCCTGTAATGTGGTGACCAGAACTGCATGCAGTACTCCAGCTGTGGCCTGACCAATGTTTTATACAGTTCAAGCATAACGTCCTTTTTTTAAATTTCAAAATATACTTTATTCATATAAAAATTTGTACAGTACATTTTTTTTCTCCTTGCTCTTGTATTCCATGCCTCGACTAATAAAGGCAACTATTCCATATGCCTTCTTAACCACTTTATCTAACTGGCCTGCTACCTTTAGGGATCTGTGGACCTGTACTCCAAGGTCCCTTTGTTCCGCTGCACCTTTCAATGTCATACCATTTAGTGTGTATTCCCTTGTCTTGTTAGACCTCCCCAAATGCATTACCTCACACTTATCCGGATTGAATTCCATTTGCCACTGTTCTGCCCATCTCTATGCACAGATTTCCTTTCTGGTCTCTAATAGGCCCACTCTTTCTCTAGTTATCCTCCTGCTCTTAATGTATTTATAAAACATGTTTGGGTTTTCCCTGATTTTACTTGCCAACATTCTTTCATGCTCTCTCTTTGCTTTCCTGATATCTTTTTTAATTGCACCCCTGCACTTCTTATACTCCTCTAGAGTCTCTGCAATGTTGAGTTCTCAGAATTTGTCATAAGCTTCTCTTTTTTTTCTTTATCTTACCCTGTCTGTCCCTTGACATCCAGGGAACTCTAGATTTGTTAGCCCCACCTTTTTTTTAAGGGAACATACTTGCTCTGTACCCTCAGGATCTCCTCCTTGAATGCCTCCCACTGCTCTGACACCGATTTACCATCAAGTCCACCTTGGCCAAATCCCATCTCAGCCGAGCAAAATTGGCTTTGCCCCAATTGAAACTTTTTTTTCCTGGTCCCCCTTTATCCTTTTCCCTAACTACCCTAAATCTGACTGAATTATGATCACTAGCACCAACATGCTCTCCCACTGATACCCCTTCCACCTACTCCTCGTCATTCCCCAAAACCAAAGTCCAGAACTGCCCCCTCCCTTGTTGGGCTTGTTACATACTGGCTAAAGAAGTTCTCCTGAATGCATTTTAGGAATTCCGCACCCTCTGTGCCATTCACACTGCTTTCCCCCTAGTTAATGTTAGGGTGGTTGAAATCCCCCATTATTACAGCTCTATAGCTTTTGCACTTTGCAGCAACTTGCCGACATATTTGCTCTTCTGTCTCCCTCTGACTGCTTGGGGGTCGAAAATACACCCCCAGTAGTGTGATCGCCCCTTTTGTTCTTCAATTCAACCCCTATGGCCTCGTTTGATGATCCCTCTAACATATCATCCCTTCTCACAGTTGTAATTGTTTCTTTAATTAATACTGCGACACCCCCCCTCCTTTTTTACCCCCCTCTCTATCACATCTAAAAATCCTGTAACCAGAAATGTTGAGTTGCCATACCTGCCCTTCTTTCAGCCTTGTCTCAGTAGTGGCTATAACATCGTACTGCCAAGTGTCGACCTGTGCGCTGAGCTCATTTGCCTTATTCCCTATACTCCTTGCATTGAAGTATATACCACTTAGTGGTGTCAAACTCCCCTGTTGTCTATTTTCCAGCCCTTGTTTCCTCTGTCCTCCAAATTCACTTTCTATTTCTCTGCTGCCCAATTCTAGCTTTGCTTCTCTCCCCCCGAATCAGTTCTCTGATTCCCATCTCCTGCCAAGCTAGTTTAAACCCTCCCCAACAGCACTCCCAAACCTTCCCGCGAGAATACTGGTCCCGGCTCTGTTGAGGTGCAACCCGTCCGGCTTGTACAGGTCCCACCTCCCCCAGAAACGGTCTCAATGCCTCAGAAATCTGAAGCCCTCCCGCCTGCACCATCTCTCCAGCCACACATTCATCTGCTCTATCCTCCTATTTCTGTACTCACTAGCACGTGACACCGGGAGTAATCCGGAGATGACTAGCTTTGAGGTCCTGCTTTTTAATCTCTCTCCTAGCTCCCTAAACTCTGCTGCAGGACCTCATCCCTCTTTCCACCTATGTCATTGGTCCCGATGTGAACCACGACCTCTGGCTGTTCACCCTCTCCCCCCAGAATGCCCTGCAGCTGCTCGGTGACATCCTTGACCCTGTCACCAGGGAGGCAACGTACCATCCTGGAGTCACGTCTGCGGCCTGTCTGCTCCCCTGACTATCGAATCCCCTACCACTATAGCACTTCCATTCTGCTTCCTCCCCCCCGCCGTGCAGCTGAGCCACCCGTGGTGCCGTGGACTTGGCTCTGGCTGCACTCCCCAGAGGCACCATCTCCCCCACCGGTACTCAACAGAATACTGGTTGGAGAGCGAGATGGACTCAGGGGACTCCTGCACGAGCTGCCTAGTCCTCTTCTGTCTGGTGGTCAGCCCGCAGCTAATGAGTGTGCAGGCAGGGAGGAAGTGGGTGACCACCTCTAGAAACGTGCTAGAAAACAAAGTTCTCAGTCTCGCAGGTGCACCGCAGTGACTCCAGCCGCCACTCAAGCTCTGAGACGCAGAGCTCGAGTTGCCGCAGCTGGAGACACCTCCTGCACACCTGGTCGTTCCGGCTGTGCGAAGCGTCGAGGACTTCCCACATGCCACAGGATGTGCACTCCATGGGACTCAGCTGCCCTGCTATCCCTCGAGTTAATTGACTATAAACTAAACTGTGAAATAAACTTAGCACTCGAAGGCCAAAAAAACCCACTCACCAGCAACTCACCAATCAGCTCCTTCGCCTGTGCCACCGTCACTTTTTGTTTCTGACGTCACTCCGGTGTTGCGTTACTATCGGCTCTCCACCCGCTTGCTGCCACCACCATTCCGCTCTGCCCCTCTTTCTTCCCACTCTTTCCAAATTCCCAAATAAACCACCCTGTTTAAGACCACTCTGTGCTCTGAAAAACTGTTGACTTTTATACTGCTAATTTATACCCAATTTACAAGTGGTGACTCAGCTCCCCTATTCTCTGTCACTCTCACCTATTCAAGACAAGCACTTGAACACAAAAATCTAGGCTGACCCTCCAGTGCAGTGCTGAGGGAATGCTGCACTGTCAGAGGTGCCGTCTTTCGGATGAAATGTTGAACCGAGGCCCCGTGGCCGAGATTACAAGAGTGACTACACTACAGGTGGACGTGAAAGATCCCACGGCACTATTTGGAAGAAGAGCGGGGAAGTTATCCTCGGTGTCCTGGGGCCAATATTTATTCGTCAGTCAGCATCACTAAAAACAGATTATCTGGTCATTATCACAGTGTTGTGTGTGGGAGCTTGCTGTGCGCAAATTGGCTGCCAGGTTTCGCACATTACAACAGTGCCTACGTTCCAAAAGAACTTCATTGGCTGTAAAGTGCTTTGGGATGTCCGGTGGTCATGAAAGGCGCTATATAAATGCAAGTCTTTTTCTTTTTGAACCCACAACCCTGTGATTGAGAGGTGAGAGTGCGACCCATCGACATGAGCCTTGGCTGACACTGACAGGATTGTATTCTTGTGCCAACAATTTGTGATGGATCCTCTGCTTCTCCGATCCCGTAATTCTGGATTATTTCATGAGGATCTGGACAGAAGCCCAGTCGCAGTGTGTGCAGCAGCTGACTCAGCAGTTTAGCGCAAATATGCCGAGGGTTGCTCATTTGGTGCCTGTATGCTTTATGAGAGGAATCTGGAAAATCAGAAGCTCATAAGGCCACTGTTCTATAACAAGAGGGTCACTCATTTATTCGCAACTTGATGTCCCTTTTAAGCTCATGTCGATTTGTAACTATTTGAATTCTGTTTTAAATATCTGGAAATAAATAGAAAAAAAGGGAGGGAGGGAGGGAGGGAGACTGTAAAGCTCCTTTCCCAACCACTGGACGTCTCAATGCGCTTTACAGCCAACGAAGTACTTTTGGAGTGTAGTCACTGTTGTAATGTGGGAAACGCGGCGGCTGATTTGCGCACAGCAAGCTCCCACACACAGCAATGTCATAATGACCAGATGATATGTTTTGGTTATGTTGGTTGAGGGATAAATATTAGCCAGGACACCGGGGATAACTCCTCTGCTCTTCTTCGAAATAGTGCCATGGGATCTTTTACATCCACCTGAGAGAGCAGACGGGGCCTCGGTTCAACGTCTCATAGAAAAGTGATCATGAAACTGTCGGATTGTCATAAAAACCCATCTTGTTCCCTGATGTCCTTACCCGGTTTGGCCTGTATGTGACACCAGACACACAACAATGTGGTTCATTCTGCGTGGTCCTTGGCCTAGCAAGGCACTCAGTTTGTATAAATGTACATCTGTAGTGGTTCAAGAAGGCGGCTCTCATCCACCATCTTGGAATAGACGATAAATGCCGGACTTGCTCGCGACCCCTCCGACAGTGCAGCACTCCCTCAGTACTGCCCCTCTGACAGTGCAGCGCTCCCTCAGTACTGCCCCTCTGACAGTGCGGCACTCCCTCAGTACTGCCCCTCCAACAGTGCAGCACTCCCTCAGTACTGCCCCTCTGACAGTGCGGCACTCCCTCAGTACTGCCCCTCTGACAGTGCAGCACTCCCTCAATACTGCCCCTCTGACAGTGTGGCACTCCCTCAGTACTGTCCCTCCGACAGTGCAGCACTCCCTCAGTACTGCCCCTCTGACAGTGCAGCGCTCCCTCAGTACTGCCCCTCTGACAGTGCGGCACTCCCTCAGTACTGCCCCTCTGACAGTGCAGCGCTCCCTCAGTACTGCCCCTCTGACAGTGCAGCGCTCCCTCAGTACTGCCCCTCCGACAGTGCGGCACTCCCTCAGTACTTCCCCTCCGACAGTGCGGCACTCCCTCAGTACTGCCCCTCCGACAGTGCAGCGCTCCCTCAGTACTGCCCCGTGACAGTGCGGCACTCCCTCAGTACTGCCCCTCTGACAGTGTGGCACTCCCTCAGTACTGTCCCTCCGACAGTGCAGCACTCCCTCAGTACTGCCCCTCTGACAGTGCAGCGCTCCCTCAGTACTGCCCCTCTGACAGTGCGGCACTCCCTCAGTACTGCCCCTCTGACAGTGCAGCGCTCCCTCAGTACTGCCCCTCTGACAGTGCAGCGCTCCCTCAGTACTGCCCCTCCGACAGTGCGGCACTCCCTCAGTACTTCCCCTCCGACAGTGCGGCACTCCCTCAGTACTGCCCCTCCGACAGTGCAGCGCTCCCTCAGTACTGCCCCTGTGACAGTGCGGCACTCCCTCAGTACTGCCCCTGTGACAGTGCGGCACTCCCTCAGTATGCCCCTCCGACAGTGCGGCGCTCCCTCAGTACTTCCCCTCTGACAGTGCGGCACTCCCTCAGTACTTCCCCTCTGACAGTGCGGCACTCCCTCAGTACTGCCCCTCCGACAGTGCAGCGCTCCCTCAGTACTGCCCTTGTGACAGTGCGGCACTCCCTCAGTACTGCCCCTCTGACAGTGTGGCACTCCCTCAGTACTGCACTGGAGTGTCAGACTGGATTTTGTGCTCGAGCTTCTGGAGTGGGAATGGAACCCACAGATTCTGACTCCCAGGCGAGAGAGCTACCATTGTGCCATGACCGACACCTCAATATAGTTGTAGTCTATTTTAAACCAGCATCCGTATATAAGTAGAATATATTTCATTCTGCGCTTACACACCCCTGCTGGAGGCGCAGCAGACATTGCTGAGGAAACAGCTTCAGGGGCTACAGCTCTCTCCAGCTCCTATTCTCTCCTGGTATTGTCCTTCAGCATTTCAGTGCCACTTGATCGGGGGTTGGGCTCCTATCTTCTGCAAAGTCCAGGGACATGTGTTTGATTTTACTGAATCCCTTCATACTGGGCATTACGTAACGGAGTGTAGATTTTTCATTGGATGCGTGTGAAACTTGATATCCTGAGGTGGGGATAAGCTCTGAAATACGCGGCAATCCTTTATCCCCAGAATAAACATCGCTCCATTTCATCTGCACTTGCTTCTTTGTTTTGCATTTAACTGAAAGCTATTCGCCAGCAGTCGGAGTTGACAAGCGAGTGAGTATTGATGTGCTGGGCAAGTGGTCCGCTGCAGCGTGACATCATGTGACAAAGCTGGCAAATTTCTACACTTGCCGCGTGGCGTGCAATTGGTTAGCTGAGTACCACGCCTTTGCGTAAAATAATGTCTTGCAAGTCAGTGAAAATGCCGTGTTCTGAGCTGCTCCAAGTATCAATGCATCCCTTGTCCTATGTCATCATCATCTTAGGCAGTCCCTCGGAATCGAGGAAGACTTGCTTCCACTCTTAAAATGAGTCCTGAGGTAGCTGTACAGTCCAATATGAGAACCACAGTCCCTGTCACAGGTGGGACAGACAGTGGTTGAGGGAAGAGATGGGTGGGACTGGTTTACCGCACGCTCCTTCCGCTGCCTGCGCTTGGTTTCTGCATGCTCTCAGCGACGAGACTCGAGGTGCTCAGTGCCCTCCCGGATACACTTCCTCCACTTAGGGCGGTCTTTGGCCAGGGACTCCCAGGTGTCGGTTGGGATGTTGCATTTTATCGGGGAGACTGTGAGAGTGTCCTTGTAACATTTCCTCTGCCCACCTTTGGCTCGTTTGCCTTGAAGGAGTTCCGAATAGAGCACTTGCTTTGGGAGTCTTGTGTCTGGCATGCGGACAATGTGGCCTGCCCAGCGGAGCTGATCAAGTGTGGTCAGTGCTTCACTGCTGATAGTTTATCCGATAGTTGACTGACAGTGAGCAGTCAGATGGTTGATGTCTGATCAGCAGGAGCCTGTTGACGGGTTCTGCAGAACAAACGCACCGTGTGGATAGTGTAATGTATTTGCTTCATGGGTTCTTGCTTTAAGAATTCATAGCAACACATTGCTATTAAGAACTAGTTGGTTTATTAACAAAGGTTTAACAATCACACGACACATTACCAGCTCATCCACCAGGCTCACAACTGCGTACCTCATCGTGGATCCCCTGAACCCAACTGGCTGGGGTTTTATTGAGTCTTGTGAACATCATGTGACTGGCTGAGCCACTCCCAATGCAACAGCTCTGCAGCTATTTTAAATAGAACTTTAAATCAAGTGCCCTCTTTTGGCAAGGGCACTAGAACCCACACTTTTCCAAATAAAACTTTTAACGGAAACATAGATCAAATTAAAATTTGGTTGCCGGGGGTGACGATGCACTCCAGTCCCTCCGGCGCCCACCTCCCGCGGAAGTCCACGAGCGTACCGGTGGACACCGCGTGCTCCATCTCCAGGGACTCCCTGGCTCGGATGTAACCGTGGAAGAGAGGCAGGGCAGTCGGGCTGAACGACCCCCTCGACCGCCCGCTGCCTGGACCGGCTGATGGCCCCCTTTGCCGTGCCCAGGAGCAGTCCTACGAGGAGGCCCTCCGACCTGCCCGGCAACAGCCCTACAAACCTGTGAGCATCCTCGCAGGTGCCTACATTACAGATGTGCTATTTAATTGAAACCGGCAGTATTTAAAGGAATTGGCCTGTGGATATTTTCCGCATGTATCTACATATCTCCTGCGTTGGGGAAAGGGCAGGTAGCAGCTAAAGCTGGTGTATAACCTACGCACAGGCGTGCTGGGGAATGAATACTTTCCGGACTGATTTAAATGTACAACAGTTCTGACTTCTGACCACAGGCCATTAGTTTTCAATTCTTACTAATTTAATGAGGCTGACACTGTATTGTAGTTTACACAAAGCTGCCAAAGTGATACAAGTGTGTTTTATGCCGGACACTAATTGTTCAGACAGCTTGATCACTGACGCGTGATTATAGATCACATGTGAGAACTGGGTCAGGGTCACATACAGCACAGTTCATCGTCTTTCGTTCTTAACTCCAGCAAGCTGAATGTGGGAGCCTTGCACTTATCTGCATTCTTCCGAGGCACGGGAAGATCGCAACCAGCTATTTGTAGATGTTTGCAACAAATAACTTCCAATAACTTCCAGCAGAAAAGTGAGAAGAGTCACAGATTGATCGACATCAAATGATGTCCTCCTGCAATTGTACGTAGAAACATAGAAAATAGGAGCAGTAGTAGGCCATTCGGCCCTTCGAACCTGCACCACCATGCAGTATGATCATGGCTGATCCTCTATCACAACACCACATTCCAGCTTTTACCCCATACCCCTTGATGTCTTTTGTTTCTAAAAATCTATCCCTCTCCCTCTTAAATATATTCAGCGACTTTGGCTGCACGCCACTGTTTTCAGCCACCCTTTAGAGCATAGGTTTCCAAACTGGATCCCTGGATTCTAGAGGATCTGCAAAGAGATCTATCAGATGTCTGTATGCGCTGACTTCCGAGCACATTATTTCTGTTTGCAAAAAGAAACTATGGCCCAGAAATTGCGGTCGCAGGCTTCCCGCGGGCGGACGCCTCCAACCGAAATATTTTTTACGCAAGTACCGGGTGGTCCCGGAGGAACGGACACGTGCGCTCCGAGGCCTCGCTGCACAGCCCAGCGTCGGGGCCCGCGTATTCCCGGAGCGATGGGCATCCTGGGATCACGTGGGCCGGACCGACCAATGGAAATGGCGTCTCCCCATTCACAGTAATGGTGAATTCCGTTTGTGCCGCGATCACCGTTTCTGTGACTGGGGATACCCCAAACACACACACACATTTTAAATAAATAAGGAAATCACTTCACATTTTTAAAATTCATTGAAATTGAATTTAATTAAATGTTTTAGACAAAAATTAATTTTTTTGAATTTTTTGGTATATGTTTTAATAGGAGTAAAAATAAACTTACCTTAATGGACAGGGTTTTTAATATAACATTGATTGATAACATTTTATTTTTCTAACTTTTAAAACTCTTACGCTGGTAAAAGCAGGTGTGAGAGTTTGAAGAACATTTGCTGGGCAGGAGTGGGGCAAATAGCCCAAATCTCTGCCCGCGGAGGTCCTTCTCCCGTGCGATCTGTCAGAAGACATTTGGCAGTTCGCAAGTGCTGGCCTTCGGCGTGTGCTCACCGCGCGCCTGAACCCAGAGGCCAGGACGTTGAAGTTTAGCCGTGGATTTGCTTGGCACAGTGACTGCACTGTTGTCTCGCGGTTCGAAAGCTGGGGTCCCTCTTCAGTGTTCGAGACATAGTCCAGGAAAATGCTCCTGTACAGTACAGAGGGAGTGCTGCATTGTCGGCAGTACAGATGAGATTTTAAACCACTGTCCCTGTTCAGGCAGACTTGCGGGGCCTCCTCGGGTGCATGCACACACCGTACGCGCCCGGAGAGGCCGCGAATTTTGGCACCATGTTTTGCACCTGTCTCTTTCGGCGAGCCGGCCTGACGCTGTCTCGGGACCCGGAATGTATTGGTCGCTTTGTCGTGATGGGTGGGTGTGCGATCCCTCGGAATGTACGAATATTTGCGGGGGAAGCGGTCAGCAAAGTGCAAAGAACTGCTCTGTAGAAGCTAACAGGATTGTCCATTTGTCTGCCGAGCTAAAAGGAACAGTTCGGTGACGGGCACGGAATCTGTCGCCTCTGTCACTCTGCTACCATCTGTCAGGGAGCTGAGCTTGACGGGCAAGGCCAGCACGTTGCAGTTTAGCCATGTATTTGCTTGGCACACTGCCTAGCACTGCCGTCTCGAGGTTAGAAAGCTGTGGGCTGCAGTCCCTCTCCAGTGTTTGAGACATAGTCCAGGAAGAAGTGCTGCATTGTTGGCAGTACAGCTGAGATTTTAAACCACTGTCCCTGTTCAGGTAGACGTAAGAAGCTATAAAGTTACTGTTGTGGAAGGACAAAGCACGTGGTCCAATTACTAATGCAATGGAAGTCTATACAGAGCGTGCAGGCAACAAACGATCAATTCTTACACAGCCACATAGGCAGCCAAACAGCCTCTGGTCCGCTACCACTGTGACACAGCTGGCCTCCTTCTGCACTGTGTGTCATTCTATGGTTTAATGTTGATAGGTTGTATTATCATAGCTAAAATGAAATAAAGTGAATCTCAGCACAAGTCGCTGTTGTTGACGAGGGGAGAAATGAGGCTGGGAAATTAATCCCAGAATCACAGAACGGTTACAGCACAGAAGGAGGCCATTCGGCCCATCGAGCCCGTGCCGGCTCTCTGCAAGAGCACCTCAGCCAGTCCCACTCCCCCCGCCCTTTCCCCGCAGCCTGGCCGGCATTTTTTTTCCTTTGGATACTTACCCAATTCCTTTTTGAAAGCCGCGATTGAGTCTGCCTCCACCACCCTCTCAGGCAGCGCATTCCAGATCCTAACCACTCGCTGTGTAAAAACGTTTTTCCTCGTGTCGCCTTTGGTTCTCCTGCCAATCGCCTTAAATCTGTGTCCCTCTGGTTCCCGACCCTTCCACCAATGGGAACAGTTTCTCTCGATCTAACTCTGTCCAGACCCCTCATGATTTTGAACACCTCGATCAAATCCCCTCTCAACCTTCTCTGCTCCAAGGAGAACAACCCCAGCTTCTCCAGTCTATCCACGTCACTGAAGTCCCTCATCCCTGGAACCATTCTCGTAAATCTTTTCTGCCCCCTCTCGAAGGCCTTCACATCCTTCCTAAAGTGTGGTGCCCAGAATTGGACACAGTACTCCCGTTGAGGCCAAACCAATGTTTTATACAGGTTCTTCATAACATGAGCAGATATTTTTGATCGATAATGCTTACGTTGTCATTTGATCCCCAAGGCTATCAACTATTGGTGAATTTTCTCCGTCAGTCAGAAGGGGTTAGATTGTAGCCTTTTCCAGGTCTGCCATTAATCCGACTCCATGGACCTCTGACTTCAATGTAAATAAAAATCCGGAGATGTAAAAGAGTTGCCTACTCCTTATCGCCCATTTAACACTCTCGCACAAAGTGAACATTTAACCCAGAAAGTGAGCTTGAGTTTTTAAAGTGAATATATAAGAGAGAGAAAATGAGTGGCATATTTATTATTGTATGTATTGAGAAGAATCATGACGAGAATGATTCACGGTTGTACACTGTTTGTTGAGCTGATTAATTTGAATCCTGGAATGATGCGGCACAAAAGGAGGCCATATTGCCCACTCGACCTCTGCTGGCTCTTTTGGAAGAGCCATCTAATTGGTCCAGCTGTTGCCTGAGCCCCGAGCCAATAGGGTTTGTGTTCATCGAGAAGAGCAGCAGGTGAGACACTCCAGGTGCAGGCGCACACCCCTACATGACTAACTCCAAAAGTACTTCATTGGCTGCAAAGCACTTGGAGGCGTCCGGTGGTCGTGAAAGGTGCTATATAAATGCAAGTCTTTCTCTCGACATACGGACAGACTAACGCACGAACAATGACGGGCAGGTAAAGACCATCTGGTCTGTTATATATGTAAACTTGCATTTACTCTGTACAGCCACCAGGGGGCTCATCCCCTGGAGTCCCAAGGGATCCCATAATCCCTTGGGAGCACAGGTGCTTAAGGAGGCCTCACAGGTTGGAGAGGCACTCTGGAGACCTGCAATAAAAGACTACGGTCACACTTTATCTTGAGCTCACAGTGTTCAGTCTGACTCTTTATTCATACATAACATGGCCCATCAAGCCTGCCCCACATCATTGCCATTCCTTGTGTATCACAACATATCACTGTGTGCTTTCAGCAAAAACAACAAATTGCATTCATATAGCGCCTTTAACGTCGTAAAACATCCCGAGACGCTTCACAGGAGCGTTATCAAACACTTTTCACATTTAATAAGGATGACATTATGTCATGCTTAAATTAGTGGAACTATCGGCCCTTCTGAAAACGCCGTTGAAGAAAATGATCAAAACACACTCGAAGTTTCCTCATGTGACACTTGCCCTGACCTCTTGCTGCATCGCAACTGAACTACAATGGAACACTAAATGCATAATCTTGGCTTTTTACCGAAAACATTAATCTTGACATAAATAAAATACTTGATGAAGACAAATGGGATATGATTTAAAGCTTATTTATGGCACTGGCCATAACTCATTCCTGACTGTCACACTTGAATCATCTGATCAATTCACTGATGGAATATAAGCCAGAATGCATTTTCCATTTAACTTGTCCATTGAATACGCAAAGGGACTTTTTTTCCCCTGTTATTATTTCACAGTTACAATTTGTGAGATTAAAAAGAATGATAAGATTAATGTACGGTGTTACACTATCCAGAAGCCCGTTCTTCCTTCATTGACAGCAGATTATCTGCTTCTGCAACTTTCAATCTCCATGACATTTTACTCGTTCTGCTGGAGCTTTTAAAAGCAATTAATATGAAATCAATACATATTATCGGTGCGTATTTAGGAAGGTGATACAGTGTACGTTAACATTTGGTTCCTGTACATCACATTTATTTTTTAAATTCATTCACAGGATGTGGGTGTTGTTGGCAAGGCCAGCATTTATTGTCCATCCCTAATTGCCTTCTAGAAGGTGGTTATTGTAAGGAGTTTGGAGTATAAGAGTAAGGAAGTCTTGCTACAATTGTACAGGGCCTTGGTGAGACCACACCTGGAGCACTGTGCACAGTTTTAGTCTCCTTATCTAAGGAAGGATATACGTGCCTAGGAGGCGGTACAATGGAGGTTCACCAGACTGATCCCTGGGATGAGAGGGCTGTCTTATGAGGAGAGATTGTGTAGAATGGGCCTATACTCTCAGTAGTTTAGAAGAATGAGAGGTGATCTCATTGAAACATACAAGATTCTGAGGGGGATTGACAGGGTAGATGCAGGGAGGATGTTTCCCCCGGGCTGGAGAGTCTAGAACCAGGGGTCACAGTCTCAGGGTAAGGGATCGGCCATTTAGGACTGAGATGAGGAGGAATTTCTTCACTCAGAGGGTGGTGAATCTTTGGAATTCTCTGCCCCAGAGGGCTGTGGAGGCTGAGTCTCTGAATATATTCAAGGCTGAGATCGATAGATTTTTGAAGTCTCGGGCAATCGAGGGATATGGAGATCGGGCGGGCAAGTGGGTCGATGATCAGCCGTGATCTTATTGAATGGCGGAGCAGGCTCGAGGGGCCGAATGGCCGACTCCTGCTCCTAATTCTTATGTTATTATGTTGTTGAACCGCTGCAGTCCGTGTGGTGAAGGTATGCCACAGTGCTGTTAGGGAGGGAGTTCCAGGATTTTGACCCAGCGACGATGAAGTAAAAAGAAAGACTTGCATTTATATAGCACCTTTCCCGACCACCGGACGTCTCAAAGCACTTTACAGCCAATGAAGCACTTTTGGAGTGTTGTCACTGTTGTAATGTGGGAAACAGCAATATATTTCCGAGTCGGGATGGTGTGTGACTGGGAGGGGAACGTGGAGATGGTGGTGTTCCCATGCGCCTGCTGCCCTTGTCCTGCTAGGGGGTAGAGGTCGCGGGTTTGGGAGGTGCTGTCTTGGCGAGTTGCTGCATTGCAATTTTAGCAGTTATTCCAAAAGTATAGTATCAAAACACTTTAAAAATGAAGATGTGCATCTGCACAAAAATTTAGGAAGTATTTCACGTTTTAGAACTTGCGAAAGCTATTCTGATCGAAAAATCCGTCATTTGGCCTGATTGAAATAACCCAATGAGGTAATCATGTCAGGACCACTAAAGGATTTCCGAGAATAGGAAACAGCTCATTTAAAAATACCTTCACAAGCATTAGTTCTGACCAGTTCTTGCTGCAAAAATTCCGATTAGTTTGAAAGTGATTCAAAAACAGCAGTAACGGTGATTTTAAACCATGGCTCGATGCCGTTATTACAGGTGGCGACAATATTTATTCTAATAGCAGAAACAAAACTGACTTTGAGAAAGTTTTTATTCCCAATTTGTTTTTTCCCGTCGTCCTCTTCTGAACTGACTGGTTCTGGCACGACTACGATTCCACTGACACTGGCAAAGATTATTCCAACGCTCTCCTGGTGAGTCACCCTTCATTTATAAACTTGAGCTCGGACAAATCTCGGCTGCCCCGTGTCCTAACTTGCACCATGTCCTGCTCACCCATCACTCCTGTGCTCGCTGGCTTAAATTGGTTACCGCCTCAATTTTAAAATTCTCGTCCTTTTAGTTCAAATCCCTTCATGGCCTTGCTCCCTAACTCTGTCCTCTCCTCCAGCCCCACAAGCCTCCGAGATCTCTGCGCTCCTCTAATTCTGACCTCTTGAGCATCCCCGATTTGCTTTGCCCCACCATTGGTGGCCGTGCCTTCAGCTGCCTGGGCCCCAAGCTCTGGAACTCCCTCCCTAACCTTCGACGCCTCTCCAACCTCCTTCAAAACTTCTTAAAACGACCTCTTTCACCGAGCTTTTGGTCACCTGTCCTAATGTCTGCTTCTTTGGCTTGGTGTCAGTTTTTCTCATCTGCTCGCCCCTCTGCGAAGCGCCTTGGGGTTTTATTACTGTGTTAAAGGCGCTATACAAATGCAAGTTATTGCTTTGAAGTGGACGTGCTTCAAATGTGAGCTGGACAGTAAGCTAGGAAGCGGCTTGACGATAAAGGACATCACAGTGGAGCTCCAACATGTGTTCATCAGCGTTTCCTACATTACAACAGTGACTACACTTCACAAAGTGCTGCATTGTCTGTAAAGCTCCTCGGGACGTCTGGTGGTCGTGAAAGGCGCTATCTAAATGCAAGTCTCTCTTTCTTTATGTCTATGAAGGGAGGTCAGCCCGAGTTCGGGGAGGGGCAGTACTGAGGGAGTGCTGCACTGTCGGAGGGGCAGTACTGAGGGAGTGCCGCACTGTCGGAGGGGCAGTACTGAGGGAATGCTGCACTGTCGGAGGTGCAGTGCTGAGGGAGTTTTGCACTGTCGGAGGGGCAGTACTGAGGGAGTGCTGCACTGTCGGAGGGGCAGTACTAAGGGAGTGCTGCACTGTCGAAGGGGCAGGACTGAGGGAGTGCTGCACTGTCGGAGGGGCAGTACTGAGGGAGTGCTGCACTGTCGGAGGGGCAGTACTGAGGGAGTGCTGCACTGTCGGAGTGGCAGTGGTGAGGGAGTGCCGCACTGTCGGAGAGGCAGTGCTGAGGGAATGCCGCACTGTCGGAGGGGCAGTGCTGAGGGAGTGCGCACTGTCAGACGGGCAGTACTGAGGGAGCGCTGCAATGTCGGAGGGGCAGTACTGAGGGAGTGCCGCACTGTCGGAGGGGCAGTACTGAGGGAGTGCTGCACTGTCGGAGAGGCGGTACTGAGGGAGTGCTGCACTGTCGGAGGGGCGGTACTGAAGGAGCGCTGCACTGTCAGAGGGGCAGTACTGAGGGAGTGCTGCACTGTCGGAGGGGCGGTTCTGAAGGAGCGCCGCGCTTTCGAAGGGGCAGTACTGAGGGAGCGCCGTACTGTCGGAGGGGCAGTACTGAGGGAGCGCTGCACTGTCGGAGGGGCGGTACTGAAGGAGTGCTGCACTGTCGGAGGGGCAGTACTGAGGGAGTGCTGCACTGTCGGAGGGGCAGTACTGAGGGAGTGCTGCGCTGTCGGAGGGGCAGTACTGAGGGAGTGCTGCACTGTTGGAGGGGCAGTACTGAGGGAGTGCTGCGCTGTCGGAGGGGCAGTACTGAGGGAGTGCTGCACTGTCGGAGGGGCAGTACTGAGGGAGTGCTGCACTGTCGGACGGGGGGCTGAGGTCGGCGACCTGGACAGGCCCGAAGTGTCGACGGGCCCCAGCGGGTATTGGCACGACCCCAAAGTCGGGGTGGAGGTTGGCTGCGTTCTGCGCTTGCGCCCCCGGCCGCCGGAATTATGCCGGACGAGGGGTGGTGCCGTATAAGGGAGGTCCAACCTGTATATTCTTCCTTCAGTAAGGAGACCAAAACTGTGCACAATACTCCAGGTGTCGCCTTACCAGGGCCCTATATAATTACAGTAAGACATCTTTACTCTTGTATTCAAATCCTCTTGTAATAAAGGCCATTTGCTTTCTTAATCGCTTGCTGTACCTGCACGTTAACTTTCAGTGATTGGTGTACAAGGACACCCAGGTCCCTCTGAACACCAACATTTCCCAATCTCCCACCATTTAAAAAATACTCTGCTTTTTCCGAGCAAAATCGCTAACTTCACATTTCTCCAGAGGGAAGCAGAAGTGACAGAGTGCTGCATCACAAACACGAGGGAGGAAATGTTTTTGTGGCGTTAGCTCGAGTATCTTTAGCTCGAGGTATGTGGCAGGCAAGAGATTTCCGTTGAGGTTCTGCCCAAAAAAGTGTTTTGAGACATTGAATCAGATTCGTTTGTTCACGTTTATGATCAGTCGGTTTACGTTAGCCCGGTGGCCAGTTCTCCAGTGTGCCGACTATCACCTTTTTTAGTCGATGCACCTCATCAGTCTGAGCTGCCAACTCATTGTTAGTGCCCCTTGTGTCAGGCTGTATTAGTGCCAGAAATTCTGGATCCGCATCCAAAAGACTTTTAGATTATTGCACTTGTGTAGTTATGCCAACATGAAAGTTGGCTGCGTCTGAAGAAATTACTTCTGCCCTGGTATGTTTCCAGAACGCACAGCACAACAAAGTTTGTGCTATCAGTTTTGCTTTGAGCTTGAATCTGTACCAGATTTAGTCTCGCATAAAATACACCAGGTTCAAGTTACGATTGATTTACCATGCAATAACAATATTGTAATGTGTGCACATGTGAGCATGCTCGCAGGTTTGTGGAGCTGTTGCATTGTGAGTGGCTTAGCCAGTCATGTGATGTTCACAAGACTCAACAAAACCCCAGCCAGTTAGGTTCACGTTCCCCACAATGAAGTGTGCAGTTGTGAGCCCGGTGGATGAACTAGCCGGGTTCAGTTTGATTGTTCAACCTTTGCTAATTAACCAGCTGGTTCTTTACAGCAAATGTGTTGCTGTGAATTCTTGAGCCAAGAACCTATGAAGCAAATACACTATAAATATCAACATGTTTAAGACGAATTGTAGGCATCAGAACTGTTGGTTTGATGCTTTTGGGGTGTTAGCCATGGCTCAGTGGGTAGCCCTCTCATCTCTGGGTCAAATGTTTGTGCGTTCAAGTTCCACTCCAGAGACTTGAGCACAAACACCGAGGCTGACACATCAACGCAGTATTGAGGAGGGGCAGTATTGAGGGAGCACTGCACTGTCGGAGGGGCAGTATTGAGGGAGCACTGCACTGTCGGAGGGGCAGTATTGAGGGAGCACTGCACTGTCGGAGGGGCAGTATTGAGGGAGCACTGCACTGTCGGAGGGGCAGTATTGAGGGAGCACTGCACTGTCGGAGGGGCAGTATTGAGGGAGCACCGCACTGTCGGAGGGGCAGTACTGAGGGAGTGCTGCACTGTCGGCGGGGCAGTACTGAGGGAGTGCTGCACTGTCGGCGGGGCAGTACTGAGGGAGTGCTGCACTGTCGGAGGGGCAGTACTGAGGGAGTGCTGCACTGTCGGAGGGGCAGTACTGAGGGAGTGCTGCACTTCGGAGGGGCAGTATTGAGGGAGCGCTGCACTGTCGGAGGGGCAGTACTGAGGGAGCGTGCCACACTGTCGGAAGGGCAGTGCTGAGGGAGTGCTGCACTGTCGGAGGTGCCGTCTTTCGGATGAGATGTTAAACCGAGGTGCCGCCTGCTCTCTCAGGTGGATGCAAAAGATTCCGCGGCACTATTTCGATGAAAAGCAAAGGAAGAAAGACTTGCATTTCTATAGCGCCTTTCATGACCACCAGACATTCCAAAGCGCTTTGCAGCCAATGAAGTACTTCATGAAGTGTAGTCAATGTTGTAATATGGGAAACGCAGCAGTCAATTTACACACAGCAAGCTCCCACAAACAGCAATGTTACAATATAAAAGCAAAATACTGCAGATGCTGGAACCTGGAATAAAAACTGAAAATGCTGGAAATCTCAGCGGGTCAGGCAGCATCTGTGGAGAGAAACAGAGTTAACGTTTCAGGTCAATGTCCCTTCGTCAGAACTGCCGAATGTTCGAAAAGAGCAGATTCTTAAGCACTGAAAGGGGGAGGGGAGGAAAGAACAAAAGGGAAGATCTGTGATAGGGTGGGAGACAGGAGAGATTAGAGAGACAAAAGGGATGGTGGGCCAACTTCAAATGGTAACGGCAGAAGTTAGAAAAAGGTTAATCTGGATAGGGTGTGAATGGCGGGGTAATGACCAGCTGCCATTGGAGACAAAGAGAAAAAAAAGAGAAGAAATAAGAAAAAAAACATAAGATGCGGGGGTGGGGGGGCAAAAGTTATGATCTGAAATTGTTGAACTCGATGTTAATAAGAACATAAGAACATAAGAATTAGGAACAGGAGTAGGCCATCTAGCCCCGCGAGCCTGCTCCGCCATTCAACAAGATCATGGCTGATCTGGCCGTGGACTCAGCTCCTGTTCCTAATTCTTATGTTCTTATGTTCTTATTAACATCGAGTTCAACAATTTCAGATCATAACTTTTGCCCCCCCCCCACCCCCGCATCTTATGTTTTTTTTCTTATTTCTTCTCTTTTTTTTCTCTTTGTCTCCAATGGCAGCTGGTCATTACCCCGCCATTCACACCCTATCCAGATTAACCTTTTTCTAACTTCTGCCGTTACCATTTGAAGTTGGCCCACCATCCCTTTTGCCTCTCTAATCTCTCCTGTCTCCCATCCTATCACAGATCTTCCCTTTTGTTCTTTCCTCCCCTCCCCCTTTCAGTGCTTAAGAATCTGCTCTTTCCGAACGTTCGGCAGTTCTGACGAAGGGTCACCGACCCAAAACATTAACTCTGTTTTTCTCTCCACAGATGCTGCCTGACCCGCTGAGATTTCCAGCAGTAACGTTATAATATCCAGTTAATCTATTTTTTGGAGTGATGTTGATTGAGGGTAAATATTAGCCAGGACACTGAGCAGGGGAGTTCTCCCCGGTGTCCTGGGGCCAATATTTATCCTTCAATCAACATAACAGAAACAGATTATCTGGGTCATTATCACATTGCGGTGTGTGGGAGCTTGCTGTGCGCAAATTGGCTGCCGCGTTTCCCACATTACAACAGTGACTACATTTCAAAAGTACTTCATTGGCTGTAAAGCGCTTTGGGATGGCCGGTGGTCGTGAAAGGCGCTATATAAATGCAAGTCTTTCTTTTTCCTTTGATATTTTCACAGAAATTTTTCCCCACTATCACGCCCACTTGCAACCTGGGGTTGATTTCCGTTCTCCCTCCGTGACCCTTGTTGAAGAATGATGATCAATTCAGCTGTTGCAAATTCTCCACCAGTCTGAAATCATTTTGTCCTGAATTCGATGTATCTTCCTGTCTCAAAAAAACAACTTTCAGAATTTCTTTCGTTGAACCAAAATGTGTCATTTCTAAAATAGCTGCAAGTGACTATGTAGACTGGCCTTGGAGGGAACAGAATTAGACTATTTGCAATCTAACGTCTGCAGACGTATACCACATAAATACATGCACTATGCGGGGCAAGTGACTCCATCAAACACTGAGAGTGTGCAGATGGTCCACAATGTGAAAGAGCTATGAGTTAATCTGCGATGGCAGTGGCGGAACGCAGACACTCAGTGTATACCTCAGGTTGCCGAGCATGTGTGCCATTATATAATGTGATTGCAAAGTTCAGTCCGCCCTCTCAGAATTTGGCTGACTTTCCACAAATCCTTGGGCAACCCTGAAGCCTGCAGATAAAATTCCAGCCATTTACTGTCACAACCGGAAACTCAGTAATTGTGAAAGATTTCGGAACTTGCACAGATTAAGCCCTCAGACTTTCAACCAAACAACGTTTGCACAAATAGATGGACTTGACTCGTGTAAAATCAGTTACTTAGTGTATTTTTTATATTCAAATAGTTGAGCAGCACAATTCATTGATGGAGGAAAATGAACAATGGGTATAACGGCATGTTCTGCTTTACTGAATAATTTTAATAACAACATTGCTGGAAACGTTACAACAACAACTTGGGGCCGAAATGCAGCCTCCCGATAAGGCCAGTTACCGCCGGGAAGCAGCGGCCTCGCGGCGCTGTCGAACGGCCGCCGATTGGTAGTCGAATAGCCGGCGCTCGTGGAATTCTCCCCGGTGGTTTTCCAGCGGTCTCCACTTCCGCCCCGCTGTTGCCGAATGCTTCAAAATGCGTTATCAAAGCGCGCACAGCCGATGTCCCGCCCCGCAATCAAAATTCACCGTAGAAAATCTTCCGGCTGTCGCGCGATGCCCCCGACAGTTCTTTCTGTGTAAAATGGCGGTGCGGCCGCCATTAAAGGGGAGGGCACACAGCCGCGGCCGCCATCTTATTTTTTTTTTTTTTGTCGTCCGACTGCCGGGTCGGCCTGACAATTATTGCGACCGATGTTCGGCCGGGTCGCCAACAGGCAGCCTGAGACGCACCCCACCCCCCCACCCCCCCCGGCTCGGGTGCCAGGCCGCTGGCCACTGGTGGACCAGTCGACCGAAAGTTGCAGAGCTTGCTGCGGCTCATCCCTTTAACTGAAAGGGGGAGAGCCGTGGTGACGCGCCAGCGCGATGACATTACCAGCCCGCCGCTGATGACCGACAGCGGCGGGCAGTCCGCTCCCGCCTCCCCTTCCGCCCCGCTCGGAAAAAAACGACAAAGAGCTGAATTTCGCAAGGTGGCCCGCCGCATCCATTGCAGCGCCGAAAACGTGCTAAAAACGGTCGCCGCGACCCATTTCTGCCAGGGGCGAGTATCGGCTGCCTTGTATTTATATAGCGCCTTTAACGTAGTAAAACATCCCGAGGCGCTTCGCAGGAGTGTTACGAGACAAAACAGATAAATTTGACACCGTGCCACATAAGGAGAAATTAGGGCAGGTGACCAAAAGCTTGGTCAAAGAGGGAGGTTTTAAGAAGCGACTTGAAGGAGGAAAGAGTGATAGAGAGACGGAGAGGTTTAGGGAGGGAGTTCCAGAGCTTGGGGTCCAGGCAGCTGAAGGCACGGCCACCGATGGTGGAGCGATTATAATCAGGGAGGCTCAGGAGGGCAGAATTAGAGAAGCGCAGAGATCTCGGGGGGTTGTGGGGCTGGAGGAGATAGGGAGGGGCGAGGGCCATGGAGGGATTTGAAAACAAGGATGAGAATTACACAGAATAACAAAGGTTAAAACGAGCGCTATTTAAATGTAGCCTCTGCTGGAGAAGGCTGGGTTTCTTTATGTGGAGAGATATGTGGTAACGAGCAACGGTTGGATTATTCATAGAAATTGCTAAATGCCCTGTCATTGCCCCTGTGGCATTGTGTTCCACGTACCACTCATAACCTTGAACTCCAAGTAAAAAGGGACAGTGATAATTGTGTGCTATATAAACCAGAGCAGCAATTGTAAAATGAGGTGCTTATCTTTGAGTTTCCTTGCATTCCATTATCAAACCATTGCTTGCTTGAGCACATTTGTATTATCAGCAGTAAGTCTTTTCTGTAAGATTGGCATTTGAATTTCACTGTAATTTGCTGTACCAGGACAGTGGAATACAATAAGAAGGAAGATATTTTATGAAATTAACTATACTTGAAAGACTGTACGTGCTGTATTTGATGTCATTAGATACCTCCTGCATGTACAGACACAGCGTTTTAAATATGCATTGCCATTAAATGTTCCACAAACTCCTGTTTGCTTAATACTCATAAGTGTTGCTGATGACCATGTTCTGAAACCATCATTATCAGCACAGACATAATAATGCTCACACAGCCATAATATCAAAGGAGAATCACATTCAAAATGTGGTTCACTTACAATTTGCGATTCCTGCAATGGAAAACAAACCGCGTGTAAACAAAGTCTGTCTCTAGAGTTACTGCTGGGAGAGACAATAATAAAGAGTTTGACAAATACTGCCAAGTACAGTGCCCCCTTAAACATACCTCAGGAATGCATGTACATCCTAGCTTCTATCATAAAGTCATTATTGTACTGTATGCACCATGTGAGTATGCTCATAGGTTTGTGGAGCTGTTGAGTTGGGAGTGGCGTAGCCAGTCACGTGATGTTCACAAGACTCAATAAAACCCCAGCCAGTTGGGTTCAGGGGATCCACGATGAGGTATGCAGTTGTGAGCCGAGTGGATGAACTGGTAATGTGTAGTGTGATTGTTAAACCTTTGCGAATAAACCGACTAGTTCTTAATAGCAATGTGTTGCTATGAATTCTTAAGCAAAGAACCCATGAAGCAAATACATTACAATTATGATTGTTTTAGAAGTGTATAATCCTTATCGAAAAACTTTGTTCCAATCCTGACTCAAATTCTGATGTTCAAAAAGTACTGACATCTTGTATTTTTGCCATCACTTTGATCTTACTGAGTGAGACGAGTTCATTGCTGCACCTATTCACGTGTCAACACTTTAGTAATTGTCAAATTATTCTAAACAGTTTCAAGCTTGTATTTTGTCACTCCCAATTCCCCACCCTCCCTCCCCAGCTGGTGAGAAGACCATGTAGGAAAAGTTTATCTTAAATGCATATCGCAAACTATGTGCACAGTATAGGAAATGCATAACAGTCCCCATGCACAACACATGCTTTGGAGGCAGTTCAGAGATGGTTCACTAGGTTGATTCTGGAGATGAGGGGATTGACCAGATGTGAAAAAGTTGAGTAGGTTGGGCCTCTACTCATTGGAATTCAGAAGAATGAGAGGTGATCTTATCGAAACGTATAAGATTATAAGGGGGCTTGACAAAGTGGATGCAGAGAGGATGTTTCCACTGATGGGGGAGACTAGAACAAGGGGGCATGATCTTAGAATAAGGGGCCGCCCATTTAAAACTGAGATGAGGAGGAATTTCTTTTCTTAGAGGGTTGTAAATCTGTGGAATTCGCTGCCTCAGAGAGCTGTGGAAGTTGGGACACTGAATAAATTTAAGACAGAGATGGACAGCTTCTTAACCGATAAGGGAATAAGGGGTTATGGGGAGCGGGCAGGGAAGTGGAGCTGAGTCCATGATCGGATCAGCCACAATCTTATTGAATGGCAGAGCAGGCTCGAGGGGCCGTATGGCCTACTCCTGCTCCTATTTCTTATGTTCTTGTGTATTAGCTGGAGGGTCGAACAGGAGTTTTCACTTCGTCCCACTCCCCCCACCACCAGCAATTTACATTTGTATCTAGGGTTGCATATGTCGAATTTAACTTTAATTCTCCAACCTAAACCAATTAACATATCACTTAATGAGCCTCTCATCCAGCCCCAACCCCCTCCCCCCGCACCCCGAGATTTCTGTTCACCTCTAATTCTGGCCTCTTGAGCATCTCCGATTATAATCACTCCACCATTAGAGGCCGTGCCTTCAGCTGCCGAGACTCTAAGCTCTGGAATTCCTTCCCTAAACCTCTCCGCCTCTCTACCTCTCCTCCTATACAATGCTCCTTAAAACTCTTTGACCAAACTTTTGGCCACTTGCCCTAATTTCTCCTTATGTGGCTCGGTGCCAAATTGTGTTTGATGATCGCTCCCGTGAAGCACCTTGGGACGTTTTACTACAGTAAAGGCGCTACATAAATGCAAGTTGTTGTTGTTGTTGTTCTGCAGTCAGAGGTCGACAGAACAATACTGACTCTGTGCTTTTTAACTCTTTGCTTACCAAAGGCATCCAGATCAAACAAGACACAGAGATGTATCACGTACAACGACTTTATTTAATAACATTTCCAGCATTATGGATAGCAACAATGCGTTTATGTAGCACCTGTAAAGTAGAAAAATGTCCCAAGGTGCTTCACAGAGGCGCCATAAAAAGATGGTCACCGAGCCAACGAAGGAGATCTTGGGGAAAATGGGCGAAAGTGTGGTGTAGGATCTTGGTTTTAAGGAGGGTCTTAAAGGAGGAGAGAGAAGTGGTGGGGGAGGGGTTTAAGCTGGGAATTCCAGAGCTTGGGGCCTAGGTCGCTGAAGATACAGCTGCTAATAGTGGGTGAAGTGGTGGAGATGGGGAGATGCACAATAGGTCAAAGTCTTGGGGCAGAGGGGAGGGGTGAGGGGTTTGTAGGGCTGGAGGAGGTTACAGAGATAGAGAGGGCTGTAGGGGCTGGAGGAGGTTACAGAGATAGGGAGGGGTGTAGGGCTGCAGGAGGTTACAGAGATAGGGAGGGGTGTGGGGCTGAAGTACATTACAGAGATAGGGAGGGGTGTAGGGCTGGAGGAGGTTGCAGAGATAGGGAGGGGTGTAGGGGCTGGAGGGGTTACAGTGATAGGGAGGGGTGTAGGGGCTGGAGGAGATTACACAGATAGGGAGGGGTGTAGGGGCTGGAGGAGATTACAGAGGTAGGGAGGGGTGAGACAGTGAAGGAATTCATGCACTATGTTGAAAAATTTTATTTGAGGCTTTGGGGGAATGGGGGCCAATCTAGATGAGTGGGGACTGGGATGATGCGAGGTACAGGATGGGGTGTGGGATAGGAAAGCCGAGATTTGAATGAAATTACGTTTCTGCGGGGTGGACGATGGGAGGGTAACCCGGAGAACATTGGAATAATCAGGTCTGGAGGTGACAAAGGCGTGGATAAAGTTGTCAACAGCTGGTGGGCTGAGGTCGGGTCAGAGGATGGGCCACGTTAAGGTGTACGATGGAGGGGATGTAGGTTGGAACCTCAACTCGGGGTTGAATGGAATGCCGAGGTTGCGAACAGTATTGGTACAACCTGTGATGGTGGACAGGGAGGGGCTGGAATCAGAGGTCGGGATGTGGAGATTTTAGGTGGGGGTAGAGAATACACAAGAACATAAGAAATAGGAGCAGGAGTCGGCCATTTGGCCCCTTGAGCCTGCTCCGCCATTCAATAAGATCATGGCTGATCTGATCCTGGCCTCAACTCCACTTCCCTGCCCGCTCCCCATAACCCTTGACTCCCTTATCATTCAAAAATCTGTCTATCTCCGCCTTAAATATATTCAAGTCTCTGAAATGGGTCTTGAACCCACAAACGTCTGACCCAGAGATGAGAGCCATGGCTGACACCTCAAAAGCATCAAAGCAATAGCTCTAATTTTTAGACTATGCCCCTCGTTCTAGACTCCCCAACCAGGGGGAATAGTTTCTCTCTATCCCCCTATCTGTTCCCCTTAATATCTGGAAACTTCGATCTGATCACCCCTTAACCTTCTAAATTCCATGGAATATAACCCGAGTTTGTGTAATCTCTCCTCGTAACTTAACCCTTGATATCATTCTGGTAAACCTACGCTGCACTCCCTCCAAGGCCAACATAGCCTCCCTAAGGTGTGGGGCTCAGAACTGCTCACAGTGCTCCAGGTGGGGTCTAACCAGGGCTTTGTACAGCTGCAGCATAACTTCTACCCCCTTGTATTCTAGTCCTCTAGATATAAAGGCCAGCATCCCATTTGCCTTTTGATTATTTCTGTATCTGTCCATGATATTTTAGCGATCGATGTACTTGGACCCACAAGTCTCTTTGGACCTCCACTGTTTCTAGCCTTTCACCATTTAGAGGGTACCCTGTTCTATGCTGTTTAGCTCCAAAGTGGATGACCTCACATTTGCCGACATTGAAATCCATTTGCCACAGTATTGCCCATTCACTTAATCTGTCGATAGCCCGGTGTGATTTTATGCTTTGATCTACACTTCCTACAATGCCGCCTATTTCTGTGTCATCGGCAAATGTGGATATATGATTTTTGATGCCATCATCAAAGTCGTTATTAAATACTGTGAATAGTTGAGGCCCCAACACAGATCCCTGCGGGACACCACGAGTCACGTGCTGCCAATTAGAGAACCTGCCCATTATCCCTACTGCCTGCCTCCTGCCACTCAGCCCATCTCCTCACCAGGTCAGTAATTTCCCCTCAATTCCGTGGGCTTCTACCTTAGTTAACTGTCTCTTATGTGGGACTTTATCGAATGCCTTCTGGAAGTCCATATAAATAACATCCATAGACATTCCCCTGTCCACTACTTTAGTCACCTCTTCAAAAAATTCAATCAGGTTTGTCAGGCATGGCCTGCCTTTCACAATCCATGCTGGCTCTCTCTGATCAGCTGAACATTTTCGAGGTGTCAGTCACCCTATCCTTAATTATAGATTCAAGCAATTTCCCCATGACAGATGTTATTCCGAATATAATTTTAATAAATCTTTGTACTGGTTTTGATATCCCTTGCAAGTTTCTTTTCATATGCCCTTGTTGGAGCTGTGACTCTCGTATTGTCACCTTTTGCTGTTCTTTCCCAGTTGCCAGGATCGCTGCTATTTTGCATTTTTGTTTTCGTTCTCTTTGAGTTTGATGCTGTCCCTTACCTCATTAGTCCCTTACACACTACTATAAATTCACACGAGGCACATTCTGCAGACAAGGTCACTCTGTGACCTGAAGCTTTATTCCCAGGACCGAGAAGTGATGACCCTGCGTGGGACCTTCCTTTATATACCTGGATGACCAGGTGAGGAGTGTCTCCCACAAGTTCACCCCCTGTGGTCAAGGTGTGCATTTCTTAGGTGTACACAGTGTACAGTGTTGTTACATGAAGGTTACAGTTACATGAAGGTTAACTACATGACAGTTAGTCGCCCATGGCTGTTTTGTTTGGCAAGTGTAGCTCTTGGCCCTCAGGTGATACTGCTTCTGTATCACCTTGAATTCGTGTGTGAACATCTCCCACTGACCTACCGTTTTGCCCATTAACAGATTTGCCCAGTTTACTGCAGACAATCTCTGTCTCAGCCCTATTGAAGTTGGCCTCACCTAAATCGAGAATCTCAGTGAATGTTTTGCGTTTCTCCCTGTCAAACGCTGCTTTGAACCCGATCATATTATGAACTCTATTGGATAAATGTTTACGCATAGTTGGGTTGTTCAGTAAATCTAATATGGCTTGCCCCCTTGTTGCCTCGAGGACACACTGTTCTAGAAAACTATCCCAGACACACACAAGAAATTCACTATGTTACTGCTATACTTATCCCAATCTATATGACAGTTAAAATCCCCGGTTAAAACACAGAAACATAGAAATTTACAGCGCAGAAGGAGGCCATTTCGGCCCATCATGTCCGTGCCGGCCGACAAAGAGCCGCACGGCCCTCGGTCAGCAGCCCTGAAGGTTACATATAAACCTATGAACAATGAACAATGGCGGAAAGGTAAAGAGCACCCAGCCCAACCAGTCCACCTCACACAACTGCGGCACCCCTTACACTGAAATATTCTACACTTCACCCCATCCGGAGCCATGCGATCTCCTGGGAGAGGCAAAAACCAGATAAAAACCCAGGCCAATTGGGGAAAAGATCTGGGAAAATTCCTCTACGACCCATCCAGGCGATCGAAACTAGTCCAGGAGATCACCCTGGCCGTATTCTATTCCCTGCTGCACTTACCATCATATCTGCGCCAGCCAACAAGAGGTTATCCAGTCTAATCCCAATTACCAGCTCTACTTTAAGTGCCCATCCAAGCACCTTTTAAATATGGTGAGGGTTTCTGCATCCACCACCCTTTCAGGCAGTGAGTTCCAGATCCCCACAACCCTTTGCGTAAAGAAGCCCCCCCCCCCCCCGCCATTAAATCCCCTCCTTCCACCAACCACCTTAAAACCATTCCCCCTCTTAATAGACCTCTCCACCAATGGAAATAGGCCCTTGCTATCCACTATATCCAAGCCCCTCAATATTTTGTACACCTCAATGAGGTCTCTTCTCAACCTTCTCTGTTCCAATGAGAACAAACCCAGGCTATCCAATATGTCCTCATAGCTAAGATTCTCCATTCCAGGCAGAATCCTCGTAAATCTCCTCTGCGCCCTCTCCAGTGCAATCACGTCCTTCCTATAATAGCATCTCTGCCTTTACTACACGTATTAGATCTGTAATGCACTTATGAATGACTCCACGAGGCAATGTGTTATACTCAAACTGTAGTGACCTTGGTCCTTTATTCGTAACTCCAGAATGAGGCACAAGCATGGTGGGCAGCCTTTTATACTGGGCCCTGCACACCTATGCAGGTGACCCTCAGGTCTCCCACCACAGTGCCCTCTGGTGGACAGCTACCACAGGGGCAGGAAACCCTAGTTGCACCCTCTAGTGGTGCCAGCTTAGTATATACAGTGTAAACCTTATTAAAGTACATCAGGTAACAAGTCTCCATCTTATGCAACTATACAGTGACTACACTGAGAGTATATCTATAATCTGCATATACAACACGCTTGACTAATTTCAGTATTTATACAATCTAGCATTGTACAATTTGGAGTTATATTAAAGAGACCAAGGTCACAATGGCTTGTGCTTACAACACAGTCTCGTGGAGTTATTCTGAACCTAACAACAACACTAACCTTTAATATTTTATCTGCTGGATTAAGGACAGGAATATGAAAGTCAGGGCCAAAAATATGAGAATCATAGGATCACTCAGCACAGAGGTTGGCCATTCGGCCCATCGTGTCTGTGCCGGCTCTTTGAAAGAGTGATACAATTAGTCCCACACCGCCCCGCCCCCCACCCCCGCTCTTTCCCCATAGCCCTGCAATTTTTTCCTTTTCAAGTAGCTATCCAATTCCCTTTGGAACGTTACTATTGAATCTGCTCCCACCGCCCCTTCAGGCAACGCGTTCCAGAACATCATAACCCGCTGCGTAAAATAAATTATCCTCATCTCGTCTCTGGTTCTTCTGCCAACCATCTTAAATATTTCCTCTGGTTACTGACCTTCAAACCCCGGCAACCTTCTCTGGCCCCGACTGCCACCGAGGTTTTTGGCCGGTCTCTCTCCCCCCCCCCGCCCCAAGCGAGTTTGGTGCAGGCCTCCCGCCGGCGGGGAGGGAAGATCGCGGGGGACCGCCCGCTGGCGCGCAACATGCGTAACTGTCCCCCCCCCCCCACCGAGCTGCCAGTTTGGTCCGGGGCGAGGGGTGAGGGGCGATGGCAGCAGGGGGAAGGACCCCCCGGGTGGAGGCAGGTCTAACCCCGATGGTAAATAAGAAGACCGGCAAAAAAAAAAGCTCAGTAAACTTCTTTTTATTTCTTTTCCCGCGATTCAGGTGGATGGGGGCCCCCTGAAGGTTTTCCAGTGTTTTTTTTTATTTTTTGAAACTGTTGAATTTCATCAGTTCCCCCCTCCCTGGGCCCGACTCAAACCTCGGTGGTACTTTGCCGAGGATCGCATTTGCCGCGCCGATTGGGAGCTCCCGCCCGCTGCCACCCAGATTCAGGGCGCAAGTCGCTTTTTTGCTACCAGGTGGTCTTTCCAGGACTTTTCCATGAAACTCCCGCCCAAAGTACCGTCGGGATCTCAGCACTCCTTTACATAAGAACATAAGAATTAGGAACAGGAGTAGGCCATCTAGCCCCTCGAGCCTGCTCCGCCATTCAACAAGATCATGGCTGATCTGGCCGTGGACTCAGCTCCACTTACCCGCCCGCTCCCAAAAACCCTTAATTCCCTTATTGGTTAAAAATCTATCTATCTGTGATTTGAATACATTCAATGAGCTAGCCTCAACTGCTTCCTTGGGCAGAGAATTCCACAGATTCACAACCCTCTGGGAGAAGAAATTCCTTCTCAACTCGGTTTTAAATTGGCTCCCCCGTATTTTGAGGCTGTGCCCCCTAGTTCTAGTCAAAGAAACATAAAAAATAGGTGCAGGAGTAGGCCATTCGGCCCTTCGAGCCTGCACCGCCATTCAATGAGTTCATGGCTGAACATGCAACTTCAGTACCCCATTCCTGCTTTCTCGCCATACCCCTTGATCCCCCTAGTAGTAAGGACTACATCTAACTCCTTTTTGAATATAGTCTCCCCGCACTTGGGCGGAACTCAGCTTCCACCAGGGTCGGGGCCTCTGTGTTTACTCAATCAAAACCCTTCATCATTCTGAACCCTTATTACCAAAGGATTAATTACTTACTGCTCTCTGTTACAGGTTGAGATTGAAAAATTGGATTTCCATCACTACCTACCCCTTTTCTTCGACGGCCTTAGTGAGACGACCCACCCGTACGAGTTCTTTGCCAGGCAGGGAGTCCACGACCTGTTGGAACACGGTGCATCAAAGGTCCTCCCTGTTATCCCTCAACTCATCATCCCCATAAAAAGTAAGGAATTAAGCTCTGTTTCCGGTAGTGCGGGGGGAAAGGGGGACGGTGTAGGGGTACAGGAGGGGCAGTTGTTGTAAAGACGCCTTTATGTCCCTTGTCATCAGGTGCAAGGGACGGGCTTCCAGAAACCAGGAAGGTAATGCTGCCATTGACAGTGTCATCATCATCATCGTAGATAGTCCCTTGGAATCGAGGAAGACTTGCTTCCACTCTTAAATTGAGTCCTTAGGTGGCTGAACAGTCCAGTACAAGAACCACAGACCCTGTCACAGGTGGGATAGATAGTCATTGAGGGAAAGGATGGGTGGGGAGTCTGGTTTGCCGCACGCTCCTTCCGCTGCCTGCGCTTGGTTTCTGCATGCTCTCGGCGACGAGACTCAAGGTGCTCAGCGCCCTCCCGGATGCTCTTCCTCCACTCAGGGCGGTCTTTGCCCAGGGACTCCCAGGTGTCGGTGGGGATGTTGCACTTTATCAGGGAGGCTTTGAGGGTGTCCTTGGAACGTTTCCTCTGCCCACCATTGGCTCGCTTGCCGTGAAGGAGTTCCGAGGAGAGCGCTTGCTTTGGGAGTCTGGCGTCTGGCATGCGGACAATGTGGCCTGCCCAGCGGAGCTGATCGAGTTGTAATCACACACAGGAGATACACCGACACAGAACCTGAACGCTCACTTTACTTTGTACATACATACAGAAATGAAAATGGAATGTGCTTAATTTTGGTTTGTTAACGACACTCCACAAGCCACCCGGAGTTCCGCAGGAAATGCACTGGGCTGAATGGGCTTGCAGCTAGATTTATGACGATTGAATGGTGCGAACTAGGGAGTTGAGAATAGAAAGGAGCTGAGTATAAACAGCAAATCTAATGCATACTGGACATATATAGGTTTTTGACGGACATCATGGGCCTATCTCTTTGTCACATTATGATTGTGTGGCTGGTTACTATTATGCCATACTGTTACACCACCTTGTTCACAACTACTGGCTACAATTTATAATGTGAGGATTGTGATGGCAGCCACCATAATACGCTGAACTATGTAAGCTCCCATTTCACACACTGAATAATGAAGATTACTTTATTTGGCCCGGATCTTAGTTTGCTAGGCTGCGTAGGCCCTATTCCTGAAGATTTACTCTGGTGATTGTTCGTGAATAGCCGGTTTCTGGTCTGCTGGTAATCAAGTCATTACACAAAAACTGCAATGGAACTTTTGAGAAGTTAAGATTGGCAAAAGGTGCATTGCTTTAACCCATTGCACTTGTTTAGCTTGGAAACAAATGTTATCATCACATCCGAGTTAAACGTGGCTCAATGGGCAGCACTCTCGCCTGAGTCAAAAGGTTGTGGGTCCAAGTCCCACTCCAGAGACTTGACCACAAAATTCTAAGCTAATACTACCAGTGCAGTACTGAGGGAGTGCCGCACTGTCGGAGGGGCAGTACTGAGGGAGTGCCGCACTGTCGGAGGGGCGGTACTGAGGGAATCGGCTGCACTGTCGGAGGGTCAGTACTGAGGGAGCGCTGCACTGTCGGAGGGGCAGTACTGAGGGAACGCTGCACTGTCGGAGGGGCAGTACTGAGGGAGCGCTGCACTGTCGGAGGGGCAGTACTGAGGGAGTGCCGCACTGTCGGAGGGGCAGTACTGAGGGAACGCTGCACTGTCGGAGGGGCCATACTGAGGGAGCGCCGCACTGTCAGAGGGGCCATACTGAGGGAGCACTGCACTGTCGGAGGGTTAGCATTGAGGGAGCCCTGCACTGTTGGAGGGTCAGTATTGAGGGAGCGCTGCACTGTCGGAGGGGCAGTACTGGGGGAGTGCCGCAATGTCGGAGGGGCAGTACTGAGGGAATGCTGCACTGTCGGAGGGTCAGTACTGAGGGAGCGCCGCACTGTCAGAGGGGCCATACTGAGGGAGCACTGCACTGTCGGAGGGTTAGCATTGAGGGAGCCCTGCACTGTCGGAGGGTCAATACTGAGGGAGCGCTGCACTGTCGGAGGGGCAGTACTGAGGGAGCACCGCACTGTCGGAGGGGCAGTACTGAGAGAGCACTGCACTGTTGGAGGTGCAGTGCTGAGGGAGCGCCGCACTGTCAGAGGGGCAGTACTGAGGGAGTGCTGCACTGTCGGAGGTGCCGTCTTTCACATGAGACGTTAAACCGAGGCCCCGTCTGCTCTCTCAGGTGGACCTAAAAGATCCCATGGCACTATTTGGAAGAAGAGCAGGGGAGTTATCCCCGGTGTCCTGGGGCCAATATTTATCCCTCAATCAACATCACAAAAACAGATTATCAGGTCATTATCACACTGCAGTTTGTGGGAGCTTGCTGTGCACAAATTGGCTGCCGCATTTCCCACATTACAACAATGACTAGACTTCAAAAAGTACTTCATTGGCTGTAAAGAGCTTTGACACGTCAAGTGGTCGTGAAAGGCGCTATATAAATGCAAGTCTTTCTTTTTTTCTTTTGAACTTTGTATATATTTGAGCTTAAGTGTTTATAATTGTGAGAACTGATTCTGCCAACACTATATGACATTTATTGGCTGGAGGCACCCTGGGAAACAGATAAAGCTCCCATGTGGTGATGCCAGTTCATTGGATATATTCAAGAGGGAGTTAGATATGGCCCTTACGGCTAAAGGGATCAAGGGGTATGGAGAGAAAGCAGGAAAGGGGTACTGAGGGAATGATCAGCCATGATCTTATTGAATGGTGGTGCAGGCTCGAGGTGCTGAATAGCCTACTCCTGCACCTATTTTCTATGTTTCTATGTCCGGATGGTGTGCCGCAATGACATTGTGCTGTTCGACACAGGACGCCTCTGACCAGTCGGTTCGAAGCATAAAGCGCAGAGTGCCGGGGGCGGGAGGGTGGGGGCGATAGAATCCTCAGCAAGTGTGACGATGGCTGTCTTTATAACTCTTAGGATTCTGGGACAGATCATCGGAAACCAGTTCCAATTTAAAAACTACAACCACACTTCATCACCGATTATTGATCCTGTTCTAGTATGCTCGTTATTTTAGTTGAGGGCATACTGTACGCAACTTAAAAACCAAATGCAAAACTAAAACTTTAATCTGGGATGACTTTAGATGTGTTCCTACATTCAAAATAACTCGCAATAATTTCATAAAATTGTCTTTCTATTTAAAGGAGCAACTTTTTCCCAGAATAATTTCTTGTTTGTATGAATATGCATTTGCTTGCTGCTATTGGAACTAACGGTGAGGCTTGTGTTATATTGGCAGAGTTCTCTGCGCCCCAGCTCCCAGTAGCTGAGGCAATTCATCATTTGCCAGGGTCAGACGCTATTCCATCTGACACGTTCACACAGAGCGCCGGTCGTTGGGTGTATCGTCAAGTAAATGGAGACTGGTTACAGGGGGCAGCACATCTGCCGATCAGACAGCTATGGAGCATTTGCCCCTCTGCAGTCCGCATGCAAAAAAGCAATCCTGCCAAGGAAACATTTTTTAATTTAATAAATGTTGAGTAGTTTGGGCCTCTACTCATTGGAATTCAGAAGAATGAGAGGCGATCTTATCAAAATGTATTAGATTATGAGTGGGCTTGACAAGGTGGATGCAGAGAGGATGTTTCTACCGATGGGGGAGACTATAACTAGGGGGCATGATCTTAGAACAAGGGGTCACCCATTTAAAACTGAGTTGAGGAGAAATTTCTTTTCTCAGAGGATTGTAAATCTGCGGAATTCGCTGCCTCAGAGAGCTGTGGAAGCTGGGACATTGAATAAATTTAAGACAGAAATAGACAGTTTCTTAAACAATAAGGGAATAAGGGGTTATGGGGAGCGGGCGGGGAAGTGGACCTGAGTCATGAACGGGTCAGCCATGATCATATTAGAAACATAGAAAATAGGTGCAGGAGTAGGCCATTCGGTCCTTCGAGCCTGCACCACCATTCAATATGATCATGGCTGATCATTCCCTCAGTACCCCATTCCTGCTTTCTCTCCATACCCCTTGATCCCTTTAGCTGTAAGGGCCACATCTAACTCCCTTTTGAATGTATCTAATGAACTGGCCTCAATAACTCTCTGCGGTAGAGAATTCCACAGGTTAACAACTCTCTGAGTGAAGAAGCTTCTCCTCATCTCAGTCCTAAATGGCTTACCCCTTATCCTTAGACTATGTCCCCTGTGTTCGGGAACACTCTTTCTGCATCTAACCTGTCCAGTCCCATCAGAATTTTATATGTTTCTATGAGATCCCCTCTCATTCTTCTAAATTCCAGTGAAAATAAGCCTAGTCGATCCAGTCTTTCCTCATATGTCAGTCCTGCCATCCCGGGAATCAGTCTGGTGAACCTTCGCTGCACTCCCTCAATAGCAAGAATGTCCTTCCTCAGATTAGGAGACCAAAACTGTACACAATATTCAAGGTGTGGTCTCATCAAGACCCTGTACAACTGCAGTAAGACCTCCCTGCTCCTATACTCAAATCCCCTAGCTATGAAGGCCAACATGCCATTTGCCTTCTTCATCACCTGCATGTCAACTTTCAATAACTGATGAACCATGACACCCAGGTCTCATTGCACCTCCCCTTTTCCTAATCTGTCACAATTCAGATAGTATTCGGCCTTCCTGTTTTTGCCACCAAAGTGGATAACCTCACATTTATCTACATTATACTGCATCTGCCATGCATTTTCCCACTCACCCAGCCTGTCCAAGTCACCCTGCAGCCTCTTAGTATCCTCCTCACAGCTCACACTGCCACCCAGCTTAGTGTCATCTGCAAACTTGGAGATATTACATTCAATTCCTTCATCTAAATCATTGATGTATAGTGTAAATAGCTGGGGTCCCAGCACTGAGCCCTGCGGCACTCCATTAGTCACTGCCTGCCATTCTGAAAAGGACCCGTTTATCCCGACTCTCTCCTTCCTGTCTGCCAACCAATTCTCTATCCATGTCAGTATATTACCCCCAATACCAAGTGCTTTAATTTTGCACACTAATCCCTTGTGTGGGACCTTGTCAAAAGCCTTTTGAAAGTCCAAATACACCACATCCACTGGTTCTCCCTTGTCCACTCTACCAGTCACATCCCCCCAAAATTCTAGAAGATTTTTCAAGTATGATTTCCCTTTCATAAATCCATGCTGACTTAGACTGATCATGTCACTGCTTTCCAAATGAGCTGCTATTTCATCTTTAATAATTGATTCCAACATTGAATGGCGGAGCAGGCTTGAAGGGCCGTATGGCCGACTCCTGCTCCTATTTCTTATGTCCTTATGTTATTATTATTTGCTGCTTGGCTGGAGAACCACAATTGATGTAAACAAGGAACGTAACCCCCAGTCAATGGGAAATGGTGCCTGATAAACTGGAGCAAGCCAGCTATCCTCGACTACATTGTTTGCACTTCTCAGGCGATTTACTTGTACTTCTTGCAATTTACTATCCTGTACATGTTGCTCACGATGCAGTCTCCTCTACAATGGGGAGACCAAATGTAGATTGGGTGAGCGCTTTGCGGAACACCTCCGTTCAGTCCTTATGCGTGACCCCGAGCTTCCGGGCGCCTGTCACTTTAATTCCCCACTCCACTCCCACTCTGACCTCCCCATCCTCGGCCTCCTACACTGTTCCAATGAAGCTCAACGCAAGCTCAAGGAACAGCACCTCATCTTTCATTTAGGCACTTTACAGCCTCCCGGACTCAACATCGAGTTCAACAATTTCAGAGCGTAGACTGCCCATATATTTTTTCTTTTTTTCTGTTTTTTTTTCTCTTTCCCACGGCAGCAGTTGATGATTCCACCACTTACACCCTCTCTAGAATCATCTTCTGTTTCTTAACTTGTCCCATTACCGTCTCCTTTTGCCTCGCACCATCATCCCTTTTGTCTCTCTAATCTCTCCTGCCTTCCACCCTATCACAGACCTTCCCTTTTGTTCTCCCTTCCCCCCCCCGGCCCCCGCCCCCGACACTTGCTTAAAAACCTGTTACATCTCGAACATTTTCCAGTTCTGACGAAAGTCACCGACCCGAAACGTTAATTTCAGATTTCCAGCATCCGCAGTATTTTGCTTTTGTACTTCCAGAAGATTGTTGCTGATTAGATAGTAAAGGTGAATATATTCTGAATGCCGTGATACAAAGGACTTTCAGTTTTGAAAGAGGCACATAGTGAAAGTGGTTAATTTTAGCAGCCTGCAATCAAAGTTACTTTAATTACAATTTTTCAGTTGTACACGGCAGGTTTTGAAGCTGTGGCTGAACTGCGTAGGTTTGAGTGAAGACATTCCGTGAGATTTTTATAGGAGGAAATATCCAGTTATGTACCTTAGTTAAAGCTTTTGTTAATTCTCTGTGACCTCCAAGAGACTGACTTGTAATTGTCTGAGATTATATGGTTATGTGTTGCCAGCTCTTTCCCTCCTTCACTTGCAAGGTTTAACTCCACATCACAAAGTGCTCACTTTTGTATAGCCCCTCATTTGGGGGGAATGTCCCAACAGCTTTTGCAGATATATAGAATATAAAAACAGGAAACGCTAGAAATACTCCGGGTCAGGCAGCATCTGTGGAGAGAGAAACAGAGTTAACGTTTCAGGTCGATGACCCTTCGTCAGAGCTGGAAAACATTACAGGCTTTTAAGCAAGTGCAGGGGAAGGGGGGAGGGGAGGATAGAACAAAGGGGAAGGTCTGTGATAGGGTGGAAGGCAGGAGAGATTAAATGACATGAGAACATAAGAATTAGGAGCAGAAGTCGGCCATTCGGCCCCTCGAGCCGGCTCCGCCATTCAATGAGATCACGGCTGATCATCGACCTCAACTCCACTTTCCCGCCCGATCCCCATATCCCTTGATTCCCCGAGAGTCTAAAAATCTATTGATCTCAGTCTTAAATATATTCAGAGACTCAGCATCCACAGCCCTCTGGGACAGAGAATTCCAAAGATTCACCACCCTCTGAGTGAAGAAATTTCTCCTCATCTTTGTCCTCAATGACCGACCCCTTATCCTGAGACTGTGACCCCTGGTTCTAGACTCTCCAGCCCGGGGGAAACATCCTCCCTGCATCTACCCTGTCAATCCCCCTCAGAATCTTATATGTTTCAATTAGGTCACCTCTCATTCTTCTAAACTGCAGAGAGTATCGGCCCAATCTACTCAATCCCTCCTCATGGGACAACCCTCTCTTCCCAGGAATCAATCTGGTGAATCTCCGTTGTACCGCCTCCAAGGCAAGTACAGGTTCGACCTCCAAAATCCGGAGTGCCGGAATCCAGAATGTTCCAATTTCCGGACTCCGGGCTGATCCGTGCCGGGGTCGTCCGTAATCCGGAAAATGCGCCAATATCCGGATTCACCCCGCCTCGGCGAACCAACCTCGCCCCGACCTCGCCCCGCCCCGACCTCACCCCGACCTCGCCCCGCCCCGACCTCGCCCGCCCCGACCTCGCCCCGACCCCGCCCCGACCTCGCCCCGCCCCGACCTCACCCCGCCCCGACCTCGCCCCGCCCCGACCTCACCCCGACCTCGCCCCGCCCCGACCTCGCCCGCCCCGACCTCGCCCCGACCCCGCCCCGACCTCGCCCCGCCCCGACCTCACCCCGCCCCGACCTCACCCCGCCCCGACCTCGCCCCGCTCCGACCTCGCCCCGACCTCGCCCCGCCCCGACCTCGCCCCGCCCCGACCTCGCCCCGACCTCGCCCCGACCTCGCCCGCCCCGACCTCGCCCCGACCTCGCCCGCCCCGACCTCGCCCCGACCTCGCCCCGACCTCGCCCCGCCCCGACCTCGCCCCGCCCCGACCTCGCCCCGACCTCGCCCCGACCTCGCCCGCCCCGACCTCGCCCCGACCTCGCCCGCCCCGACCTCGCCTCGACCCCGCCCCGACCTCGCCCGCCCCGACCTCGCCCCGACCCCGCCCCGACCTCGCCCTGCCCCGACCTCGCCCCGTCCCGACCTCGCCCCGCCCCGACCTCGCCCCGCCCCGACCTCACCCCGCCCCGACCTCACCCGCCCCGACCTCGCTCCGCCCCGACCTCACCCGCCCCGACCTCACCCGCCCCGACCTCGCTCCGCCCCGACCTCACCCGCCCCGACCTCACCCGCCCCGACCTCGCCCCGACCTCGCCCCGCCCCGACCTCGTCCGCCCCGACCTCGCCCGCCCCGACCTCGCCCGCCCCGACCTCGCCCCGACCTCGCCCCGCCCCGACCTCGTCCGCCCCGACCTCGCCCCGCCCCGACCTCGCCCCGCCCCGACCTCGCCCCGCCCCGACCTCGCCCCGCCCCCCGACCTCGCCCCGCCCCGACCTCACCTCGCCCCGACCTCACCCCGCCCCGACCTCGCCCCGCCCCGACCTCGCCCCGACCTCGCCCCACCCCGACCTCGCCCCGCCCCGACCTCGCCCCGCCCCGACCTCACCCCGCCCCGACCCCGCCCCGACCCGACCCCGCCCCGACCCGACCTCGCCCCGACCTCGCCCGCCCCGACCTCGCCCCGCCCCGACCTCGCCCGCCCCGACCTCGCCCGCCCCGACCTCGCCCCGCCCCGACCTCGCCCCGCCCCGACCTCGCCCCGACCCGACCTCGCCCCGCCCCGACCTCGCCCCGCCCCGACCTCGCCCCGCCCCCCGACCTCGCCCCGCCCCGACCTCGCCCCGCCCCGACCTCGCCCCGCCCCCCGACCTCGCCCCGCCCCGACCTCGCCCCGCCCCGACCTCGCCCCGACCTCGCCCCGCCCCGACCTCGTCCGCCCCGACCTCACCCGCCCCGACCTCGCCCCGCCCCGACCTCGTCCGCCCCGACCTCGCCCGCCCCGACCTCGCCCGCCCCGACCTCGCCCCGACCTCGTCCGCCCCGACCTCGCCCGCCCCGACCTCGCCCCGCCCCGACCTCCCCCCGCCCCGACCTCGCCCCGCCCCGACCTCGCCCCGCCCCCCGACCTCGCCCCGCCCCGACCTCACCTCGCCCCGACCTCACCCCGCCCCGACCTCGCCCCGCCCCGACCTCGCCCCGCCCCGACCTCACCCCGCCCCGACCTCGCCCCGCCCCGACCTCACCCCGCCCCGACCCCGCCCCGCCCCGACCTCACCCCGCCCCGACCCCGCCCCGACCCGACCTCGCCCCGACCTCGCCCGCCCCGACCTCGCCCCGCCCCGACCTCGCCCGCCCCGACCTCGCCCCGCCCCGACTTCGCCCCGCCCCGACCTCGCCCCGCCCCGACCTCGCCCCGCCCCCCGACCTCGCCCCGCCCCGACCTCGCCCCGCCCCGACCTCGCCCCGCCCCGACCTCGCCCCGCCCCGACCTCGCCCCGCCCCGACCTCGCCCCGACCTCGCCCCGCCCCGACCTCGCCCCGCCCCGACCTCACCCCGCCCCGACCTCGCCCCGCCCCGACCTCGCCCCGACCTCACCCCGCCCCGACCTCGCCCCGCCCCGACCTCGCCCCGACCTCGCCCCGCCCCGACCTCGCCCCGCCCCGAATTTGCGAGGCCCGACCTCGCCCTGGCCCCCCCTCCCTCCCCTTTACCTCTGCTGCCTGACACCAGCTATCTCGGGCCAGTTAAGGAACCCCTCCTCGTTGGCGGGGGCCCCGCCCGATGACCCGAACAGCTCATCGATGAGCACCCCCTCTCCCCCCCCCCACCCCCGCCCACTTTCTGACGTTCCGAAATCTGGAAATACCCAAACCTGGGCTCGGGTGTTTCCGGATTCGTGATTTCAGAAAGATGTTCCAAAATCCAGCAAAATGCAAAATCTGGAACGGCCTCGGTCCCGAGGGTTCTGTATTCGGGACACTGCACCTGTATATCCTTCCTTAGATAAGGAGACCAGAACTGTGCACAGTACTCCAGGTGTGGTCTCACCAAGGCCCTGTACAATTGTAGCAAGACTTCCTTACCCTTATACTCCAACCCCTTTGCAATAAAGGACAACACGCCATTTGCCTTCCTTATTGCTTGCTGTACCTGGATGCTAGCTTTCTGTGTTTCTTGCACAAGGGACACCCAAATCTCTCTGAACACCAACGTTTAAAGTTTCTCACCATTTAAAATGTATTCTGTTTCTCTATTCTTCCTACCAAAGTGAATAACCTCACATTTCCCCACATTATACACCATCTGCCAACCTACTGCCCACTCATTTAGTCTGTCTATATCCCTTTGCAGATGCTTTGTGTTCTCACAGGTTACTGTCCCACCTAGCTTTGTATTGTCAGCAAACTTGGCTACATTACACTCGGTCCCTTCATCTAGGTCATTAACATAGATTGTAAATAGCTGAGGCCCCAGCACTGATCCCTGTGGCACCCCACTAGTTACAGCCTGCCAACCCGAAAAAGACCCGATAATTCCTCCTCTCTGTTTTCTGTCCGTTAACCAATCCTCGATCCATGCTAATACATTTCCTCAAATCCCATGAGCCCTTATCTTGTGTAATAACTTTTTATGTGGCACCTTATCGAATGCCTTTTTGGAAATCCAAATATACTACATCCACTGGTTCCCCTTTATCTACCCTGCTAGTTACATCCTCAAAAACTCTCATAAATTGGTCAAACACGATTTCCCTTTCATAAAACCATGCTGACTCTGCCTGATTATGATTATGACAAAAGGGATGATGGTGTGAGGTGAAAGGAGATGGCAATGGTACAAATAAAGAAACAAAAGATGGGTTGAGAAGAGGTGTAAATGGGAATGGCAGAAACATCAGCAACAACTGCTGTCTGAAAAAATGGGGGCTGAGGTTATTAACTGAAGTTGTTGAGTCCGGGAGGCTGTAAAGTACCTCATTGAAAGTTGAGGTACTGTTCCTCGAGCTTACGTTGAGGTGCATTGGAACAGTGTTGGAGGCCGAGGTCGGAGCGGTCAGCGGAGCAGGGAGGAAATCCTGGGAATCCCTGGTGCTGATTATTATAAAGAGTAAGCAACTGGTCAGAAACTGATTGCTGGCTTTGTCTGGATAGTAAAAAAAAAACGTGAGCTTATATTTTTTTCTGTACAGGTTTATAGTAAAAGTCAATCAAACGTTTAATCAATTATTACATTTGGGAGTTTTCCTGCACAAAATCGGGTGGGTGGAAGGTGTTTCTGTATATTAGACTGTTTGTTGTTTGGGTTTAGAAGATATTCCAACTACGCAAAGGCCTTAATCTCCGCAGGCTCCACGAGTGGTACTCGTGGCTGCACTGAGGGAGGGCCCGGGATGTTGCAGTGAGCAACATTCACCAGAATCCCACCCCCCCTGTGTTTGGGCTCATTTGAAAGGAAATTTAATTTGGGACTATCTACCGAAAAGTTTGGAACTCTAAAGTGCTTATGGAAGAAACTATGAACTTTTAATAGAGTTATGAACTTTCACAAGACAAATTCAAGCCTGTGGGCGGACCTAGGGAACAAAGGAATCCCACTTGATTATTGGAACTGTCTGGGTGTGAGGACTGAGGTAACCTGTCTGGAAGAATGAGTATTTGGAAATCTTCCTCCACAAGAGACATTAAAATCACAGTATCACCCAGAGATAGCTCCCCATCAACATGGGTCTGGACAAACCATTTTCAGCATGTACATCACAAAGAGGCCCAATCCAGCCTGTATGCGAAGGACTAAGCACAAAAGGACATTGCAATTACCAAACTAATTTTTCCATCAGGAAACAGTTTTTCGAAGATCAGCCCACCCAAGACATATCAACTTTAACGAGCCCGACAAAATATTACAAAGAAGAACCAAGCCCGCCAAAATATTACAAAGGATTGTGAAGAGATTGGGCGGCAAGATTAGAAACACTGAAATCATATAACTGGCCACTGTTTTCAACAGAGGTTAATGGGGGAGAGAGGTGGTCGTTACTATCGCTTCTCGGCCTTTTGGCTAAGATCAAGTGTAGTATCTGTTCTTATCAGTTTAATATCCCCTATGGGGACATGATATTGAATTGATTTTTGGACAGGGAGCTGGATCAGGGGCTTGCCCCGCCCACTCTATGCACCGACCTGGTATTGCAATATTTCCAGGAACGGTGCAACTTTGCCTCTCGGCCTTTTGGCCTAAGATCAAACACATTGGCGCAAAGTGATCTTTGGCGTTAGAGTTGATCTGGAATGAAATTGGATAAAAAATAAAAATAAAAATTTTAAAAAATTTAAAAAATTATTTTAAAAAATCAAGACAAGGAGAGAAACCAACGCGACAGTTGTAAAACTAACTTCTCCAGCCTCGAAGTCTTGAAGTCCTGAAGGAAGGAAGAACATCACCATCTACCATTAACTATCAAAAGGATTGGTAAGCATAAGTCCCTGCCCTTGAGTCTAACCTAGCTAGAATTAGGTATTGGGAGGTGGGAGGTATAATTTTACTGCAACCCCCTTTGAATGTGTAGTGTATGGTATTTTATTAGAGTGATTTTAAGTTTGAACTTGTACCTTTCCTTCTATTGTTCTTTATTAGAGTGATTGCAAGTTTGGCTGTGTATTTTCTTACTAGAGTAATAAGCCTGTATTACTTTGACTGTAATAAAACCAAAGTTCTTTGCATCAAACCAGTGTCCTCTGCACTTTTGTCACCCCCCCCCACCCAAATAAATCCAGAGTACAGAACCCAAGGGAGGGGGAGCGATTCGAAACCGCTCAAGTTGGTCAGAAGGGAACCTGACCCCCTCATGGAGACCACAACACCCCCCCCCACTTACATGTGGACTGGCCAGTCAAGTGCAAAGTATTCCACCTCATTCCATCTAAGTTACAGAATGGGTTAGATATTTGAAGGGAAAACATTGACTGGGCTGTGGGGAAGTTGCAGAGGGGAGTGGGACTAATTGGATCGCTCCACCAAAGAGCCGGCACGGGCACGGTGGGCCGAATGGCCTCCTTCTGTGCTGTCCCGTTCTGCGATTCTGATTGAGGAGTGAAACTGGGGAATTAGCAGGAGCTGCACTGTGCTGAGAAACAACGATAATTCCGGCCGAGCTTGCCAGGTTCGCTGCTGCACTCCCAACCTGGACTTCACTCAGTTCTTTTTTTCAAGGGCTTCTGGACTCATTCTATTATATATTTTATTTACAGAGGTATTTCTTTGCTTCCTGCTATTTCCAGGTTACCCATTTCCAGCTGGCACCGATCTGTGTGAAGAACATAAAAATATTTTTTGGATTAGAATAGCGTCTGACATACTCAGAAACCCAGCTCTGTGTGCAAGAGCTTCTGAACTGAGCTCCTGAAAAATCTGCATGTGTAGAATTTCTGTTTGGTCAAGAAGGGAGAGAGTGTACATTTTGGGTTGCATATCCCCCTCTCTTGCGCCTCAGTTTGCGCCCCAGAGGGGCGGTAAATTTTTTTTTTTTTTTTTTTATTCGTTGCCAATCTTTCCAATTCTTTGTCAAATCACAAACGCCAGAGGTCACCTTGCACACATCAAGGATCACTCTGCACCAATGCTCTTAGCCAAAAGGCCGAGAGCCACTGCACCGTTCCTGGAAGTACTGCAATACCAGGTTCGTGACCACTGGACATCCCAAAGCACTTTACAGCCAATGAAGCACTTTTCAAAGTGTAATCGCTGTTGTAATGTGGGAAACGCAGCAGCCAACTTGTACACAGCAATGTGATAATGACCAGATAATCTGTTTTAGTGATGTTGATTGAGAGATAAATATTGGCCCCAGGGAGAACTCCCCTGCTTCAAAATAGTGCCATGAGATCTTTTACATCCACCTGAGAGGGCAGACAGGTGCTCAGTTTAAAGTCTCATCTGAAAGACGGCACCTCTGACAGTGCAGCACTCCCTCAGCACTGCACTGGAGTGTCAGCCTAGATTTATGTGCTGAAGTCCCAGGAGTGGGACTTGAACCCACAACCTTCCGACTCAGAGGTGAGGGTGCTGCCCACTGAGCCACAGCTGACACACATATTCTAGTGTCAGGTGTCAATGTGACAGATTCCCTGCTTATCATAGAATATAGAACTTTACAGCATGGAAGGAGACCATTCGGCCCATCATGTCCGCGCCGGCCGACCGAGAACTACCCAGCCTAATCCCACTTTCCAGCTCTCGGTCCGTAGCCCTGTAGGTTACAGCACTTCAAGCGCACATCCAAGTACTTTTTAAATGTGGTGAGGGTTTCTGCCTCTACCACCCTTTCAGGCAGTGAGTTCCAGACCCCCACCGCCCTCTGGGTGAAGACATTTCCCCTCAAATCCCCTCTAAACCTCCCCCCAATTACTTTAAATCTATGTCCCCTGGTTATTGACCCCTCTGCCAAGGGAAACAGGTCCTTCCTATCCACTCTATCCAGGCCCCTCTTAATTTTATACACCTCAATCAGGTCTCCCCTCAGCCTCCTCTGTTTCCAAAGAAAATAATCCCAGCCTATCCAATCTTTCCCCACAGCTAAAATTCTCCAGTCCAGGCAACATCTTCCAAGGAGAATAATCACTAGTTGCCCACCAGACAACAAGAACCCCTTCCATGGGCTTTTAGTAAACTATTTTTATAAGGAGATGGATAAATTACAGGAGCGACGTTTTGTTGAGCCGAGGAGAGAAACAAAGGGAATGGGAATAGGGCGACACCCAGTTGTGGAAAGACTCGATTGTGAGGCCAGAGGAGGGGAGGGAACCCCAATTAGCAGAGCCGGGGGTGGGGGGGGGGGGCGAAGGGCGGGGAATATATTTTCATCTCTAAAATTAATTTTCCTTCTTCTGAGCCATCGTGTCAGTCAGAGGGAAGGGCACAGGGTGGGCCAGGAGCGTGCATCATTTATTTAAATTGTTCAAGCTCTCAAAAGTAGCACAAGGTCAGACTTTGCAGCCCTTGGCGAGTGTGTCACTTGGTATCGTCGCTGCTGCCTTTGTGCAGAATCCCTGCCCTGTAATCTATTAGTCACCACAGGCAGTCCCTCGGAATCGAGGAAGACTTGCCTTCACTCTTAAAATGAGTCCTTAGGTTCCTGAACAGTCCAATACGAGAGCCACAGTCCCTGTCACAGGTGGGACAGACAGTGGTTGAGGGTAGGGGAGGGTGGGACCGGTTTGCCGCACGCTCTTTCCGCTGCCTGCGCTTGTTTTCTGCTCTCGGCGATGAGACTCGAGGTGCTCAGCGCCCTCTCTCCGTGTACTTTAGTACAATTGAATTAAACAAGATTTCAGAATCCCGTCGGCCACTGATAGGAGAAAACGATTTGTTACAATTTCCAACGTGTGGAACCTTTTACCGGCATAAAAATATTTCCCATCTTTTCAGAAACGTGGCAACTGTTGCATTTCTGCCAGCTTTAAGAGACAGTGTTACATTCACAAGTAATACTTTGTGTCTGGACCCTTCGCTGAATCTGTCGGGCTCCATGGATAATCAATATCAGTCTCGGGTGGCGACACAATGCTGTGTTGATCAGGGGAGTGGATCTGGTTAGAATGTAAGTGGACGGATCCTTGGCCACCGTTGAATGTCGGAAATGATGACCGAGAAGCCCTCCTGTGTCCGAAAGCATTGTGCAGGTTGGCCAGTCAGTGAAGGGGGAAATGATTGTGTAAATGCATTTGGGTTATTCAACCCGTAGAGCAGCATTTCAAAACATGCCCGTTTACATGATTGCCTGAGAGAGCGGTGAATTATTAACAGCAACAACTTGTATTTATATAGCGCCTTTAACGTAGTAAAACGTCCAAAGGCGCTTCACAGCAGTGTTTTAAGTCAAAACAAATACATTTCACACCGAGCCACATAAGAAGAAATTAGCGCAGTTGGTCAAAGAGGTGGGTTTTAAGGAGCGTCTTGAAGTAGGAAAGAGAGGTAGCGAGGCGGAGAGGTTTAGGGAGGGAGTTCCAGAGCTTGGGACCCAGGCAACAGAAGGCACGGCCAGCAATGGTGGAGCGATTATAATCAGGGATGCTCAAGAGGGCAGAATTAGAGGAGCGCAGACATCTCAGGGCTAGAGGGGATTACAGAGATAGGGAGGGGCGAGGCCATGGAGGGATTTGTAAACAAGGATGAGAATTTTGAAATTGAGACGTTGCTTAACCAGAAGCCAATGTAGGTCAGTGAGCATAGGGGGTGATGGGTGAACGGGACTTAGTGCGAGTTAGGACACGGGCAGCCGAGTTTTGGATGACCTCAAGTTTACGCAGGTAAAGTTAACAATAAGTTTATCTGGTATAAAGTTCCATGGGCACCAAAAGCCCTCGGGTAGCATTCTTTACACGGGAGCCGAGAAAATGGGTGCTAGTGAGATATTTGACTGTGGAAGGCATCATAATTACATCCCATCTTGACCTTGCCTGACTCCCATGCACACATGTTTTGCAGCAGAAGTCACTGATTATCAATCGAGAACAAGAACCTTGTTTCTCCTCTCCAGTCCTGGGGTATTGGGAGCAAGTGTAACAGCCCAGGGCCAACTGAGATCATTCATAACATAAGAACATAAGAAGTAGGAACAGGAGTAGGCCATACGGCCCCTTGAGCCTGCTCTGTCATTTAATAAGACCATGGCTGATCTGATCATGGACTCAGCTCTACTTCCCCAACCGCCCGCTCCCCATAACCCTTTATCCCCTTATCCCCGAATTCCACAGATTTACAACCCTCTGAGAGAAGAAATTTCTCTTCAACTCAGTTTTAAATGGGTAGCTCCTTATTTCAAAGATCATGCCCCCTAGTTCTAATCTCCCCCATCAGTGGAAACATTCTCTCTGCATCCACCTTGTTAAGCCCCCTCATAATCTTAAACGTTTCGATAAGATCACCTCTCATTCTTCTGAATTCCAATGAGTAGAGGCCCAACCTACTCAACCTTTCCTCATAAGTCAACTCCCTCATCTCTGGAATCAACCTTGTGAACCTTCTCTGAACTGCCTCCAAAGCAAGTATATCCTTAAATATGGAAACCAAAACTGCACGCATTATTTCAGGTGTGGCCTCACCAATACCCTGTATATCTGTAGCAAGACTTCCCTCCTTTTATACTCCATCCCCTTTGGAATAAAGGCCAAGATTCCATTGGTCTTCCTGATTACTTGCTGTACCTGCATACTATCCTTTTGTGTTTCATGCACAAGTACCCCCAGGTCCCGCTGTACTGCAGCACTTTGCAATCTTTCCCTATTTAAATAATAACTCGCTCTTTGATTTTTTTTCTGCCAAATTGCATGACTTCACACTTTCCAACATTATACTCCATCTGCCAAATTTTTGCCCACTCACTTAGTCTGTCTATGTCCTTTTGCAGATTTTTTGTGTCCTCACACATTGCTTTCCCTCCCATCTTTGTATCATCAGCAAACTTGGCTACGTTACATCAGTCCCTTCTTCCAAGTCGTTAATATAGATTGTAAATAGTTGGGGTCCCAGCACTGATCCCTGCGGCACCCCATTAGTTACTGATTACCAACCAGAAAATGAACCATTTATACCGACTCTCTGTTTTCTGTTAATTAGCCAATCCTCTATCCATGCTAATATATTGCCCCCAACCCCGTGAATTTTTATCTTGTGCAGTAACCTTTTATGTGGCACCTTGTCAAATGCCTTCTGGAAGTCCAAATACACCACATCCACTGGTTCCCCTTTATCCACCCTGTTTGTTACATCCTCAAAGAATTCTAGCAAATTTGTCAAACATGACTTCCCCTTCATAAATCCATGCTGACTCTGCCTGAGCGAATTTTGCTTTTCCAAATATCCTGCTACTGCTTCTTTAACAATGGACTCCAACATTTTCCCAACCACAGATGTTAGGCTAACTGGTCTATAGTTTCCTGCTTTTTGTCTGCCTCCTTTTTGAAATTGGGGCGTTACATTTGCAGTTTTCCAATCTGCTGGGACCTCCCCAGAATCCAGGAAATTTTGGTAAATTACAACCAATGCATCCACAATCCCTGCTGCTATTTCTCTTAAGACCCTAGGATGCAAGCCATCAGGTCCAGGGGATTTATCTGCCTTTAGTCCCATTATCTTACTGAGTACCACCTCCTTAGTGATTGTGATTTTGTTAAGTTCCTCCCCCTATAGCCCCTTGACTATCCACTGTTGGAATATTGTTAGTGTCCTCTACCGTAAAGACTGATACAAAATATTTGTTCAGAGTTTCTGCCATCTCCATGTTCCCCATTACTAATTCCCCGGTCTCGTCCTCTAAGGGATCAACATTTACTCTAGCCACTCTTTTCCTTTTTATATACCTATAGAAACTCTTGCCATCTGTTTTTATATTTTGTGCTAGTTTACTTTCATAGTCTATCTTCCCTTTCTTAATCATTTTTTTGGTCATTCTTTGCTGGCTTTTAAAAGCTGCCCAGTTTTCTGTCCTCTCACTAGTTTTGGCCACTTTGTATGCCCTTGTTTTTAATTGGATACCGTCCTTTATTTCTTTAGTTAGCCACGGATGGCTATCTTTTCCCTTACACCCTTTCCTCCTCACTGGAATAAAGAAAAGTATAAGAGTTGTGAAATATCTCCTTAAATGTACACCACTGTTCATCAACTGTCCTACACTTTAATCTATTTTCCCAGCCAACTTTAGCCAACTCTGCCCTCATACCTTCATAGTCTCCTTTATTTAAGTTTAGTACGCTGGTTAGAGATCCAACTTTCTCACCCTCCATCTGAATGTGAAATTCAATCATGCTGTGATCACTCATTCCGAGGGGATCCTTTATGAGGAGATTGTTTATTAATCCTGTCTCGGTACACAGTGCTAGATCTAAGATAGCCTGCCCCCTGGTTGGTTCCATTACACTCTGCTCAAGGAACCCGTCCCTTATGCGCTCTATGAACTCCTCCTCAAGGCGACCTCAGTACAAGCCAGACCAGACATCGAGCCCGAGACCGTCCACATCTGTGAGACTCATCACAACATCTGGCAGTGCTGTTACCCGCTGACTCACTGGGAAGTTCACCATTTATGTGCTTCTGGAAAGAGCTGGAAAGTCCTTTTGAGCAACAGTATGGTCCCCGCACCTATTCCTCCATTAATTCTGCATGTTATTATTGCTTCATGAACTTGTCAAAATGCTTGTCCCTATTTTTGGGGCCTTTTGCAATTTTCTTCCCATTTTTCCTTAAGTTTCCCCATGTCATACAATTGGTCTCTGTGCTCCTGTGCCAGCTGTGGCTCAGTGGGCAGCGCTCTCACCTCTGAGTCAGAAGGTTGTGGATTCAAGTCCTACTCCAGGAACTTGAGCACAGAAATCTAGGCTGACACTCCAATGCAGTGCTGAGGGAGTGCCGCACTGTAGGAGGTGCTGTCTTCTGGATGAGATGTTAAACCGAGGCCCCGTCTGCTCTCTCAGGTGGATGTAAAAGATCCCATGGCACTATTTGAAGAAGAGCAGGGGAGTTATCCCTGGTGTCCTGGGGCCAATATTTATCCCTCAATCAACATAACAAAAAAAACAGATTATCCGGTCATTATCACATTGCTGTTTGTGGGAGCTTGCTGTGTGCAAACTGGCTGCCGCGTTTCCCACAGTACATCAGTGACTACACTCCAAAAGTACTTCATTGGCTGTAAAGCACTTTGAGGCATCTGGTGGTCGTGAAAGGTGCTATAGAAATCCAAGTCTTTCTTTCTTTCCTGGCTGCTGCTGGAACTATTTGCTTGTGCATATCGGACGAGAACAGTGTCAGACCTATCTATCCTGCCCTCCAAAGTCACACAGCTGATTGGCCCTGATTCTCTCGGTTCCCAGTCAGACAATCGTCCTTGGAGCAAGGCCACAGAGCTCAACCATCCAATAGGAGCAGGAGGAGGCCATTCAGCCCCTCGAGCCTGTTCTGCCATTCAGTGAGATCGAGGCTGATCTGTGACCTAACTCCATATACCCGCCTTTGGCCCATATACCTTAATACCTTTGGTTAACAAAAATCTTTCAATCGCAGATTTAAAATGAACAACTGATCTAACGTCTACCACCTTCTGTGTGCAGGAATGTTTCCTACTTTGGCTCCTGACAGGACTGGCTCGAATTTTCTCACTTTGCCCCCTCGCCCGAGAATCCCCAAACGGTGGGAATAGTTCCCCAACAAGGGACAGCTCGAGGTGGGATTGGGAAAGAAAGAAAGTGAATTTTTAAAAAGCAAGTGGCCATGCATCAAATTCCTTGATAGCGAGTGGAATTTATGGGCCATGAATATATAACACAGACTCGTGTATGTAACTGTCATTCATCTCAGGGAGATGTCCTGATTGAAAGTATCTTTTCATTTAGTCACCAGTTTTTTGGGACGTTCTCTTTGACAGATGATACAAGCAAAGATTGAGCCTCATTACACTTTGAATTCAACCAACAGATGTCAAAACATTCTATTATCGTACTCTGCCTAGTTTTACTCGTTATACATTGGATTGAAAGGCATCAGAATTAGATTATACAATTACTGAGGGAGAGCTGCACTGTAGGAGTGGCAGTACTGAGAGAGTGCTGCACTGTCGGAGGGGCAGTACTGAGGGAGTGCTGCACTGTCGGAGGGGCAGTACTGCAGGAGTGCTGCACTATCGGAGGGGCAGTACTGAGGGAGCGCCACACTGTCGAAGGTGCAGTACTGAGGGAGTGCTGCACTGTCGGAGGGGCAGTACTGAGGGAGTGCTGCACTGTCGGAGGGGCAGTACTGAGGGAGTGCTGCACTGTCGGAGGGGCAGTACTGAGGGAGTGCTGCACTGTCGGAGGGGCAGTACTGAGGGAGGGCTGCACTGTCGGAGGGGCAGTACTGAGGGAGTGCTGCGTTGTCGGAGGGGCAGTACTGAGGGAGTGCTGCACTGTCGGAGGTGACGTCTTTTGGATGAGACGTTAAACCTGGGCCCTGTCTGCTCTCTCAGATGGACGTAAAAGATTCCACTGCACTATTTCGAGGAAGAGCAGGGGAGTTATCCCCGGTATCCTTGAATATTTGTCCCTCAATCAACATAACAAAAAGAGATTATCGAGTCATTATCACATTGCTGTGTGTGGGAGCTTGCTGTGCGCAAATTGGCTGACCCGTTTCCCACATTACAACAGTGGCTACATTTCAAAAAGTACTTCATTGGCTGTAAAGTGCTTTGGGACGTCCGGTGGTCATGAAAGACGCCTTTGAAATCCAAGTCTTTCGTTTCATTCCCTCTCCCGAAGATTAATCAAAGTAAACATTTCAGTTTTATACTGAAACGGTTTCTAAAAATGTTGATGCTTCCACTTTGAGCATCGTCACCTTCAGCTCTTGTGCAGTTACACTTTGTGTGAGTGTCCCCAGTGAGCAGAGCTGTGGGATTACAGAGTTACCCCACACTGAAAACACAGCACAGGGCAGGTGCAAGTTTCTTACTTAGCAGGGAGTTCGTGATATACAATTGGGAGAAATAAACAAGAGTAGACTGAAAATGTGATATAAAGGAGAGGCGTAAGTGAAGATAAATTGAACATTGGAGCAGCTGGGTGTTAACAAAATGCGGGAGGAGTTGGTCAGATATTGCAATGCTAATTAATGTACTTTATTAAATGAAAGCTGTGTCATATTCGCCTCCACCACCGGCGCCCCCTGGCTGCAGTGTGCACCATCTACAAGATGCACTGCAGCAACTTGCCAAGGCTTCTTCGGCAGCACCTCCCAAACCCGCGACCTCTACCGCCTAGAAGGACAAGGGCAGCAGGCGCATGGGAACACCACCACCTCCACGTTCCCCTCCCAGTCTCACACACCATCCTGACTTGGAAATATATCGGCCGTTCCTTCATCGTCGCTGGGTCACAATCCTGGAACTCCCTCCCTGACAGCACTGTGGGAGTACCTTCACCACACGGACTGCAGCGGTTCAAGAAGGCGGCTCACCACCACCTTCTCAAGGGGCAATTAGGGATGGGCAATAAACGCCGGCCTTGCCAGCGACGCCCACATCCCGAGAATGAATCATTAAAAATAAACATGAAGAATTGTGCGGATCTGCCATGATCTGTTTTTGGATTTGGACAGAGCCTGTACAGTGTCGAGGAATTGGAGGGCTTGGGAAGAGCAGTCTGATCAGATGAAAGGACTGAGAGATGTTCTGGATGACTGGAAAATGAAGTGAAGGACCTAAAATCTCAGGTCTAACTGTCAGTTTCGTTTCTCACCCCCGCCCCCCGTATCACTATCACTTGTGACAGGAAACCCGTGTAAAATGTTCCAGAATAAAACCAGTGTTTTAAGAAGCCTCTCACAATGCCGGAGATCCAGTACTAGCTGTAGGTCAAAACCCATGTTTCAGCGTAAACAGGCTTGAGTCAATCCGAGCCTGAAAGATTTGAGTATACTTGTCCACAGTACCTTTGATTGCAGTTGGCATCAGGGAGATGATCACTTGCATTCTATCTGGATTGCCCTTGTACTGAGCTAATAATGTTCGTGCTGTAATCGCCCTCCAGGTAATAGAGAATCTCTGAGCAAAATAATCAGAATCTGTGGGCACCTAGTTACTGACGTCATTGAGCACACAGCTATAAATAAATGTTGCGTTTCTCAATTCCTCTCCAGCACTGCCGCGATCCTCAGTGATGTTCACAAGTCACAAGTGCTCTTTTCCATTCTTTCCACCTTCAAGGATACAACTTCTGATTTGTTGCAGTATGTTTTCCCCTTGTAGCAGTAATTGTGTTCCACAAGGAACTGCGGCCCCAACATCATTGTTTCTGATGTTGTGTAAAAATGCTGGCCATGTTCCTGTGAAATTCTTGTGATTTGTTATTTCAAACAGGTCCAACAGTTCAATGCTCCATTAAAATGGCAAACTAAGCCATATTTATCAAACATGTTAAATGTCTGGGATGAGAGGGTTGTCCCATGAGGAGAGATTGAGTAGATTGGGCCCATATTCTCTGGCGTTTAGAAGAATGAGAGGTGCTCTCATTGAAACATACAAGATTCTGGGGGGGATTGACAGGGTAGATGCAGGGAGGATGTTTCCCCCCTGGGCTGGGGAGTTTAGAACCAGCGGGCACAGTCTCAGGATAAGGGGTCGGCCATTTAGGACTGAGATGAGGAGAAATTTCTTCACTCAGAGGGTGGTGAATCTTTGGAATTCTCTGCCCCAGAGGGCTGTGGATGCTGAGTCTCTGAGTATATTCAAGGCTGAGATCGATAGATTTTTGGACTCTAGGAGAATCAAGGAATGTGGGGATCAGGCGGTAATTACAGAGGGGTTTCCCTGCTATCTGGCACCGGGAAAGTCATCGCTAGAATCCTGCTCAATCGCCTTCTCCCTGTGGCTGAAGAGCTCCTCCCAGAGTCGCAATGCGGATTCCACCCACTAAGGGGCACAATGGACATGATCTTCACCGCTCCAAGAGAAATGCAGGGAACAGCACCGACCCCTGTACATGGCCTTTTTTGACCTCACAAAGGCCTTCGACACTGTCAACCGGGAGGGATTATGGAACGTCCTCCTCAAATTCGGCTGCCCTCAAAAGTTTGCCACCATCCTCCGCCTGCTCCACGATGACATGCAAGCCGTGATCCTAACCAACGGATCCACCACAGACCCAATATACATGCGGACCGGGGTCAAGCAGGGCTGTGTCATCGCACCAACGCTCTTCTCGATCTTCCTTGTTGCAATGCTCCATCTCACCCTCAGTAAGCTCCCCGCTGGAGTGGAGCTAATTTACAGAACAAACGGGAAACTGTTCAACCCCCGCCGCCTCCAGGCCAAATCCAAGGTCCTCCCATCCTCCCTCATCGAATTACAGAATGCAGGCGAAGCTTGCATTTGTGCACACTCGGGGCTCAAACTCCAAACCATCGTCAACACTGTCACCGAAGCGTATGGGAGCATGGACCTTACACTGAACATCCGTAAGACAAAGGTCCTCTAACAACCTGCCCCCGCCACACAGCACTGCCCCCCAATTATCAAGACCCATGACGAGGCCTTGGACAACGTGGACCATTTTCCATAGCTCGGGAGCCGACTGTCAACAAGGGCAGACGTTGATGACTAAGTCCAACACCGCCCTTAACGTGCCAGTGCAGCCTTCAGCCACCTGAGGAAGAGGGTGCAATAGACCAGGATCTCAAACCCAGCACCAAGATCATGGTCTACAGAGCAGTGGTGATACCCGGCCTGCTACATGGCTCAGAGACATGGACTATGTACAGCAGGCACCTCAAAATACTGGAGAAGTACCACCAACGCTGCCTCCGCAAGATCCTGCAAATCCATTGGCAGGACAGACGCACCAACGTCAGTGTCCTCGCTCAGGCCAACACCCCCAGCATCGAAGCATTGACCACACTCGATCAGCTCCAATGGACGATGTTAGACTCCCAAAGCAAGCGCTCTACTCAGAGCTCCTACACGGCAAGCGAGTCTCAGGTGGGCAGAGGAAATGTTTCAAAGACACCCTTCAAAGCCTCCTTGATAAAGTGCAACATCCCCACTGACACCTGGGAGTCCCTGGCCAAAGACCACTCAAAGCATCCGGGAAGGCGCCGAACACCTCGGGTCTCTCCGCCGGGAGCACACGGAAGCCAAGAGCAAACAGCGGAAGGAGCGCACGACAACCCAAGCCCCCCCACCCACCCGTCCCTCCAACCACCGTCTGCCCCACCTGTGACAGAGACTGTAGGTCCCACATTGGTCTCATCAGTCACCTGAGAACTCAGTGTTAGTGTGGGAGCAAGTCATCCTCGACTCCGAGGGACTGCCTGAGAAGAAGATTCAAGACTGAGATTGATTTTTTTTTAAACTCTCGGGGAATCGAGGGACATGGGGATCGGGCGGGAAAGTGGAGTTAAGGTCGAAGATCAGCCATGATCTTATTGAATGGCGGAACAGGCTCGAGAGGCCAAATGGCCTTCTCCTGCCCCTAATTCTCATGTTCTTATACTAATCTGGCAGTTATTTCTAACTTTGTCTGTTCCAGTTGCCAAGTAAATTTATTTAATTGAAACTAAATCTCTCTGATCCACCCAAGTACGACTGACGTTTATCTTTCACCAGTTCATTTCCATCTTCTCATTACTGCAAGCTGCCAGGGGAATTTTTGCTAGTTTGTTTTTCTTTGTTTTTTCCTTTCTTCATAAACCCTTTTGTAAATTGCTTGGAGTTCTGTTGATATTCGAGGCCTAAACAACGGGGTATTAAAATAATTAGGAAAGTGAATTGACACAAGCTGAGTGTGTTTGTGGAATTGGTCGCACTGGGTTAGCAAGTAGCTCAAGCGCACACTGCATATTTGTTCGAATTTTTTTTTACAAATAAGTCCTGATTGTATTAAACACTCGCAGAAGCCGCAGATGGTTGTGGAGTTTTACTGTTGTGGATTGATGGCCTGTTTAACGGGCGAGACACTTGATTGGAAATGTGCCATTTATTTGCTGTGACAGACTGACGGACTCCTATCTCCCTCGGGCGACGGACAGCGAGAAGCTAAAATAACACTGAGCTTCAGCGCTAAGTGACTACACTGGACAGTATAATGAGTCTTGCATCATTAATAGCGAGCGGATCGGGGAAAGATGGGCACCAGCTATCTAACTGCAAGATGTTTCAAGCTCTGCGGGCAGTGCGTGGTTTGCCATTCACTCAGCAGGGCGCACGTAATCAGCGCACACACTCTTAACCCTTTCCTGTCTTCTGCAGATGCCCTCAACACTCGGAACAAGCAAGTTATCTGCACCACGCTGAAAGTCCTGCAGCACCTTGTTGTGTCGGGAGAGAGGGTGGGAGAGGCCCTGGTGCCCTACTATCGACAGATACTGCCCATCCTCAACATATTTAAAAACCGCAATGGTAAGTGACAGGCACAGTGGCATCACGTGACGAACTCTAGTGTTTCCAGGGTGTAAATGCACGTGTGCACTGGTTGAGTAATATTTGTGCAGTATGAAACATTTAAAAGTATTTTCCTACATTCTAAAATGATCAAAACCACACAATTGTTTGTGCAAATTTTCTGATGAACCTCGTTAGAATAAGTCGAGCAGCCCATTTCAGCGTGATAAGAAATGCATTCACCAGCAACGTGTATTTATATAGCGCCTTTAATGTAACAAAATGTTCCAAGGCGCTTCACGGGAGTGTTATCAAAAACAACATTTGGCCATATAAGGAGATGATCAGGCAGGTGAGCAAAAGTTTGGTCAAAGAGGTAGGTTTTGAGGAGAGTCTTAAAGAAGGAACGTTAAGTGGAGAGGCAGAGAGGTTTAGGGAGGGAGTTCCAGAGCTTAGGACCCAGGCAGCTGAAGGCACGGCCACCGATGGTGGGGCGGTTAAAATCGGGGATGTTCATTGGTCCAGAATTTGAGGAGCACAGAGATCTCGGATTATAGGGCTGGAGGAGATTACAGAGATAAGGAGAGGTGAGGCCATAGAGGGATTTGAAAACAAGGATGAGAATTTTCAGTCGAGGCGTTGCTTAACTGGACGCCAATGTCAGCGAGCTCAGGGGGTGATGGGTGAGTGGGACTCGGTGCGAGTTAGGACACGGCAGTGAGCACAGGGAGTGATAGGTGAGCGGGACTCGGTGCGAGTTAGGACACAGGCAGCGAGCACAGGGGGTGATGGGTGAGTGGGATTTGGTGTGAGTTAGGACACGGGGGCAGTGAGCACGGGGTGATGGGTGAGCGGGACTCGGTGCGAGTTAGGACACGGGGCAGCGAGCACAGGGAGTGATGGGTGAGCGGGACTCGGTGCGAGTTAGGACACGGGGCAGTGAGCACAGGGGGTGATGGGTGAGCGGGACTCGGTGCGAGTTAGGACACGGGGCAGCGAGCACAGGGGGTGATGGGTGAGCGGGACTTGGTGCGAGTTAGGACACGGGGCAGCGAGCACAGGGGGTGATGGGTGAGCGGGACTCGGTGCGAGTTAGGACACGGGGCAGCGAGCACAGGGGGTGATGGGTGAGCGGGACTCGGTGCGAGTTAGGACACGGGGCAGTGAGCACAGGGGGTGATGGGTGAGCGGGACTTGGTGTGAGTTAGGACACGGGGGCAGTGAGCACAGGGGGTGATGGGTGAGCGGGACTCGGTGCGAGTTAGGACACGGGGCAGTGAGCACAGGGGGTGATGGGTGAGCGGGACTCGGTGCGAGTTAGGACACGGGGCAGTGAGCACAGGGGGTGATGGGTGAGCGGGACTCAGTACGAGTTAGGACACGGGCAGCCGAGTTTTGGATGGCCTCAGGTTTATGGAGGGTAGAATGTGGGAGGCCGGCCAGGAGTGCGTTTGAATAGTCAAGTCCAGAGGTGATAAAGGCGTGGATGAGGATTTCAGGAGCAGATGAGCTGAGGCAGGGGCGGAGACGGGCGATGTTACGTAGGTGGATATGGGCGATCTAAGGATAGAACGGATATGAGGTTGGAAGTTCAATTCCTGATCAAATATAACACCAAGGTTGCGGACAGACATCATCGGACACAATTTGCATATTTGAAGAGGACCAGAATAACCCTGCGATTGGAGCCATGCCATTGCTCCTTGCCCCAGAGGGCTGTGGATGTTCAATCATTGCTCCGTGTTATAACTGGACCACCCTGGGGTGCTTCACATCAACACGGCCACACTCTGACCCGCTGTATGCTTCATACACTCCTACAGCGCAGAAGGAGGCCGTTTGTCCCGCCGTGCCCGTGCTGGCTCTTTGAAAGTGCTCTCCAATTGGCCCCACTCCCGCCTACACTTTCCCCCAGAGCTCTGCTAATTTTTCCTTGTGAAGAATAAGAATGTAAAGAAAGCCTGGAAATAAGATAAAGTCATTTAACCCATCAAACCCGTTCCTTTCATGGACCGTGTACAACCTGCTCCTCCGTGGATTTTCCCCGATCCCGTTAATCCTGTGCAAACGTTCTGCCCAGCTTCTCTCCTCCACAGGAAGCTGATCCAACCCGACATCGTACCTGCCAGGATGGATGTGCTTTTCTTCGCTTGGCCTTTCCCTGGGCCCTGCAACTCAGGAACTGTTATGCCCCACACACACAAGATTATATTCATTCTTATATCCCGACATCCTGTTTCAAACCCGATTTTCATTTGGCTGCTTTTGAAGGTTGTGACTGTCATGGCATTAGTGAATTCTCTGCCCCAGAGGGCTGTGGAGGCTCAGTCACTGAGTATATTCAAGGCTGAGATCGACAGGTTTTTGGATCTGGGGAAATCGAGGGATATGGAGATCGGGTGGGATGGAAGATTAGCCATGATCTGATTAAATGGCGGAGCAGACTCGAGGGGCCAAATGGCCTACTCCTGCTCCTATTTATGTTGTTATTAGCTGAGAGTCTGATGCTTGATCTACCTTTGGGGGGCAAATTTGCTTTTAACCTCTAGTTTTGCTTTAGACTGATTAAAGTTATCCTGGTATCCAATATGAAAATAGTTAGAGCTGGTGAGCTCCCAGCTATTTGTGGTGCATTATGTCACTTACTTCTTTACGCACACCCTTAGTGTTCCGAATCAGCCAATAGGATTCATGTCCAAGAACCCCTGCTTCTGTCCATGTGCCTGAGATAGGGAACTCTGCTCCTGTGTGTCTCAGCAAAGCCTGTCCACACTCCAATGCATGTTTAGGAGGGGCAACACGGACCAGCCCACACTGTGCGATATGTGTGCGCACTAGGTCCGTGCAGCAGAGCTGGTCTCCAGTCGTCCTGGTTAACCCTTGCCACTGGACCACGACCCAACTCTGTCAAGCCCGTGTGGTGGCTGGTGTGCAACGGTCACCCCACGTTAAAACAATCCACCCACAGGCATCTTCCACCCTTCAGGATGTAGTTCGGGATCTAGAATATCATTGAAACACCTGTGAACTCATCCGCTTTTGGCGTGGAAGCAAGTCATCCTCGTTTCGAGGGACTGCCTATGATGATGATGCATGTTCAGTGTGTCATGTATTTCACCATCTTGCAATGACAATAGTTATGTTACTGTAACTCATGCACACCCTGACCACAGGGGGTGAGCTTGCGGGAGACACTCCTCACCTGAGCTTCCAGGTATAAAAGGGCAGGTCCCACCCAGGGTCAGCACTCCTTGGTCCTGGCGATAAAGTGAAGGTCACAGAGTGACCGTGTCTGATATATACATGCCTCGTGTGAGTTTGTAACAAGGTGCAGAGACAGTACATAGTGGACACAAACATTTTATAAAACGTAATCGGGATTAAGGTGCGTCCTACTGCTGATGGGGAACATACCTTAATCGATCATTTTAAAGTTAATAAAATCACCCTAGGTTTGAACACTAACCAAACTTCAACGAAAACACAGGTTGAATTTCAATTATGCAGGACTGGTGTTCTGAGTAGTTTGGTGAAACCCGTTGTAAATTGGTTCGGAAAGACAAGAATCAGTGCCACTGTACACTTCGAATGGCTGTTCGCACTCTGACATCTCCTCATGGTCGGCTTGGCTTTGTGCTGGTGCTGCTATGATGTGCTGAACTCCACAATCAAAGCACGTCTCTGAGCTAATCATTCCCGGAACTTCAGAGCATTGTCTCAGTTTTGAGATGTCTCGCTGACTTTGACAGCCACAGGGAACATTACATACCCATCATCTGGCTCTTACGCAAACTGTAGATGATTAAGTGGAAGTTTTCTGTGGAACGTGCATGTTTGAAAGGCACCAAGATCACAATCGCCTTCTCGTTGGCATTGCTGTTTATCTCGATCCTGTTTGAACCTCGCTCAGGAAAGTGACTGCAGTGAACCGCAGGTTGACAGCTATATCAGTGAAAACAACAGTAGTCTAATGCTAGGTTGTCACATGATGTGACTGAGCAGTGACAGTACATTATTTCCATTTCGGACTCCGATTCAGACCTATCGGAGTATGTCCCATTTATGAGCCAATCTCTGTGCAGCCCCTTGTCCCAATAAATGCCATGGTGCTGTGTGTATAATTTGTGCTTGACAGATTCAAATATAATGTAAAAGAAAAAGAGATGTACTGTTGAATATATTTTATAGTCCATCCAAGTAACTGCTCCCAGAAAATCACTTTACATCATTTTACACAATGTACAATGTATGTGCATCATATGCCTGGAAGGGCCCAGGGATATTACACAACTCTCTGTGCCTGCATTCACTTACAACCGCCCACATGTTCAAAATCTTCCAGTAAAGTGACATCACTGTATCATATGAATGAGGAGTGCTGGGAATTAACTTTAAATTACTGAAATATAAGAACAGGAAAGTTCATGGTATCAACAGTACACCTGTATCCTTCAGGATATCAAACCATCTCTCTCTCTCTCTCTCTTTATCACTCTCTCTCTTTTTCTCTGTCTCTCTCTTTCTCTCTGTCTCTCTCTATCTCTCTCCGTCTATCACTCTCTCTCTCTCCCTCTCTCTGTCACTTTCCCTTTCTTTATCTCTATCTCTCTCTCTCTCTGTCTGTTTCTCTCTCCCTCTCTCTCTCTCTGTCTGTCTTGCTCTGTCTCTCTCTCTGTCTCCCTCTCTCTCCCTCACCCCCTCTCTCACCCCCTCTCTCTCTCTCTCTCTCTGTCTATCTGTCTGTCTGTCTCTCTCTCTCCCTCTCTCGCTCTCGCTCTCTCCCTCTCTCTCACTCTCCCTCTCTCTCACTCTCTCTCTCTCTCTCTCTCTCTCTCGCTCTCTCCTTCTCTCTCTCTCCCTCACCCTCTCTCTCTCTTTCTCTCTCTCCCTCCCTCCCTCTCTCTCCCTCTCTCTCCTTCTCCCTCTCTCACTCTCACTCAGGCAAAACACAACTTCAGCTCTGCTTTCTGCGCCTTTTCTCTATTCACATGTCCAGGAGTCCAGTTTGTGATGAGACACTCTGGGAGCAACTTGCAGGGGCCGTGAGCTGGGCCTGTGTTTGAACAGCGAGACGGTGACACTGGGGGAATGCCCACACCACCAGGAGCAAAACACACTCTGCAATTGTCCTCCCTAACAGGCTGACACCACAAATACAAATGGTCCACTCAAACTAAAAAGAAGATTGCGATGTGAGTTTCATTTTAATTTTGTAGCGGAGGTCATGGGCAGGCCAAGAGTACCGATGGTCACTATGTCATCTCCCTCAGGGATCAGTTTATGCGAGAGCAAAGGTAATTCACTTGCCTTCTTCACTTGCAGCCCGTTATCAACTTTCACCAAGGACTTCCCATCCCAGAGAGTGATCACGTGGTGTCCATCGATACTGATCCATCGATACTGATCCATCGATGCTGACCCATCGATACTGACCCATCGATACTGATCCATCAATACTGACCCATCGATACTGATCCATCGATACTGATCCATCAATACTGACCCATCGATACTGATCCATCGATACTGACCCATCGATACTGATCCATCAATACTGACCCATCGATACTGATCCATCGATAGTGACCCATGATACTGACCCATGATACTGACCCATCGATACTGACCCATCGATACTGATCCATCGATAGTGACCCATGATACTGACCCATGATACTGATCCATCGATACTGACCCATCGATACTGATCCATCGATAGTGACCCATGATACTGACCCATCGATACTGACCCATCGATACTGATCCATCGATAGTGACCCATGATACTGACCCATGATACTGATCCATCAATACTGACCCATCGATACTGATCCATCGATACTGATCCATCAATACTGACCCATCGATACTGATCCATCGATACTGATCCATCAATACTGACCCATCGATACTGATCCATCAATACTGATCCATCAATACTGACCCATCGATACTGATCCATCGATACTGACCCATCGATACTGATCCATCAATACTGACCCATCGATACTGATCCATCGATACTGATCCATCAATACTGACCCATCGATACTGATCCATCGATACTGACCCATCGATACTGATCCATCAATACTGACCCATCGATACTGATCCATCGATACTGATCCATCAATACTGACCCATCGATACTGATCCATCGATACTGATCCATCAATACTGACCCATCGATACTGATCCATCAATACTGATCCATCAATACTGACCCATCGATACTGATCCATCAATACTGACCCATCGATACTGATCCATCAATACTGATCCATCGATACTGATCCGTCGAAACTGACCCATCGATACTGATCCATCAATACTGACCCATCGATACTGATCCATCGATAGTGACCCATGATACTGACCCATGATACTGACCCATCGATACTGACCCATCGATACTGATCCATCGATACTGACCCATCGATACTGATCCATCGATAGTGACCCATGATACTGACCCATGATACTGATCCATCGATAGTGACCCATGATACTGATCCATCGATAGTGACTCATGATACTGACCCATGATACTGACCCATCGATACTGACCCATCGATACTGATCCATCGATAGTGATCCATGATACTGACCCATCGATACTGACCCATCGATACTGATCCATCGATAGTGACCCATGATACTGACCCATGATACTGATCCATCGATAGTGACCCATGATACTGACCCATCGACACTGACCCATGATACTGACCGATCGATACTGATCCATCGATACTGACCCATCGATACTGATCCATCGATAGTGACCTATCGATACTGACCCATGATGCTGACCCATGATACTGACCGATCGATACTGATCCATCGATAGTGACCCATGATACTGACCCATGATACTGATCCATCAATACTGACCCATCGATACTGATCCATCGATACTGATCCATCAATACTGACCCATCGATACTGATCCATCGATACTGATCCATCAATACTGACCCATCGATACTGATCCATCAATACTGATCCATCAATACTGACCCATCGATACTGATCCATCGATACTGACCCATCGATACTGATCCATCAATACTGACCCATCGATACTGATCCATCGATACTGAACCATCGATACTGATCCATCGATACTGATCCATCAATACTGACCCATTGATACTGATCCATCGATACTGATCCATCAATACTGACCCATCGATACTGATCCATCAATACTGATCCATCAATACTGACCCATCGATACTGATCCATCGATACTGACCCATCATACTGATCCATCAATACTGACCCATCGATACTGATCCATCGATACTGATCCATCAATACTGACCCATCGATACTGATCCATCGATACTGATCCATCAATACTGACCCATCGATACTGATCCATCAATACGGATCCATCAATACTGACCCATCGATACTGATCCATCGATACTGACCCATCGATACTGATCCATCGATACTGACCCATCGATACTGATCCATCGATACTGATCCATCAATACTGACCCATCGATACTGATCCATCGATACTGATCCATCAATACTGACCCATCGATACTGATCCATCAATACTGATCCATCAATACTGACCCATCGATACTGATCCATCAATACTGACCCATCGATACTGATCCATCAATACTGATCCATCGATACTGATCCGTCGAAACTGACCCATCGATACTGATCCATCAATACTGACCCATCGATACTGATCCATCGATAGTGACCCATGATACTGACCCATGATACTGACCCATCGATACTGACCCATCGATACTGATCCATCGATAGTGACCCATGATACTGACCCATGATACTGATCCATCGATACTGACCCATCGATACTGATCCATCGATAGTGACCCATGATACTGACCCATGATACTGATCCATCGATAGTGACCCATGATACTGACCCATGATACTGACCCATGATACTGACCCATGGATACTGACCCATCGATACTGACCCATCGATAGTGACTCATGATACTGACCCATGATACTGACCCATCGATACTGACCCATCGATACTGATCCATCGATAGTGATCCATGATACTGACCCATCGATACTGACCCATCGATACTGATCCATCGATAGTGACCCATGATACTGACCCATGATACTGATCCATCGATAGTGACCCATGATACTGACCCATCGACACTGACCCATGATACTGACCGATCGATACTGATCCATCGATACTGACCCATCGATACTGATCCATCGATAGTGACCTATCGATACTGACCCATGATGCTGACCCATGATACTGACCGATCGATACTGATCCATCGATAGTGACCCATGATACTGACCCATCGATACTGACCCATCGATACTGATCCATCGATAGTGACCCATGATACTGACCCATGATACTGATCCATCAATACTGACCCATCGATACTGATCCATCGATACTGATCCATCAATACTGACCCATCGATACTGATCCATCGATACTGATCCATCAATACTGACCCATCGATACTGATCCATCAATACTGATCCATCAATACTGACCCATCGATACTGATCCATCGATACTGACCCATCGATACTGATCCATCAATACTGACCCATCGATACTGATCCATCGATACTGATCCATCAATACTGACCCAACGATACTGATCCATCGATACTGATCCATCAATACTGACCCATCGATACTGATCCATCAATACTGATCCATCAATACTGACCCATCGATACTGATCCATCAATACTGACCCATCGATACTGATCCATCAATACTGATCCATCGATACTGATCCGTCGAAACTGACCCATCGATACTGATCCATCAATACTGACCCATCGATACTGATCCATCGATCGTGACCCATGATACTGACCCATGATACTGACCCATCGATACTGACCCATCGATACTGATCCATCGATAGTGACCCATGATACTGACCCATGATACTGATCCATCGATACTGACCCATCGATACTGATCCATCGATAGTGACCCATGATACTGACCCATGATACTGATCCATCGATAGTGACCCATGATACTGACCCATGATACTGACCCATGATACTGATCCATGGATACTGACCCATCGATACTGACCCATCGATACTGATCCATCGATAGTGACTCATGATACTGACCCATGATACTGACCCATCGATACTGACCCATCGATACTGATCCATCGATAGTGATCCATGATACTGACCCATCGATACTGACCCATCGATACTGATCCATCGATAGTGACCCATGATACTGACCCATGATACTGATCCATCGATAGTGACCCATGATACTGACCCATCGACACTGACCCATGATACTGACCGATCGATACTGATCCATCGATACTGACCCATCGATACTGATCCATCGATAGTGACCTATCGATACTGACCCATGATGCTGACCCATGATACTGACCGATCGATACTGATCCATCGATACTGACCCATGATACTGATCCATCGATAGTGACCCATCGATACTGATCCATCGATACTGACCCATGATACTGACCCATCGATACTGATCCATCGATATTGACCCATGATACTGACCCATGATACTGACCCATCGATACTGACCCATGATACTGACCCATGACACTGACTCATCGATACTGACCCATCGATACTGACCCATGATACTGACCCATGATACTGACCCATCGATACTGACCCATGATACTGACCCATCGATACTGACCCATCGATACTGACCCATGATACTGATCCATGATACTGACCCATGATGCTGACCCATCGATACTGACCCATGATACTGACCCATCGATAGTGACCCATCGATACTGACCCATGATACTGACCCATCGATACTGACCCATCAATACTGACCCATGATGCTGACCCATCAATACTGACCCATCGATACTGACCCATCGATACTGACCCATGGATACTGACCCATGGATACTGACCCATGATACTGATCCATGGATACTGACCCATGGATACTGACCCATGGATACTGACCCATGATACTGATCCATGGATATTGACCCATGGATACTGACCCATCGATACTGACCCATCGATACTGACCCATCGATAGTGACCCATCGATAGTGACCCATCGATACTGACCCATGATACTGATCCATCGATACTGATCCATCGATACTGACCCATCGATAATGATCCCGGAGAGCGATCACATGGTGTCCTTCGATACTCTTGAAACCATCTGTGACCAGGAGACACCGCCACATAATCAACAATGAAAACCAGCTCATCCGCTGCTGATGCCCTCATCCATGCCTTTGTTACCTCTAGACGTGACTATTCCATCATACTCCTGGCTGGCCTCCCACAGTCTATCCTATCTAAACTAGAGGTGATCCAAAACTCGGCTGCCCGTGTCCTAACTCGCACCAAGTCCCGCTCACCCATCACCGCTGTGCTCACTGACCTACATTGGCTCCTGGTTAAGCAATGCTTCGATTTTTAAAATGTTCATCCTTGTTTTCAAATCCCTCCATGCCCTCCCTATCTCTGTAATCTCCTTCAGCCCCACTGTTGTGTATGGAGAACGAGTCAGACTGAACACTGTGAGCTCAAAGTAAAGTGTGACCTTAGTTTTTTATTGCAGGTCTCCAGAGTGCCTCTTCGACCTATGAAGGCTCCTTAAATACCTGTGCTCCCAAGGGATTATGGGATCCCTTGGGACTCCAGGTGATGAGCCCCCTGGTGGCTGTACAGAGTATATACAAGTTTACATATATAACACTCCCCCCCCCAAAGTCAATAGTGTAACTATTTACAATGTGAGTCGATCTGGGGCGCTCCTTGCCCTGGTTGATCGTCTCGGTGTGAAAGCTGGTGTTGTTGAGCCATTTGTTGGGCCCTCGCTGGGCTGCTGTGCAGCTGGCCTTGCTGGGCTGCCTGGTGTGTTGGGCCCTGCAGGGCTGCTGTGGATGATGGGTTCTGCTTCGTGGTCAACCGTGGTGCCGGTTGCCACTGGTGTGTATGTTGGGGGATCAAAAAAGGTAGTGTCCAAGGTGGATTGCTCAGGATAGTCCGTGAATCTGAGTTTGATTTGGTCCAAGTGTTTCCGGTGAATGAGTCCATTTGAAAGTTAGCCCGAAACACCCTGCTCCCCTCTTTGGCCACGATAGTGCCGGGAAGCCACTTGGGACCTTGTCCATAATTTAATACAAATACAGAATCATTGATTTCAATCTCGCGTGACACATTTGCGCTATCATAGTATGCACTTTGTTGAAGCCACCTGCTCTCTACCTGTTCATGTAGATCAGGGTGAACTAACGAGAGCTTTATCTTAAGTGCTCTTTTCATGAACAGTTCAGCAGGTAGGATCCCAGTGAGTGAGTGGGGTCTCGTGCGGTAGCTAAGCAGGATTCGGGATAGGCGAGTCTGCAGTGAGCCTTCAGTTACCCACTTCAAGCCTTGCTTGATGGTTTGCACTGCTCTCTCTGCCTGACCATTGGACGCTGGTTTAAACGGGGCAGATGTGACATGTTTGATCCCATTACGAGTCATGAATTCTTTGAACTTAGCACTGGTAAAACATGGCCCGTTGTCGCTCACCAGGACATCGGGTAGGCCGTATGTGGCAAACATGGCCCGCAGGCTTTCAGTAGTGGCAGCGGACGTGCTAGCCAACATTATCTCACATTCAATCCACTTGGAGTATGCATCTACAACCACAAGGAACATTTTACCCAAGAACAGGCCTGCATAGTCGACGTGTACCCTAGACCACGGTTTGGAGGGCCAAGACCATAAACTTAGCGGCGCGTCCCTGGGTACATTGCTTAACTGCGAGCATGTATTACATCTGTGAACATAGGACTCTAAGTCTGCATTGATACTGGGCCACCACACGTGGGATCTGGCTATCGCTTTCATCATTACAATGCCTGGGTGGGTACTGTGGAGGTCATTGATGAAGGTGTCTCTGCCCTTCTTGGGGACCACTATTCGATTGCCCCACAGAAGGCAGTCTGCCTGTATAGACATTTCATCTTTGCGCCGCTGGAACGGCTTTATCTCTTCCTGCATTTCCACTGGGACACTGGACCAGCTCCCGTAAAGCACACAGCTTTTGACTAGAGACAATAAGGGATCCTGGCTTGTCCAGGTTTTGATCTGCCGGGCAGTGACGGGTGATTGCTCACTCTCAAACGCTTCCATAACCATGGCTAGATCTGCGGGCTGCACCATTTCCACCCCCGTGGTGGGCAATGGCAGCCTACTGAGAGCATCGGCGCAGTTTTCTGTGCCTGGCCTGTGGCAGATGGCATAGTTGTATGTGGACAACGTGAGTGCCCATCTCTGGGTGCGGGCCAATGCATTGGTATTTATCCCTTTACTCTTCGGAAAACAGGGATATAAATGGCTTATGGTCAGTTTCCAATTCAAATTTTAGCCCAAACAGGTATTGATGCATTTTCTTTACCCCATAGACACACGCTAATGCTTCTTTCTCAATCATGCTGTGGGCTCTCTCAGCCTTAGACAGACTCCTGGATGCATAAGCAACTGGTTGCAGTTTCCCGAAATCATTAGCTTGTTGCAATACACACCCGACACCATATGACGACACGTCACATGCTAGTACCAAACGCTTACATGGATCATAAACACAAGCAATTTGTTTGAGCATAACAATTTTCTCGCTTTTACAAAGGCATTTTCTTGGCTTTTGCCCCAAACCCAGACGCCCCCTTTTCGTAGTAAGACATGTAATGGTTCTAGCAGGGTGCTGAGACCCGGTAAGAAGTTACCAAAGTAGTTCAAGAGACCCAGAAACGACCGCAGCTCCGTCACGTTCTGTGGCCTCAGTGCGTTCTCGATTGCCTCCGTCTTCACGTTGGTGGGCCTGATGTTGTCCGCCGCAATCCTCCTTCCCAGGAATTCCACTTCAGGCGCCAGGAAAATGCACTTTGAGCGTTTTAACCTAAGTCCCACATGGTTGAGTCAACTAAGAACCTCCTCCAGGTTCTGCAGATGCTCGACTGTGTTCCGACCTGTGACCAAGATGTCATCCTGGAAGACCACAGTGTGCGAGACCGACTTCAGTAAGCTTTCCATGTTTCTCTGGAATATCGCTGCCGCTGATCGGATTCCAAACGGGCATCTGTTATAAACAAAAAGACCTTTGTGCATGTTGATGCAGGTGAGGGCCTTCGATGATTCCTCCAGTTCCTGCGTCATGTAGGCTGAAGTCAGATCCAGTTTCGTGAATGTCTTTCCTCCCGCCAGCGTTGCAAAGAGGTCGTCGGCTTTTGGTAGTGGATATTGGCCCTGCAGGGAGAAACGATTGATAGTTACTTTGTAATCGCCACAGATTCTGACGGTGCCGTCTCCCTTGAGGACTGGGACGACAGGACTGACCCACTCGTTGAACTCGATCGGTGAAATGATGCCCTCTCTTTGCAGCCGGTCTAGCTCGATCTCTACCATTTCTCTCATCATGAACGGTACTGCTCTCGCCTTGTGATGGATGGGTCGCGCCCCCGGAATTAGGTGGATCTGCACTTTTGCTCCTTGGAATTTCCCGATGTCTGGTTCGAACAGCGAAGGAAATTTGTTTAAGACCTGGGTACACGAAGTGTCGTCAGCGGGCGATAGCACTCGGACGTCGTCCCAGTTCCAGAGTATCTTTCCCAGCCAGCTCCTGCCGAGCAGCGTGGGACCATCGCCCAGTACCACCCAGAGTGGTAGCTTGAGCACCGCTCCATCGTAGGAGACCATTATGGAAGCACTGCCGATTACAGAAATCAGTTCTTTCGTGTAAGTTCTTAGTTTTGTGTCAACTGGAGTTAAGACTGGCCTTGAGGCCTTGTTGCACCACAACCTTTCGAAAGTCTTTTTGTCCATGATGGACTGCCTTGTGCCCCTGTCCAGCTCCATTGACAACGGGAGTCCATTTAATTCAACATTCAGCATTATCGGGGGACAATTCATGGTGAATGTGTGCACCCCATGTACCTCTGCCTCCTCGATCTCTGGTTCGTCGTGATCCTCCGTGGATCTGTCCTCCTCTACAACATGGTGGTTTGCAGGTTTAATAGGCTTTGCAGCTCGCCTGCACACTTGTTGAAGGTGTTCCACAGCCCTTGCAAACGTATTCTTTGAATCGGCATGAATGGAAACGATGATCACCCCCGCAGCGTCAACAAGGTATTAATGGCCTTGCCTTTATCACCCTCGATGGTGGACTCTGAGACATCTGCGGTCATGTAGCTGCAGGTATGTATGACCTGCCCTGTATGTTATGATTCGAAAACAACATCACTTTGTTCACAGTTCTTGTAGCAGCACTTGTGTGCTGAGAGATTTGCTTCGTATTGTCACTGGTGGCAATGAACGCCTGGGCTATCGCTATGGCCTTACTCAAGGTTGGGGTCTCTACAGTCAAAAGTTTGTGAAGTATGGTTTCGTGGCCAATGCCAAGTATGAAAAAGTCTCTGAGCATGTGCTCCAAATGTCCTTCAAATTCGCAATGTCCTGCAAGGCGTCTCAGCTCGGCGACATAACTCACCACTTCCTGGCCTTCAGACCTTTTGTAGGTGTAGAACCGGTACCTCGCCATCAGAACATTTTCCTTCGGGTTCAAATGCTCTCGGACCAGTGTGTACAAATCGTCGTACGATTTCTCCGTGGGTTTCACTGGAGTGAGCACATTCTTCATGAGGCCATACGTTAGTGCCCCACAGACGGTGAGGAGGATCGCCCTTCGTTTGGCAGCGCTCTCTTCCCCATCTAGCTCGTTGGCTATGAAGTATTGGTTGAGTCGCTCCACAAATATTTCCCAATCATCTCCCTTCAAAAATTTCTCCAGGATGCCCACTGTTTTCTGCATCTTTGGATTCGCTATCTTTAGCTTGTCGCCAGTTGTTGTGTATGGAGAAAGAGTCAGACTGAACACTGTGAGCTCAAAGTAAAGTGTTACCTTAGTCTTTTATTGCAGGTCTCCAGAGTGCCTCTCCAACCTGTGAAACCTCCTTAAATACCTGTGCTCCCAAGGGATTATGGAATCCCTTGGGACTCCAGGGGATGAGCCCCCTGGTGGCTCTACAGAGTAAATAGAAGTATACATATATAACACCCACAACCCCCTGAGATGGCAGCACTCCTCTAATTCTGCCCTCTTGAGCATCCCTGATTATAATCGCTCCACCATCGGTGGACGCGAGTTCAGCAGTCGGGAGCTCGTGGTCGAGGAGGCGAGAGTCCGGGGTCGGAGGGGCGGAGCTTGTGCAGCTGCGCGGAGAGGCAAGAAAGAAGTAGAAAGAAATAGAAAGATGATGTCACAGCCAAGGGGGTAAGTGATTGGCTGGTGATTGGTGAGTAGTTTTTCTCTTTCTTTTCTTTATCAGTCAGTAACATTTAGCATTGTTGTTGCCAAATTAAGTTTATCTAAGAGTTAAATCAATGGCAGGACAGCTCGGACACGTGTTATGCTCCTCCTGTACTATGTGGGATGTCAGGGACGCTACCGGTGTCCCTGACGACTACGTGTGCGGGAAGTGTATCCACCTGCAGATCCTGACGGACCGTGTTGCGGCACTGGAGCTGAGGGTGGATTCACTCTGGAGCATCCACGATGCTGAGAATGACGTGAATAGCACGTTTAGTGAGTTGGTCTTACCGCAGGTAAAGGGTCCACAGCCAGATAGGGAATGGAAGACCAGCAGGAAGAGCAGTGCAAGGAAGGTAGTGCAGGGGTCCCCTGCGGTCATCCCCCTGCAAAACAGATACACCACTTTGGGTACTGTTGAGGGGGATGACTCATCAGGGGAGGGCAACAGCAGCCAAGTTCATGGCACCGTGGCTGGCTCTGCTGCACAGGAGGGCAGGAAAAAGAGTGGGAGAGCGATAGTGATAGGGGATTCAATTGTAAGGGGAATAGATAAGCGTTTCTGCGGCCGCAACCGAGACTCCAGGATGGTATGTTGCCTCCCTGGTGCAAGGAGCTGGTACAGGATATTCTAAAAAGGGAGGGTGAACAGCCAGTTGTCATGGTACATATAGGTACCAACGACATAGGTAAAAAATGGGATGAGGTGCAGCGAGACGAATTTAGGGAGTTAGGAGTTAAATTAAAAAGTAGGATCTCAAAAGTAGTAATTTCAGGATTGCTACCAGTGCCACATGCTAGTCAGAGTAGGAATTGCAGGATAGCTCAGATGAATACGTGGCTTGAGGAATGGTGCAGCAGGGAGGGATTCAAATTCCTGAGACATTGGAACCGGTTCTGGGGGAGGTGGGACCAGAACAAACCGGACGGTCTGCACCTGGGCAGGACCGGAACCAATGTCCTAGGGGGAGTGTTTGCTAGTGCTGTTGGGGAGGAGTTAAACTAATACGGCAGGGGGATGGGAACCTATGCAGGGAGACAGAGGGAAACAAAATGAAGACAGAAGCAAAAGATAGAAGGGAGAACAGTAAAAGTGGAGGGCAGAGAAACCTAAGGCAAAAAACAAAAAGGGCCAGATTACAGCAACATTCGAAAGGGTCAAACTGTGTTAGAAAGACAAGCCTGAAGGCTCTGTGCCTCAATGCGAGGAGTATTTGGAATAAGGTGGACGAATTAACTGCGCAGATAGCAGTTAACGGATACGATGTGATTGGCATTACGGCGACATGGCTCCAGGGTGACCAAGGCTGGGAACTCAACATCCAGGGATATTCAACATTTAGGAAGGATAGACAGAAAGGAAAAGGAGGCGGGGTGGTGTTGCTGGTTAAAGAGGAAATTAATGCAATTGTAAGGAAGGACATTAGCTTGGATGATGTGGAATCGGTATGGGTGGAGCTACGGAATTCCAAAGGGCAGAAAACGCTAGTGGGAGTTGTGTACAGACCTCCAAATAGTAGTAGTAAGGTTGGGGACAGCATCAAACAAGAAATAAGGGATGTGTGCAATAGAGGTACAGCAGTAATCATGGGCAACTTTAACCTACAGATTGATTGGGCTAACCTAACTGGTAGCAATGCGGTGGAGGAGAATTTTCTAGAGTGTATTAGTGATGGTTTTCTAGACCAATATGTCGAGGAACCAACCGGAGAGCTGGCCATCCTAGACTGGGTGATGTGTAACGAGAAGGGACTAATTAGCAATCTTGGGAAAAGTGACCATAATATGGTAGAATTCTTTATTAAGATGGGGAGTGACTAAGTTAATTGAGAAACTAGGGTCCTGAACTTAAGGAAAGGTAACTTTGACGGTATGAGGTGTGAATTGGCTAGATTAGACTGGCAAATGATGCTTAAAGGGTTGATGGTGGATAGGCAATGGCAAACATTTAAAGATCATATGGACGAACTTCAACTATTGTACATCCCTGTCTGGAGTAAAAATAAAACGGGGAAGGTGGCTCAACCATGGCTAACAAGGGAAATTAAGGATAGTGTTAACTCCAAGGAAGAGGCATATAAATTGGCCAGAAAAAGCTGCAAACCGGAGGACTGGGAGAAATTTAGAATTCAGCAGAGGAGGACAAAGGGTTTAATTAAGAAGGGGAAAATAGAGTACAAGAGGAAGCTTGCCGGAAACATAAAAACTGACTGCAAAAGCTTCTATAGATAGGTAAAGAGAAATGTAGGTCCCTTGCAGTCGGATTCGGGTGAATTTATAATGGGGAACAAAGAAATGGCAGACCAATTGAACAAGTAGTTTGGTTCTGTCTTCACAAAGGAAGACACAAATAACCTTCCGGATGTACTAGGGGACCGAGGGTCTAGTGAAAAGGATGAACTGAAGGATATCCTTATTAGGCGGGAAATTGTGTTAGGGAAATTGACGGGATTGAAGGCCGATAAATCCCCAGGGCCTGATTGTCTACATCCCAGAGTACTTAAGGAAGTGGCCCAAGATATAGTGGATGCATTGGTGATCATTTACCAACAGTCTATCGACTCTGGATCAGTTCCTATGGACTGGAAGGTAGCTAATGTAACACCACTTTTTAAAAAAGGAGGGAGAGAGAAAATGGGTAATTATAGACCGGTTAGCCTGACATCAGTAGTGGGGAAAATGTTGGAATCAATCATTAAGGATGAAATAGCAGCGCATTTGGAAAGCAGTGACCGGATCGGTCCAAGTCAGCATGGATTTATGAAACGGAAATCATGTTTGATAAATCTTCTGGAATTTTTTGAGGATGTAACTAGTAGAGTGGACAAGGGAGAACCAGTGGATGTGGTGTATTTGGACTTTCAAAAAGCCTTTGACAAGGTCCCACACCAGAGATTGGTGAGCATTGGAGGTAATGTACTGACGTGGATAGAGAACTGGTTGGCAGACAGGAAGCAGAGAGTCGGGATAAACGGGTCCTTTTCAGAATGGCAGGTAGTGACTAGTGGAGTGCCGCAGGGCTCAGTGCTGGGACCCCAGCTCTTTACAATATACATCAATGATTTAGATGATGGAATTATGTGTAATATCTCCAAGTTTGCAGATGACACTAAAGTGGGTGGCGGTGTGAGCTGAGAGGAGGACGCTAAGAGGCTGCAGGATGATTTGGACAGGTTAGGCGAAAGGGCAAATACATGGCAGATGCAGTATAATGTGGATAAATGTGAGGTTATCCACTTTGGGGGCAAAAACACGAAGGCCCAATATTATCTGCATGGTGACAGATTAGGAAAAGGGGAGGTGCAGCGAAACCTGGGTGTCATGGTGCATCAGTCATTGAAGGTTGGCATGCAGGTACAGCAGGCGGTGAAGAAGGCAAATGGTATGTTGGCCTTCATAGCAAGGGGATTTGAGTATAGGAGCAGGGAAGTCTTACTGCAGTTGTACAGGGCCTTGGTGAGGTCCCACCTGGAATATTGTGTTCAGTTTTGGTCCCCTAATCTGAGGAAGGACGTTCTTGCTATTGAGGGAGTGCAGCGAAGGTTCACCAGACTGATTCCAGGAATGGCTGGACTGACATATGAGGAGAGACTGGATCAACTGGGCTTTTATACACTGGAGTTTAGATGGATGAGAGGGGATCTCATAGAAACATATAAGATTCTGACGGGACTGGACAGGTTAGATGCGGGAAGAATGTTCCCGATGTTGGGGAAGTCCAGAACTGGGGACACAGTCTAAGGATAAGGGGTAGGCCATTTAGGACTGTGATGAGGAGAAACTTCTTCACTCAAAGAGTTGTTAACCTGTGAAATTCCCTGCCGCAGAGAGTTGTTGATGCCAGTTCATTGGATATATTCAAGAGGGATTTCGATATGGCCCTTACGGTTAATGGGATCAAGGGGTATGGAGAGAAAGCAGGAAAGAGGTACTGAAGGAATGATCAGCCAAGATCTTATTGAATGGTGGTGCAGGCTCGAAGGGCCGAATGGCCTACTCTTGCACCTATTTTCTATGTTTCTATGTTTCTATTCTTAGGCCCCAAGCTCTGGAACTCCCTCCCTGAACCTCTCCGCCTCTCTCCCTCTCTTTCCTCCTTCAACACACTCCTTAAAACCTCCCTCTTTGACCAAGCTTTTGGTCACCTGCTGTCATAACTCCTTGTGTGGCTCGGTGTCAAATTTTATTTTTTCTATAACAGTCATGTGAGGCGCATTGGGACATTTCACTCCGTTAAAGATGTTATATAAATACAAGTTGCTGTTGTTGGATTAACAATCAGTAACGGTAACCATGTCATGATGTATTCGGTACGACCTCACAGACACACACAGGTTCTAAAATGGCCGATAACCTCAGGAAGCCTGTCAGGTGACCTGACCTGTTTATTCTTATAAACACAATGGCTGCAATGTCACCGTGGTCCACTGGGTGAAGCTATATATATCATAGGCAGTCCCTCATATCGAGGATGACTTGCTTCCACGCCGAAAAAGGATGAGTTCACAGGTGTTTCAATGAAGGACCTAATATGCCAGATCTCGAACTACATGGTGAAGGGTGGAAGATGCCTGTGCGTGGATTTTTTTAACGTGGGGTGACCGTTGCACACCAGCCACCACACGGGCTTGACAGAGCGAGGTCTTGGTCCAGTGGCAAGGGTTAACCAGGATGACTGGAGACCAGCTCTGCTGCACGGACCGAGAGCGCACACATATCGCAGTGTGGGCTGGGCCCGTGCTGCCCCTGGGCCCTCGCCTCTTCTAACCCCAAAATCACGCCTCTCCTGGGCCCCGATCACGTCCCTCTACAATCTCTCGCCGCTCCTTCGCCCCGACCTCGCCGCTCCTGCTGTACCTGCCCACGCTCCAATCACCGACCTGGACCTTGATGATGTCACTCCTCGCTGCCGTCGCCCTCCTGCACCAGCTCGCCCTGCTCCCTGTCGTAGTATGCCTCCACACTGCTCCCGAGGCCGCTTGCCGCTTCTTTTTTAGAAATGTATATATATATTACACATGTAACTACCGGATTGTTGTAAAGTCCCATCTGGTTCACGAATGTCCCTTTAGGGAAGGAAATCTGCCGCCCTTACCCGGTCTGGCCGATATGTGACTCCAGACCCACAGCAATGGGGTTGGCTTTTAACTGCCCTCTGAAATGGCCCAGCGAGACACTCCGTTAAAGGCAGTTAAGGACAGGCAATAAATGCTGGCCTTCCAGCGACACCCACATCCTGAGAAGGAATAAAGAAATTGCGTACTTGTTTGTTTTGAACTTTAACTGACGTATCAGCAGCCCTTGTGGCTTTCCACAAAGCGCTGTTATTTTGAGTGTTGGACAAGGTTTGGTGGGATATGCTGCTTAAACCGCATGTCACCGTGTTCCTTCCTATTCCCACTTCTGCCTTCCTGAGGCAGCAACATGAGCTGTTTTAATAAAAACAAAAACCTCCTCGGTTTGTGAAGCGATGGCCCATCCCAAGGTAGTTCTGGCCAGCAAGGTTAAAGCTTAAAGTCTGCCAGGTCCAAAAAACCCACAAGTAATGGTTGAGTTGGAGCTCGCTGTCAGTCTGATGTTCTCTATAAAACACGCCTGACTTTGTGCCGATTAAAGTTTCTTTATAAACACATAAAGAGACGGGGAATTTGGAAAGTTAGAAAATGAATCTTTCCAAAAAGAAATAAACTGGGCTAAGCTGGAAATTGAATCTATTCATCGTAAGAACAATAACAAAGGATTCCCTCATTCATTGTGGCACGGGACTTCTTTAAAACGTACACGGTCACGAGGGAGTTCAGGAAACAGCAATAACCCTCCCTCGTTCTATTGTGCTTCATTTCATCTTTGGTTTGCTCAGGACAATCGGAACAAGGTTCCTTTTATTTGCCGCCCGAAACTGAATCACAAAAGCTGACGGGCGTCAGGAGATAGATTGGAAATCCACCGGGAACGGCAGCACAAGGCAGACGCCATCAACCTGGCCGTCCGTTAACCCTCCGCCTAATGCTCCCATCCATTGACTTCGGTCGGGCGAAATATTAAGCCGGGTGTGTAACCGGTGTCCAGTACGATTCCACCCGGGTAGCATTATCGCCCAACGCAGGTTTCTTCACCAATATATTTAGTAAAAGGACATAGAGTGCTGAATAGCTCCGGTGCTGGGGTCTCCATTCACATTTAAAAGGGTCCGTGTTTGAGTCTGAATCACAGAACCACAGAAAGTTACAGCACGGAAAGAGGCCATTCGGCCCATCGTGTCCACGTCGGCCGACCAAGAGCTATCCAGCCTAATCCCACTTTCCAGCTCTCGGTCCGTAGCCCTGTGGGTTACGGCACTTCAAGTGCACATCCAAGTATTTTTTAAATGCGGTAAGGGTTTCTGCCTCTACCACCCTTTCAGGCAGTGAGTTCCAGACCCCCACCACCCTCTGGGTGAAAAAAGGTTCTCCTCAACTCCCCTCTAAACCTCCCCCCAATTACAGGTTGAACCTCTCTTAGTCGGTTCGCCCTTATCCGGCACCAGCCCTCGTTCGGCACCATTCCCGGCCACCAGGTGGCACACGCGCAAAACACGGCCAGTCGAAGTCCTCGAAAAATATCAGTGTAAAAAAACTTGCGGATTTACACTTGCACGGCACATTTCAATCTCAACAGTCCCACAATAAATTTACCCAACTCCGGAGCCGACACCGGGGCCCCCCCCCACCTCCCCCACCTCGAGGACTCCCCCCTCCGGCCCGCCAACACCTTGGGGGCTCCCTGACCCCACCCCCCACCTCGGGGGCTCCTTCCTCCAGCCCGCCAACACCTCGGGGGCTCCCCGGCCCGCTGACTCCATTGACTCACCTTCCTTTTGCGTGGTGCTGGCTCCTCAACCAGCAGTGGATGTGTGAGGTGTCGATCAGCATCGTCCCTCTGCGCTGTGCCCGAGGAGGGGGGAGGGGGGTGTAAGGGGCGGTGGGGAAAGGGGCCAGGAACCGCTGCTCCAGCACGGACTCCAGTTGCTGCTGGTCCCACTCCTGGAGTCGAACCTGGAGTCTCCCCACACTGGCACGGGGACAAATCAAACAGGAAGATTCACTCTCACCCTGTCTAACCCGTTGTGCTCAGTAGAGCCAAGTGTGAATCATGTGTGTGAGCACAGAGGTGTCAGCGGGTTTTTTTTTTTTTTTTTTAATTCGTAGCCAATCGTTCCAATTCTTTGTCAAATCACAAATGCCAGAGGTCACCTTGCACACGCCAAGGATCACTCTGCGCCAATGCTCTTAGCCAAAAGGCCTAGAGCCACTGCACCGTTCCTGGAAGTACTGCAATACCAGGTTCGTGCCATGGAGGTGGATGGGTCAGGTCCCCCACACACCTCCGTGGAGGTGGATGGGTCAAGCCACCCCACCCACCTCCTGTTTCCAAAAAAGCAAGCATATACCTTCCTGATCCAGGGAGAACCACCCGGAGGTCATGGTGGCTGGTCAGGTCAGTTACGCATGATCTTAGCCAAAAGGCCACAGAGGTGTCAGCGGGTTGGCAGGCCCGAGGCTGGGAAAGGTTGCAAACATGTGACCTCTCCTCATCCGGCAAAATCCCTTATTCGGCACCAGCCAGGTCCTGGTGGTGCCGGTTAAGGGAGGTTCAACCTGTACTTTAAATCTATGCCCCCCCCACCTCTCTGGTTATTGACCCCTCTGCTGAGGGAAATAGGTCCTTCCTATCCACTCTATCTAGGCCCCTCATAACTTTATCCAGCTCTGTGATTGGTCGATAGCGGCTGCTCCTACCCCGGACCATGGGTCTGCCCCACACTCCAGGGGGAAGAACAAGTGAAGGGGAAATAAATTGCATTTGCTAATCGGCTGGGAATGGAGAAAGTTCGACAACAGAAATGATGAATGTCAGAAATGTTCAAAGCAAACCAATTCATCAAATGCCTTCTATTTCTAACCCCATGAATCAAGCAGTCTCCATCCAGCTCATGGGGAATGTCAGCTGGTTTGCAGACACAGCCGAACGCATCTGTCGGATTATCGAGTTGCAGCAGTACTTCCATGAACTGCACTTCATCTGTAGTTGTATAATAATGAGGCACTTAATAAAGTTTGTAAAAGCCAATAGTTCACTTGTCGTTGTGCTGAAGGGCCAGGTTCTTTGACGTGCCGTCTCCCAGTCACAGACCGAGGACTCGCGGCGCTGCCCGGAGTCGGAGGGGCAGCTGCCGGTCTGGTGACGGGAGTCACGTGGTTTTCTCGCCTCCCGGGCGGCAGCTGTTTGCCCGACTCCTCCGACCTGACACAGCAAGTGCTGGGCCCCGACACCTTGCACCGTCACACAGGGAAACACGGCCCTCGGTCACTGGCACTGCCCTGGAGTGGAAGTGGCGGATAAATAGAGTCCTGGGACAGAGGAGGGAAAAGATGATAAAGTGCTGGAAAGAGTGACAGAAATATGACAATTCTGTCACTGAATTACTTAAAGCCTCTCTGCCAATATTGTGGCTGGCAAAGCGGAAGCAATGGCAGGCAGGCAGAAGGGAGTAAATCATTGGACTGATAGAGAGCGACAACACAGGGGAGATGGGGAGAAAGTAACGGATTGGCACATTGTCACACAGAGGCCATCCCTCACACTGCTCTGCTGTTTAATGTTCCAGATGTATTTGTACTACTGGAGCTGTATATTTCAAAATATTTACGCACCTCCTGTAAACAGGGTTGCTGGCTGCTCTCCTGGTTCCAGAAGCTGGATTCGGGGTTTGGAGGGAGCAGAGAGCTGGGGTCTGGAGAGCAGAGGTAACCCCCTCGTGTCAGCCGTGGCTCAGTGGACAGCACCCTCGCCTCTGAGTTAGAAGGTTGTGGGTTCAAATCCCACTCCAGGGACTTGGACACAAAGATCTAGGCTGACACTCCAGTGCGTTACTGAGGGAGCTTGCACTGTCGGAGGGGTTAGTGCTGAGGGAGCTTGCACTGTCGGAGGGGTTAGTGCTGAGGGAGCGCCGCACTGTCGGAGGGGTTAGTGCTGAGGGAGCGCTGCACTGTCGGAGGGGTTAGTGCTGAGGGAGCGCCGCACTGTCGGAGGGGTTAGTGCTGAGGGAGCGCCGCACTGTCGGAGGGGTTAGTGCTGAGGGAGCGCTGCACTGTCGGAGGGGTAGTGCTGAGGGAGCGCTGCACTGTCGGAGGGGCAGTACTGAGGGAGCGCTGCACTGTCGGAGGGGTTAGTGCTGAGGGAGCACCGCACTGTCGGAGGGGCAGTACTGAGGGAGCGCTGCACTGTCGGAGGGGTAGTGCTGAGGGAGCGCCGCACTGTCGGAGGGGTTAGTGCTGAGGGAGCGCTGCACTGTCGGAGGGGTAGTGCTGAGGGAGCGCAGCACTGTCGGAGGGGCAGTACTGAGGGAGCGCTGCACTGTCGGAGGGGTTAGTGCTGAGGGAGCACCGCACTGTCGGAGGGGCAGTACTGAGGGAGCGCTGCACTGTCGGAGGGGTTAGTGCTGAGGGAGCGCTGCACTGTCGGAGGGGCAGTACTGAGGGAGCACCGCACTGTTGGAGGGGCAGTGCTGAGGGAGCGCCGCACCGTCGGAGAGGCAGCATTGAGGGAGCGCTGCACTGTTGGAGGGGCAGTGCTGAGGGAGCGCCGCACTGTCAGAGGGACAGTACTGAGGGAGCGCTGCACTGTCGGAGGGGCAGTGCTGAGGGAGCGCCGCACTGTTGGAGGGGCAGTGCTTGAGGGAGCACCGCACTGTCGGAGGGGCAGCATTGAGGGAGTGCTGCACTGTCGGAGGTGCCGTCTTTCAGATGAGACGTTAAACCGAGGCCCCGTCTGTTCTCTCAGGTGGATGTAAAAGATCCCATGGCACTATTTCGAAGAAAAGCAAGTGAGTGATGTTTATCCCTCAATCAACATCACTAAAACAGATTATCTGGTCATTATCGCATTGCTGTGTGTGGGAGCTTGCTGTGCGCAAATTGAGTGCCAGCTTTCCCAATTACAACAGTGACTACACTCCAACAGTACTTCATTGGCTGTAAAGCGCTTTGGAAAGGCAGCAGCCAATTTGCGCACAGCAAGCTCCCACACACAGCAAGGTGACGATGACCAGATAATCTGTTTTTAGTGATGTTGATTGAGGGATAAATATTGGCCCCAGGACACCGGGGATAACTCCCCTGCTCTTCTTCGAAATAGTGCCATGGGATCTTTTACATCCACCTGAGAGAGCAGACGGGGCCTCGGTTTAATTTCTCACACGTGATCACTATTGGCCAAGGAGATTTCCACAAAGAGGCACTAAGCATTGGAAAGGTCAAGTGACAATTATTGGGCTGTGCGATTGCCGTGCTGGGACTGCCGAACCGGCCGTGGGTAGAGGTGGTGATCCTGAACACAGTCAGCACAAGCCACACACCAGCTACATTCAGGGCAGCCAATCTCGGGGGGGCGCCTGAAACAGCCGTCAGGCCCCCTATTTGCATATGCAAAGGCTCTAATGCCTGTTTCAAGTGCTGGCATTGGACGCTTGTGCTTCGGTCCTTCCAGGGTGCTGGGCAGCGCCCCTCCGGCGCACATTGCTCACACTCACGCCACCCGCACCTGTTTCACACGTGACGTTTTCATTTTCCTCGGCCCTGGTGTTTCTGCTGAATTTTAGCAGTGTTTGCAGATGGTGAGGTGAGCACATCAACGTTTCGATGTGCAGCGCAGGGATGTCGAGGTATTCAGGCTGTGGTACAGCTGTACTCGGAACACTGCGTTCCATTGTGGCCTCCGTGTTGCTGGAACGATGTCGAATTATTGCAGAGGAGGAATGGTTGTCTACCCTGGACAAGATGGGGATTTGAAAGAGGTCTTTAAGGCTTTCGTGGCCGTGGAGAATTTGGGTCTGGGATATTTCTCCCGGGCACAGGACGACAGGGCACCGTTGCAAGTGAAGGATCTCAAAGGGGAATATAAAATGTAGACATCTCTTTTTCAGTAAAAATGTGAGCGAATTGTGGAGCTGGTGGAATGGAAGGGCATGGTAGGGTTTAGAACAGGACTGGATAAATCTCTACTGCCCAGAAGTGACTATGTCACGATAGAGGAGATTTTCTGCTTCAGCATTCTCATCATCATCATCATCATCATAGGCAGTCCCTCGGAATCGAGGAAGACTTGCTTCCACTCTTAAAGTGAGTTCTTAGGTGGCTGAACAGTCCAATACAAGAGCCACAGACTCTGTCACAGGTGGGACAGACAGTGGTTGAGGGAAAGGGAGGGTGGGACTGGTTTGCCGCACGCTCCTTCCGCTGCCTGCGCTTGATTTCTACATGCTCTCGGCGACGAGACTCGAGGTGCTCAGTGCCCTCCCGGATGCACTTCCTCCACTTAGGGCGGTCTTTGGTCAGGGACTCTCAGGTGTCAGTGGGGATGTTGCACTTTATCAGGGAGGCTTTGAGGGTGTCCTTGTAATACTGCTTGGAACACTTCAGGAAATAACCATCCTCGGCCAGTAATATCCTGGCCACTTGGATGTTTCTGTACATTTGCAGTTTTCTGTATGCAGTGGATAATGGTTACAGAGTGAGCATGTGATTAGATGAATCTTGGAGTGACCATCCCTTACGTTTGGTTCATTCTGTCTGTAGACAATCAATGCACATTTAATATTTACAGACAGCTGCCGACATTCTCCAGGGATCCATTCTCTTTCAACACCTGCCAACTTGCTCAGGACTGTAATTAAAAACCATTCCAAAAATACCCGCTTTGGCTCTCATCTTTTTGAACCAGAGTTGTTTCATTAAAACTGTTGTAAATTCCATAATCCTGAAACGTGGGCACTCAGTTCCACACTGCTGGCTTTTGGCAAACATATCGAAGTACATTAGAGGTGTGTATTCAGAAAACAGATATTTGTGGGACATGATTTCAAACGATGGATACTGGCTCTGGTAATTCTGACAAACAGTATTCATCATGTTCTGTACCACATTATAAAACAAACAAATAATCGGCAAATCTACAACGCATAAAAAATGTCCTGATTTGTTTATCGGCTTTCATGTTTTATAAACTGCAAACATTGTGTTCCTTGACAGGGTAGATGCAGGGAGACTGTTTCCTCTGGCTGGGTAGTCTAGAACTAGGGGTCACAGTCTCAGAATAAGGGGTCGGCCATTTAGGACTGAGATGAGGAGAAATTTCTTCACTCAGAGTGTTATGTCTTGGATAAGGAGTCAGACTAGATACTGCAAGCTCAAAGTAAGTGTGACCGTAGTTCTTTATTGCAGATCTCGGAGTGCCTCTCCAGCCTGTAAGGCCTCCTTATATACAGGTGCTCCCAAGGGATTGTGGGGTCCCTTGGGACTCCAGGGGATAAGCCCCCTGGCGGTTCGACATGGTAATTACAGGTTTACATACATAACAACACTTCCCCCCCCCCCCCCGAAGTCAATAGTGCAACTATTTACAATGTGAGTTCCTTTCCCTGGTTGTTCGTCTCGGTGCAGATGCTGGCGTTGGTGAGTCGTTTGTTGGGCCTTCGCTGGGCTGCTGTGCAGCTGGTCTTGCTGGACTGCTGGGGGTGGTGAGTCCTGCTGGGCTGCTGCGGGTGATGGGTTCTGCTTCGTGTGTTGGAGGATCGAAAAAGGTAGGGTCTAATGTGGGTTGTTCTGGATAGTCCATAAATTTGAGTTTGGTTTGGTCCAAATGTTTTCTGCAGGTGAGTCCATTTGCGAATTTGACCACAAACACCCTACTCCCCTCTTTGGTCAAAACAATGCCAGCAAGCCACTTGGGACCTTGTCCACAGTTCAACGCAAATACAGGATCATTTACTTCAATTTCGCGTGACACATTTGCGCGATCATGATATGTCTTCTGTTGAAGCCGCCCGCTCTCTACCTGTTCGTGTAGATCAGGGTGAACTAACGAGAACCTTGTCTTAAGTGTCCTTTTCATGAGCAGTTCAGCGGGAGGGACCCTGGTGAGCGAGTGGGATCTTGTGCGGTAACTAAGCAGGACTCGGGATAAGCAAGTCTGCAGTGAGCCTTCAGATACTCTTTTCAAGCTCTCCTTGATTGTTTGAACTGCTCGTTCTGCCTGACCGTTGGAGGCTGGTTTAAACGGGGCAGATGTGACATGTTTGATCCCATTGCGGGTCGTGAACTCCTTGAATTCGGCACTGGTAAAGCATGGCCCATTGTCACTTACAAAGACATCAGGCAGGCCGTGCGTGGCAAACATAGCCCGTAGGCTTTCAATGGTGGCAGCGGATGTGCTTGTTGACATTATCACACATTCAATCCACTTGGAGTGCGCATTTACAACCACTAAAAACATTTTTCCCAAGAATGGGCCTGCATAGTCGACATGAACCCAAGACCATCGTTTGGAGGGCCAGGACCATAAACTTAATGGTGCCTCCCTGGGTGCGCTGCTTAACTGGGAACATGTATTACATTTGTGCACACAGGACTCTAAGTCAGCATCCATACCGGGCCACCGCACATGGGATATGGCTATCGCTTTCATCATTACAATGCATTGGTGGGTACTGTGGAGATCACTAATGAAAGTGTCCCTGCCCTTTTTTGACACAACTACCCGATTACCCCATAGGAGGCAGTCTGCCTGTATAGACATTTCATCTTTGCACCGCTGGTACGGCTTTATCTCTTCATGCATCTCTAACGTCTTTGCACCAGTGTCCAGCTACATGGACACCGGGAGTCCATTTAATTCAACCTTCAGCATTATCGGAGGACACTTTGTGGTAAGTGTGTGTACCCCATATACCTCTGCCTCCTCGGTCTGAGGCTCTGGTTCGTCATGATCCACCGTGGATCTGTCCTCCTCTGCAACATGGTGGTTTGCAGGATTAGCAGGGTTTGCAGCTCGCCTGCACATACGTTGGAGGTGTCCCATTGTTCCACAGCCCTTGCAAATGTAAACTTTGAAGCGGCATGAATGGAATCAATGATCACTCCCGCAGCGCCAACAAGATGTTAATTGCCTTGTATTCACCACCCTTGCTGGAGGACTCTGAGTCATCTATGGACGTGTAGGTACAGGCGTGTAAGTCCTGCCATGTACATTCGATTCGAAAACATTGTTACTTTGTTTGCAGTACTTGCAGCAGCAATAGTGTGCTGGGAAATTTGTTTGGTATTGTCACTGGTGGAGATAAACGCCTGGTTTATTGCTACGGCTTTACTCAAGGTTGGGGTCTCTACAGTCAAAAGTTTGTGAAGTATTACTTCATGGACAATGCCAAGTACAAAGAAGTCCCTGAGCATATGCTCCAAGTGTCCTTCAAATTCGCAATGTCCTGCAAGGCGCCTTAGCTTGGCGACGTAGCTCGCCACTTCCTGGCCTTCAGACCTCTTGTACGTGTCGAACCGGTATCTCGCCATCAGACCGCTTTCCTTCGGGTTTAGATGCTCCCGGATCAGTGTGTACAACTCATCGTATGACTTGTCTGTGGGTTTTGCTGGAGCGAGCAGGTTTTTCATGAGGCCATACGTTGGTGCCCCGCAAACAGTGAGGAGGATCGCCCTTCGTTTGGCAGCGTTCGCTTCTCCTTCCAGCTCGTTGGCCACGAAGTATTGGTCGAGTCGCTCCACGAAGGTTTCCCAATCATCTCCCTCTGAAATTTCTCCAGGATGCCCACAGTTCTCTGCATTGTTGCGTTGGGGTTCGTCATCTGTATCTCGTCGCCAGTTGTTATGTCTTGGATAAGGAGTCAGACTTGATACTGCAAGCTCAAAGTAAGGTGTGACTGGAGTCTTTTATTACAGATCTCAGAGTGCTTCTCCAGCCTGTGAGGCCTCCTTATATACAGGTGCTCCCAAGGGATTGTGGGATCCCTTGGAACTCCAGGGGGTAAGCCCTCTGGTGGTTAGACATGGTAATTATAGGTTTACATACATAACACAGAGGGTGAATCTTTGGAATGATCTGCTCCAGAGGGCTGTGGAGGCTCAGTCTTTGAGTATATTTAAGATAGAGATCGATAGATTTTTTGATATTAAGGGAGTCAAGGGATATGTGGACAGTGCAGGAAAGTAGAGTTGAGGCAGAAGATCAGCCATGATCTTATTCAATGGCAGAGCAGGGTCACGGGGCCGAATGGCCGACTCCTGCTCCTAATATTCTTGTACTAATCTGGCGTCCAATATCCAGCCCTTTTACCACTGGCACACAGCGGCTACACCAGGTACAAACTGGAGTGACACACTCGAGCTTACTCACCTCCCCCATCACCTCTCAGTCCTGGGATTTCGTTCACTGAGAACATCAGTATCACGGGAAGCATCTTGCTCCTGGTTCCCCTGAACATCCTGACTTGGACACTCCCGGGGGGAGGGGGGGGGGAGGAGAAATTGGGTGGGATCGTGCCCCTCGCGTGTTGTGCTACAAGGGGCGTTAATTGCAGCCGTGAGCGCCGGCATTCGCGCTGCTCGGCAAATTCGGTGTGCCGGTACCGGCGGGGCTGAGCAGTAACGCCCGGGAGCGCCGCGCCGGTGTGCAATGCCCCCGGTATCGCCACGGAGGCAACATTTGGTTTGCGCTGCACCCGTAGCGCCCCCTAGTGACCCTGCCATGGAAAGCCGGCGTGCTGAGCTGTCCTGGGGCGGTGAGGGAAGGAACGACTGCAGGAGGGACGTGTGAGTGATAGTTTGATTTTCTGCTTTTTAACTTTAATCTATCGGGAATGTTTTTGTGTTTTTTGTTCCTATTCTTGTTGCAGGCGGCCTCTGTCAGGGCGCCCCAAGGCTGGCTCTTTAGCTCGGGATTATCAGCTGCTCCCCTGGCCTAGCGCTCTGACAGAGGTGTGTAACGCCTCCCCTAGCCTCTGCCCCACACTCAGGGTGCAACCACTGAATATTGTGGCTCCCGTCGCTAACCATTTCCCGGCGCTAAATTTAGTGACCGCCCGACATTAACGCCTTAAGAACCCACCACCCGAATTTCCAGCCGTTGGAATGCCCAACCAAGCACCATCGGCACAAGGTTTGTAGCGGGTAAATTAGAAGGCCCACCGCAACCTTCTCAGGGCAATGAAGGATAAATGTAGCCATCCCAGCATCAGAACGTCGCATCGCATCAACAAAAACCAGCACTGGGGCTGATCACACTATTCAACACGTCAGTTTTGGAAACCTGTCTTGTAAAATAAAATATACATGAACCAGCTCACTTCTGCCATGTTTGGGCAGTATCTGGGATTTAACCTCCTCATTCTGGATGGACAGCGCCTGTGGGCCCCAAACCGTTCACAAACCAGAGTCTGTGGGCCGTGACTGTGTTACCACCCCAGTGACACGAGGGGATAGAACAGAGAGGTTCCAAACCCAAAGTCCAGGAGCTGAGTGGGGGGAAGTGGGGCACGATCGGGTGGGGGGAGGGGGGGGGAGTGTGGAGCCGACAGCGGGTGTGGGGGGGAGGGGGAAGGGGGTGTAGTGTAGGTGGGGCGCAATCGGGTGGTGGGGGGGGGAGGGGGGGTACGGAGCCCAAGTCAGGGGTGGGGGGAGGGGGAGCCGACAGCGGGTGTGGGGGGGAGGGGGAAGGGGGTGTAGTGTAGGTGGGGCGCAATCGGGTGGTGGGGGGGGAGGGGGGGTACGGAGCCCAAGTCAGGGGGTGGGGGGAGGGGGAGCCGACAGCGGGGGGGGGGGGCAGTTGTTTGGTGGAGCAACACTCCTCCTTCTGAATCCACAGGGTGAGGGTTTGGGGCTGTTTTCTCTCAGCAGCCTCCAACGGTCCCAGCACGGGCCGTCTCAAGCCCCAGAAATGGCAGTCGGCCCTCGGGCATCGCAGACTCTGGCCAGCCTGAGTTAATTTACAGTCTGGCTCTGCACTGCGATCGGGAGCCTCCCAGGAGTCTGTGCGGCCGCCAAGAGAAAACACCCGGATGGATTTATCCCAGGCCACGTTAAAAACACGGGAATTAGGAGCATGAGTCGGCCATTCGGCCCCTCGAGCCTGCTCTGCCAGTCAATGAGATCATGGCTGATCTTCGACCTCAGCTCCACTTTCCCGCCCGATCCCCATTTCCCTCGATTCCCCGAGAGACCCAAAACCTCTCGATCTCAGTCTTGCCACAACACCCGTTCAGATCACAGGCGAGCCCCTCCCCTGCTCAATTAATTATTCCTGACCCTGTTTCACAGTGTAAAAGTGGCACCACGATGTTGAATTTAAGCTCCTGTAACAGTGTGAAATGCAAACTGAGGGGCTTAAACTGATGGAATTAAACTTGAAACAACTTGACATTAGTGAACAAAAATCAGAAATGAATACTGATCGGAGCTGTGACAGCAGAAACAAATGTTTCCATGGCTGGGTCTCCATATCAGTGAGCGTTTTCCCGCAGGGCCAGTCACAGAGTCAGACTATCAAAAGAACACACAGACAAATGCACCCGGGACAAAATAGAAGACAGACACCCAGCCACAGAGACAGAAACCATCACAGCTTCATGTTAGTACCCCTCGGTCACTGCCCAGTTACAGCCCAGTCCTGGTACAGTCCTATCCTGGTACAGTCCTATCCTGGGACAGCCCAGTCCTGGTACAGCCCAGTCCTGGGACAGTCCTATCCTGGTACAGCCCAGTCCTGGGACAGTCCTATCCTGGTACAGCCCAGTCCTGGGACAGTCCTATCCTGGTACAGCCCAGTCCTGGGACAGTCCTATCCTGGTACAGTCCTATCCTGGGACAGCCCAGTCCTGGTACAGCCCAGTCCTGGGACAGTCCTATCCTGGTACAGCCCAGTCCTGGTACAGTCCTATCCTGGGACAGCCCAGTCCTGGTACAGCCCAGTCCTGGGACAGTCCTATCCTGGTACAGCCCAGTCCTGGTACAGTCCTATCCTGGGACAGCCCAGTCCTGGTACAGCCCAGTCCTGGGACAGTCCTATCCTGGTACAGCCCAGTCCTGGTACAGTCCTATCCTGGTACAGCCCAGTCCTGGTACAGTCCTATCCTGGTACAGTCCTACCCTGGTACAGCCCAGTCCTGGTACAGTCCTATCCTGGTACAGCCCAGTCCTGGTACAGCCCAATCCTGGTATAGCCCTGTCCTGGTACAGTCCTATCCTGGTACAGTCCTATCCTGGTACAGCCCAGTCCTGGTACAGTCCTATCCTGGTACAGCCCAGTCCTAGTACAGTCCTATCCTGGTACAGCCCAGTCCTGGTACAGCCCAGTCCTGGTACAGCCCAGTCCTGGTACAGTCCTATCCTGGTACAGCCCTATCCTGGTACAGCCCTGCCCTGGTACAGCCCTATCCTGGTACAGTCCTATCCTGGTACAGCCCTATCCTGGTACAGCCCTGCCCTGGTACAGTCCTATCCTGGTACAGTCCTATCCTGGTACAGCCCAGTCCTGGTACAGTCCTGCCCTGGTACAGCCCTGCCCTGGTACAGTCCTATCCTGGTACAGTCCTATCCTGGTACAGCCCAGTCCTGGTACAGTCCTATCCTGGTACAGCCCAGTCCTGGTACAGCCCAGTCCTGGTACAGTCCTATCCTGGTACAGTCCTATCCTGGTACAGCCCAGTCCTGGTACAGCCCAGTCCTGGTACAGTCCTATCCTGGTACAGTCTTATCCTGGTACAGCCCTATCCTGGTACAGCCCTGCCCTGGTACAGCCCAGTCCTGGTACAGCCCTGCCCTGGTACAGCCCTATCCTGGTACAGTCCTATCCTGGTACAGCCCTATCCTGGTACAGCCCTATCCTGGGACAGTCCTATCCTGGTACAGCCCTATCCTGGTACAACCCTATCCTGGGACAGTCCTATCTTGGTACAGCCCTATCCTGGTACAGCCGTGCCCTGGTACAGTCCTATCCTGGTACAGCCCTATCCTGGTACAGTCCTATCCTGGTACAGCCCTATCCTGGGACAGTTCTATCCTGGTACAGCCCTATCCTGGTACAGCCCAGTCCTGGTACAGCCCTGCCCTGGTACAGCCCTGCCCTGGTACAGCCCAGTCCTGGTGCAGCCCTGCCCAGCACCTTTGGGGGTAAAGAGGAGGACCCGGGTGTGGAGAAACAGAATGATTTCTTATCTCTGAAGAAACCCTGGGGAAGAGGATTTGGAGTTGGAGAGAAATGGAGGTGTTAGAACATGAGCCCATCACATTAAATCACTGATTATTTATACAAAGCAGCCAGTCTCAGACCCGGCATGGCCACTAACAGGGAAATATTTCCCCCACGGTGCAGGAGGACTCAAAGCCTCTGTCTACGTCTCACCAGTGGTCTGCTCCCTTATACGTTGAAAGCCAACCGTTGGGCGGGCCACATTGTCCGCATGCCCGACACAAGACTCCCAAAGCAAGCGCTCTACTCGGAACTCCGACACGGCAAGCGAGCCCCAGGTGGGCAGAGGAAACGTTTCAAGGACACCCTCAAAGCCTCCTTGATAAAGTGCAACATCCCACCGACACATGGGAGTCCCTGGCCAAAGACCACCCTAAGTGGAGGAAGAGCAGGCGCTGAGCACCTCGAGTCTCGTCGCCGAGAGCATGCAGAAAACAAGCGCAGGCAGCGGAAGGAGCGTGCGGCAAACCAGACTCCCCACCCACCCTTTCCTTCAACCACTGTCTGTCCCACCTGTGACAGAGACTGTAATTCCCGTATTGGACTGTACAGTCACCTGGGAACTCACTTTTAGAGTGGAAGCAAGTCTTCCTCGATTCCGAGGGACTGCCTCTGATGATGATGAAAGCCAATTTATTCGATGTGATTCTGTCTGAGACCCAGAAACTGCAGTCACTTTTCAGAGAGAATTATCTGCAATGAATGCATCATTCGTATTCAGCTGTTAATGATTTATGTTGAAAGTGATTTGTAGTTCAGTGAATGGTATTTATATACATACTGCAATAAGCGAGGGTGTGGGCTTTTGCCTGGGGCAATGTCTGCAGAGACCAGCAGTAACAAGACGCTGAAGAATGCCTCCTTGGTACTCATGAAAGAGATCTTCAGTCCCTGCATGTAAAAGCTAACCTCAAGGTTGCAAGGAGCATGGCCCCAGTATGTCAGAAATGGTGTGTGATCTAATCCCTCGCCCTCCCTATTATCTACCACCTCTTTGTGACATTTTCATTTTGCATGCGATTGAATTTGCTGGATACTGTAAAATTTATGGGGATATTTATAACAGACTATTTCATGGGTAGAAGCTATCACCTATTTCCATTGATGGCAGCAGACAATTCATCATCCTCCGACACTCGGATATTAACTCTTCAAATCCAAAATGAGCTGTGCTGCTTCCCACGTGGTGGTGTGTGAGTTCTGTAAAAGCACTCTACTCGGAACTCCTTTACGGCAAACGAGCCAAAGATGGGCAGAGGAAACGTTACAAGGACACCCTCAAAGCCTCCCTGATTAAGTGCAACATCCCCACCGACACCTGGGAGTCCCTGGCCAAAGACTGCTCTAAGTGGAGGAAGTGCATCCGGGAGGGCGCTGAGCACCTCGAGTCTCGTCGCCGAGAGCATGCAGAAATCAACCGTAGGCAGCGGAAGGAGCGTGCGGCAAACCAGACTCCCCACCCATCCTTTCCCTCAACGACTATCTGTCCCACCTGTAACAGAGACTGTGGCTCTTGCATTGGACTGTTCAGCTACCTAAGGGCTCATTTTAAGAGTGGAAGCAAGTCTTCCTCGATTCCAAGGGACTGCCTATGATGATGGGTGTGAGTTCACAGAACAAACTATTTGCAAACCGAAACCCAGTAAATTATCACTGTACCATTGATAGCAATGTTGTGAATCAGTCGATGCTGTGAGGGAAATTGAGAAGATTGGGCCGATACTCTCTTGAGTTTAGAAGAATGAGAGGTGATCTCACTGAGCCATACAAGATTCTGAGGGGGATTGACAGGGTAGATGCAGGGAGGATGTTTCCCCCGGGCTGGAGAGTCTAGAACCAGGGGTCACAGTCTCAGGATAAGGGGTCGGCCATTTAAGACTGAGATGAGGAGGAATTTCTTCACTCAGAGGGTGGTGAATCTTTGGAATTGTCTGTCCCAGAGGGCTGTGGATGCTGAGTTTCTGAGTATATTCAAGGCTGAGATCGATAGATTTTTGGACTCTAGGGGAATCGAGGGATATGGGGATCAGGCGGGAAAGTGGAGTTGAGGTCAAAGATCAGCCATGATCTAATGAATGGCGGAGCAGACTCGAGGGGCCGTATGGCCGACTCCTGCTCCTAATTCTTATGTTCGTATGTTCTTATCTCCTGTGGCTTTGCTGAGAAAGAGCCAGAGGATGTGCTGTTTTATAGGAATCGGGATGTTATCAACAGAAGGTGTCGTGGAATGTGTTATTTGAAGTAAGTGTGACACTTGCAGGAATGACACGTTTATACAAGAGATTTAATAGATTACATCAGTGACTCTCCTGTGGCTTTGCCCACTGATAGTTTGAGAGAATGATGCAGTGCCTCCACTGGGGAAGACTGTAACTACAACACGACAAATTAATGTCGTCAATTTCCATTATAAGAACATAAGAAATAGGAGCAGGAGTCAACCATTTGGCCCCTCGAGCCTGCTCCGCCATTTAATAAGATCATGGCTGATCTGAGCCGAGGGCCCAGGGGCAGCACGGGACCAGCCCACACTGCGATGTGTGTGCGCACTAGGTCCGTGCAGCAGAGCTGGTCTCCAGTCGTCTTGGTTAACCCTTGCCACTGGACCAAGACCTCGCTCTGTCAAGCCCGTGTGGTGGCTGGTGTGCAACGGTCACCCCACGTTAAAAAAATCCACCCACAGGCATCTTCCACCCTTCAGGATGTAGTTCAGGATCCGGAACATTAGGTCCTTCATTGAAACACCTGTGAATGTTTTGGCGTGGAAACAAGTCATCCTCAATTCAAGGTACCGCCTATGATGCTGATGATGGCTGATCTGATCTTGGCTTTCTGGGGTAGAGAATTCAAAAGATTCACGACCCTCAGAGAGAAGAAATTCCTCATCATTTCCCTTTTAAAATGGCGACTGCTTCTTCTAAGGGCATAGTGGTCATAGGGGAGGTTATCGATTGGGGTCAAATTTCCGCAGGGTTTCTCCGATCTCTCAGTGTAACTCCTGAGGAACTACGCAAAGGACCGATTGTGCTGCCTCTCTGGGATTTTTGCTTCTATTCCAACAATGTCAAGGCAGGAGATCGGGAGACACCCCTTGCGGAAATTACCAGCGATTATCTACATCTCAGAATGGCCAATCCGGTCGAGGAAAATCGGCAGGAAAGCTTCCCCTTTAAGATGTTTTTGATTCCATGAGATCATCCTCGGGTTTGTTTCCCGACCATCTGCCATGTGCCGTATTCTTGCTGGTGCCACAAGTGTGCATCTTTCTCGCCGAACTACTGCATCTATGTTCAGCCTGTGGACCGAAAACAAAACACAATTTATTCTCTTCCCCCCTCTTTATGTCTCCCTGTGCCAGATTGTTTCAAGCAGACAGCCCTGCCTAGCATTTTATCATTAATGTTCCGTGGTAATATCCCCAATTCAGTCAGGCAAATCGCGTATTAAGCTGCCTTTCTTCAGATTTTACCCAAACAGTGTGACTGCCTTCAATCTGCCTTTTATTTGACATCTGCATTTAATAGTTGACAAGGAGACTTCCTGTGGTTGCACACAAATTTTGAAACTGCATCTTGTTTTCGGGCCTTATCGAATTTCTCGGTCTTGCTTTCCAAGGGATTTGTGACCTCCTTATTCGTCCGGCCAAAATGTCCCACCTCACAATGATCGATATTGAGTTTAATTTGCCAATTACATGCCCACTCTGCAAGTTTATTAATGTATTTCTGTATTTTGTCGATGTTTAAATATCTCCAATCAGGTTTCTGCCCCGTGCCACAGAACTGAAAGGCCCTAAACAAAGTCACACATGACATCGTCTGTGATTGCTGCCACAGTGCATCATCCTTCTGCCACACCTCTCCCCCATTGCCCAGCACAGTGGGACTGCACCCACGTGGATCCACATGTACCTAACCTATTGTAAGCACAGCACTTCCAGCAATGGCTTCTCTCCCCGCCCCACCCCATTACCTCTGGATTCACCAAAGGGACAGAAAGAGAGAGGCTGGAAGGGAGAGAGAGAGAGACTGGGAGGGAGAGAGAGAGACTGGGGAGAGAGAGAGAGACTGGGTGAGAGAGAGAGACTGGGGGAGAGAGAGAGACTAGGAGGGAGAGAGAGAGACTGGGAGGGAGAGAGAGAGGCTGGGAGGGAGAGAGAGAGAGAGAGAGACTGGGAGGGAGAGAGAGAGAGAGAGAGGGAGACTGGGAGGGAGGGAGAGAGCGAGAGAGACTGGGAGAGAGAGAGACTGGGAGAGAGCGAGAGAGACGGCGCGGGGAGAGTCACGGGTGGAGGGGGGGGGGGCGGGGATCGGAGGGGAGAAAAGGAACTCAGGGAAGATGGATCTCGTTCTTCCAACCCCCTACAAGGGACATCGTTGGAGTGGATGATATCCAGAAGTCACGACACTGTCACTATTCTCTTCATTCCAATAAACCTGTTAACATTCTGTACACAATGCCTGCCCCCAATTGGGGTGGGGGGGGTGGTGGTGTAAGGATGTACTTGGACTGGGGTACGGCACTTTGGCTGGGGGAGGGACGGACTGGGGGAAGGCACTTGGGTTGGTCCTTGCTGTCTTCTGGGGAGCTCTGTCCTCTGTCACTTCAGGAAGTCAAAGCGGATCGAGTTACAATTTGTAAAGTCAGTGAGACCTTGTGATGGACGGTTCCAGTTACACATTCCTGTGAAACTTCAGGGTGTGACTTATCCTCCAAGGGGACCAATCATGGACAAAGGGTGGAGCATGCTGGCCATTTTTGCAGTACAAATAAGCACGTCCTATTTTAAAATGGAGGCATTTGAAGAACAGCAAGGGAGTTCTCCCCGGTGTCCTGATCAATATTTATCCCTCAATCAACATAACAAAAACAGATTATCTGGTCATTATCACATTGCTGTCTGTGGGAGCTTGCTGTGCACAAATTGGCTGCTGTGTTTCCCACATTACAACAGTGACTACACTCCAAAAGTACTTCATTGGCTGTAAAGCGCTTTGGGACATCCGGTGGTCATGAAAGGCGCTATATAGATGAAAGTCTTTCTTTCATTACTGGCGGCCGTGCCTTCAGCCAGCCAGGCCCTATGTTCTAAAATTCCCTCCCCAAACCTCTCTGTTTCTCCACCTGCCTCTCCTCCTTTGAGCCCCTACTTATACCCATCTCTTTGTCCAGGCTTTTAGTCACCCATCCTAATCTCTCCTTCTTGGGCTCGGTGTAGATCGTTGTCTGATTGCACTTCCGTGGAGCACTTCGAGATGTTTTTCTACATTAAAGGTGCTGTTGAGATGTGAATCATGAAATGATCACACCTGGTGACACATTTCTACCTGCAATCCATGGCTCCTCTGTGACTAAATTAGCAAAGTGAAGCGATAGAGGATCCGTGCTCTATTCACTCTCTCGCCTCTGTGATATACCATGCAGAATACACAAAGGGAGGAGCTCTATTATGGGGAAAGATGATGGAGTACAGTTTCAGGTAGCAGGGATACCTATCATAAAGGTATCATCATCATAGGCAGTCCCTCGAAACGAGGATTACTTGCTTTCACGCCAAAAAAGGATGAGTTCACAGGTATTTCAATGAAGGACCTAATATTCCGGATCCCGAACTACATCCTGAAGGGTGGAAGATGCCTGTGCGTGGATTTTTTTAACGTGGGGTGGCCGTTGCACACCAGCCACCACACGGGCTTGACAGAGCGAGGTCTTGGTCCAGTGGCAAGGGTTATCCAGGATGACTGGAGACCTGCTTACCACTTCTGTGGTTGTCGCTCTGAATCTCCAGAGAATTCTGAAAGCTTTAAGCACAGCTGGAGCTGGGAAGGAGCATGTTGCATTTTTACGGTGCAACAGCATAATGGAAATTTGCCACAGCAATTTACTTTTGATCCTTAACATTATACAAATGTTGTTTTGCTTCTTGAGAATCGGGCAGCAATATTGTTCGAAGGCAGGAGACCAATAAACCAGCATTGGTATTTACTGACGTTTCATCCTTAATTGTTTTAGCTGCAGAAAGTCTAAGTAGTGACTCCGAGCTGTTAGATTCAACTCATGTGCGTTGTTTAATTCGTTCCTGGGATTGATTGTCACTGGCAAGGCCGGCATTTATTGCCCATCCCTAATTGCCCCTTGAGAAGGTGGTGGTGAGCCGCCTTCTTGAACCGCTGCAGTCTGTGTGGTGAAGGTGCTCCCACAGTGCTGATAGGGAGGGAGTTCCGGGATTTTGACCCAGCGACGATGAAGGAACGGCCGATATATTTCCAAGTTGGGATGGTGTGTGACTCGGAGGGGAACGTGGAGGTGGTGATGTTGGACGGGGTCACAATCAAGCTGGCTGCTTTGTCCTGGATGGTGTCGAGCTTCTTGAGTGTTGTTGGAGCTGCGCTCATCCAGGCAAGTGGAGAGTATTCCATCACATTGTGTGACCACCTTAAGTGGAGGAAGTGCATCCGGGAGGGTGCTGGGCACCTTGAGTGTCGTCGCCGAGAGCGTGCAGAAATCAAGCGCAGGCAGCGGAAGGAGCGTGCGGCAAACCTGTCCCACCCTCCCTTACCCTCAACGACTATCTGTCCCACCTGTGACAGGGACTGTGGCTCTTGAATTAGACTGTTCAGCCACCTAAGGACTCATTTTAAGAGCGGAAGCAAGTCTTCCTCGATTCCGAGGGACTGCCTATAATGGATGATGTGCAGAATCAAAAGTAAACGTTCGTGTATATATTGTGGAAACTGAGGCACGTGAGCTGTATCACTCGGAACACTGTCTGTGATAAGCCTTTTACCACAATACCAAAAACTTTCTATTATTATTGATCATTTTGAAAACTGAGGAAATAAAACTGCATCATAGAAATATTAAAATAAAAATAGCGTTTTATTGACGTGGTACCATGACTGTAATAACTTGTGACAGATTTTGCTAAAAATAAACGTGGTCTGGGAGTGAAGATAACTTTCTGTGAAAGTTTACACAGCAGATTAGCCAGCAGCATTCAGGCCCACAGCGAGGCCGGGAACAGGCACAACTTGCTCCAACATTGAGGCATGGAACTTTGATCCTGCTCCCGTTTGTCGTCTTGTGGTGCAGCATTTGCATCACCCTGCCATGTTTGCTTGGAGCAGAGGGAGTCATTACTGTGAGATCACAGTGAGTGTCAGTGAGGCCTGACTAATTATCACTGTTCTGTTACATTTTGTGCTCGTCAAGGTGTGGAATGTGACTGCTGAGGAATAGAATACTTTCCATTCCAAGGGCACAATTTCTGCATCCAGCACTCGCAGGTCAGGTATAGCGTTACACCCCACAGAAACTGGCCATTCGGCCCAACGGGTCTGTGCCGGTGTTTGTGCTGCACTCGAGCCTTCTCTCGCCCCCTCTTCATCCCACTCTATCGGCAATTCCTTCTGTTCCTTTCTTCCTCATGTGTTTATCCAGCCTCCTCTTAAAGGTATCTATATTATTCGCCTCAACCACTCCCTGTGGTACCAAGTTCCACAATCTTGTCACTTTCTGGGTAAGGAAGTTTCACGAATTCTTTATTGGACTTGTTAGTGACTATCTTGTATTTATGGGCCCTATTTTTGCACTCCCCCACCAGTAGGAGCACGGTTAGATGCAGGGTAAGCCTCCCTCTGCCCGCACTAACCATGTACATCAGCTCTAAACCTAGAGGTGTGCCCTGCCCTGCACCAGTGCGACATTGTTCCATTCCTGCCCCAACCACCCTGTGGCTTCTCTCAGTGATGTGCAGTGTGGCGGTTGGACAAAAGCTATTTCAGGTCAATGCCACAGCTGTTGTACAAACTCACCTTCCAAGCATCGGAAAAAGATAATGACATGAATACAGTGCTAAGGTGCTTTAAATGTCGCGAGCAAATGTAATTGTTCTTTCAAACTTTCAAACTAAAGTCAATTTTCAACAAAAACAAATTCATGGTGTTACAGTACTTCGAACAGCGAATTAATGAAGATATATATATAATGTGTTAAAACTGCTAAATTAATACAGTCTGTTGCTAAATGAATATGCATGAAGTTTTAAATTATTAAGTAAGTGCTCAATTAAGCAATGTTTAAAGTTCTATCGCTGTTTGGCTTCTGTTTCCTTCACAATTCCCAGTGAGGGGGATTGAATTCTGCCGAGCGTTCGAAGGGAAACGGAATCTCTGATTGTGAGGCTGAACAAGATTCAGCTGTTTAACTGGACACATTGGCTGCTCACTATTTCCTCCACCACGCATTTCCTGTGGTAAAGAAAGACTTCAAAAGTCTGATGCCGCATTGATGTGCTAAATCAAGTCAGCTCCAAATCTGTTACCGTCCACGTATTTACTCTGGGTGAGTGCAATGGGCTCAGCTGGGGAAATTCTGGTCCCGGGAAAAAGGGCTGACTTCCCCTGCATCATTGTGTAGAACAGCTCATGAGATTCACCATCGATGCAGGGTACGGGAGAGCAGTGGTTATGTCACTGGACCAGTAATCCTGGACTAATGATCCGGAGACACAAGTTCAAATCCCACCACGGCAGCTGGGGAATTTAAAGTCCATTAATTAAATATTTCTGGAATAAAATGCTAGTGTCAGTAATGGTGACCATGGAACTAGTGGGTTCACTAATGTCCTTCAGGGTGAGGAAAGCTAGCCTATATGTGACTCCAGACCCATAGCAGTGTGGTTGATTCTTAACAGTCCTCTGAAGTGGCCACTACCTTCCAAAAGGGATGGGCAATAAATGCTGGCCATACCGGTGACGTCTACATCCCATGAATCCATTATTTTTTTCATTACTTCTTTTACCAGCATATTTGCATTTCTTCCATCCTGACTAACTGGGGATGAAATCCGTCTGTAGCAGCAACGGACAAGGGGTGATCGTGAGTTGCAGCCCATCTTACACTCCGTCCGATTTTATTTTCCAAATATTTTTTTTCTTGACCCCCCCCCCCCCCCCCCCCATTCATGGGCATTTCCTTTAGGGATTCCATAGCTAGTCCCGAGATGGAGGATGGGGAGGTAATTGACCAGCAAAGTAAAGTAAAGGGCACAAATGCGCGAGAACAGGAGGCACAACCTGTGGCCCTGTCAAAGCCCCTTGAGCAGCAACATGCGGGCAGTCCTGCCTGCACACCGTGAATTCCCAGGCTTTGTACTCATTCCCCAACACTTTCACCAAAGCCGCTCTCCAAACCAATCTGCACGTGTCCCACAGGAAGCGTCAGTAAAGATGCACCGTTTAACCTCCGTCCCAAAAACAGTGCCACCCGCCCCCAAACTCTGCTCTCCCCCCAGAGAGCAAAGTGACGATGCAGCGCACATATGCACCAATCGTCACCAGTCTACTTGATTGGCCACGGTTTGAGTTATTGCCACATGGTCCAATGTCATGCTGTATATGGGACCCTACAGACCTCTGCTCTTCGTCTCAGTCAGGGTGACCTTCAGGCGGCAGGGTGAAGGGATTGCGTGTTGCTCAATCCGCCATTCAAGACTTGGATTAAATGGCTTGTGACGATGGCTCCGGTCACGCAAGCCAAGCTGACATGATTGATCAGACGAAAACTGTTTGGGAATTCGCTGGAAGTCCTCAAACAAATACACCACGTGCAGTGCTGCGGAGTTGGCTGCTATCTCATCCCACCGTTGCCCCATATGGGCTCGAGAGGATTCAAACCACAAGCCATTGTCGGACCACTCACTTCAGTGTCCAGTCACATTGCTTGCTTGCTTATTTAGTTTGAAAAACATTCCTCCAGTATTTGCTGTCGACGTGCTATCCAGATCAATTTGTCCAGGTCAGTTGGATCATTTAGTTATTAGGAAATAAAGTTGCATCTAATTTCAACTAATTTCCCAATGGTCGTATAGAATTTTGAAATTATAACATAAATAACATTCATTCAGCTTGCTGGTAAATTTATATCATTATTGCTCAGTCATCAATCAAAAATACTCTATCAGGAAATCTTCCCTTTTTTTCCTGCTGCATACCATAAGCACAATTTGTTCCCCGAACGCAGGAAGATGAATAACAGAGACAGATACTCCGAGAAAAACAAAATAATTCCCATAATGGTAATTTTGCATTTATGAAGCTATGAGCTTCTTGCCTCCAAATGAGGTTATTCATCAATACACAGCCCTGCACAATGTTTGGCAGAGATGCTGTCTTTAATAAAAATTCTACTGTTCTCCAGGGTGGCAGGTTTCAGCTGATAAAAGATCAGTCTCGTGCATTACGTATCCCATTTCTAAAAAGCTTACTTAGTGTTTTTATATGTGTCGTAAAATATCCAATAGCTCAAAGGCAGCAAATTTACATGTTTACAGCCATTCAGTATAGCTGTGACTGAGCTTTGGAGGGGGGGCTCAAAATTGCTTGCAGATTACAACAACTACTACTTGTATTTATAGAGCAACTTTAACGTAGTAAAACATCCCAAGGAACTTCACAGCAGTGTTATCAGACAAAACAAATTACATTTGATGCCAAGCCACATAAAAAGAAATGACAGCAGATGACCAAAAACTTGGTCAAAGAGGCAGGTTTTAAGGAGCGTCTTAAAGGGGGAAAGAGAGGTGGAGAGGTTTAGGGAGGGAGTTCCAGAGCTTAGGGCCCAGGCAGCTGAAGGCATGGCCACCGATGGTTCAGCGATTATAATCAGGGATGCTCAAGAGGGCAGAATATGAGGAATGTGGGGCTGAGATAACGATGCGAGAGTGGGAAGAGAAGCCATTGCAGGAGATTTTCTGGTTACGATTAGATAGATAAGAATGGAACCAGGCGAGTGCAGTCCCACCCAGCTGGACGATGATGGAGAGGCATTGGAGGAGGATGGAATAGTCAAAGGCTGCAGACAGATAATTGGTTAATGGGATAATAATGGGATAATAACAACCTGATATAATGGGACAGATTGCACTGTCAAAATAAAGATGAGAGTAATGGCGCTCACCGGTATTTATGCATCGATGGTGCAGCAACTCCGGGCGAGGAGCGAATGCACGGTTAAATGCGACTACCCAACAGTTACTGCCCATGTTGTGCCGCTCCACCATTAGCTTCGCGAAGATAGCATCTCGCCGTCTGCCTCACCATTTCAGGCATTGAATGGCGTGAGCTTTCTGTGTCTGTGCGCTAGACACAAACTAAACTCGCCACAGGTATTTGGGGCCAGTAATTACAAGCGTAAGCACCCTTCTAACAACTGCCAGTCAACCTCTCCGACGCCATACATTAACTATTTGGTCATTATCGCATTGCAGTTTGTGGGAGCTTGCTGTGCGCAAATTGGCTGCCGCGTTTCCCACATTACAACAGTGACCGCACTTCAAAAGTACTTCATTGGCTGTAAAGCGCTTTGAGACGTCCACTGAAGTCTCATTCCTTCAGGTTTTGAATTTTTGAAGTTTTAAAAATGGCAAATTTTAAAACATTTTTCTTACTTTTCTTTTCTGTTTCTTTTTTCTCTCTTAATCCAGTCTTTCTTTCCCTCTCTGTCTTTCTCTTTCTGTGCCTGATTTGACGTTGAATTCCTCCCCTTTAATTCACCCTCCTTCTCAGTCCTTCCACTGTTTATTTCCCAATCCTTCAATCCCATGGGTTGAGGAGACACCCTGTTGCTTACCCCCCTCCCTCAGGTCCCAGATACCCTGTTACCCCCTCCCTCAGGTCCCAGATACCCTGTTGCCCCCCTCCCTCAGGTCCCAGATACCCTGCTACCCGACTCCCTCATGTCCCAGATACCCTGTTACCCCCCTCCCTCAGGTGCCAGATACTCTGTTGTCCCCCTCCCTCAGGTCCCAGATACCCTGTTACCCCCCTCCCTCAGGTCCCAGATACCCTGTTACCCTGTTCCCTCAGGCCCCAGATACCCTGTTACCCCACTCCCTCAGGTCCCAGATACCTTGTTACCCTACTCCCTGAGGACTCAGATACCCTGTTACCCCTCCCTCAGGTCCCAGATACCTTGTTACCACCCTCCCTCAGGTCCCAGATACCCTGTTACCCCGTTCCCTCAGGCCCCAGATACCCTGTTACCCCACTCCCTCAGGTCCCAGATACCCTGTTACCCCACTCCCTGAGGTCCCAGATACCCTGTTACCCCACTCCCTGAGGTCCCAGATACCCTGTTACCCCACTCCCTCAGGTCCCAGATACCCTGTTGCTTGCCCCACTCCCTCAGGTCCCAGATACCCTGTTACCCCACTCCCTCAGGCCACAGATACTCTATTACCCCACTCCCTCAGGTCCCAGATACCCTGTTACCCCACTCCCTCAGGCCACAGATACTCTATTACCCCACTCCCTCAGGTCCCAGATACCCTGTTACCCCACTCCCTCAGGCCACAGATACTCTATTACCCCACTCCCTCAGGTCCCAGACACCCTGTTGCGCCCCTCGCTGCACCATTAGCAGCTCGCACTTTCAGCAACTTTGACGGCAAACCTGTTTAGAGCTGAAGGGTGCCGGGGGAGTGTGACTGACGGCAGACGCTGTGAGATGGCCTGCTGTGGCAGAATGTGGCCAGGAGTGATTCTGTGCTGCACAAGGGTTTGTAACAAATACCTCAGTCCCCTGCCCACAATCCCAGCCTCATTTGGTCAGTCAGTATGGCCAGAAAGTAAATGACCAAGCTTTTCAAAAGGGAGATTGCAGAGGCTTAATAACGTGCTTAGAATTTCCCTGCATTTTCACTAACGTGAGACATTAAAGTACAAATCTCAAACCAGCAATCAAATGTCAATTATGTCCAAAATTAATGATGGAGCTTTGTATTGAAATATATCAAATAGATTAATGGTATTTTAATTATACCTCGGCATTTTCATTTTTGTTTGAAACATAATAGCTGTTAGTAAATTGCAGCACTTTGATTTGTGCAGCTATAGGTCATATTTCTCTCATTCTGTGTTGCAGTGATGTCAATCCACCCAAATTAATTTTTTTTATCTTGTCTTGAATTATTTGCATTTTTTTTTTGCAAAGAATTATGAATTCCTTGGGGATTTGATAGTTTAACTTTGATACCTGTGGTCTTGTACACATAAATGGGTTGAAGAATTCTGACTGTTGTAATACAAGCTACGAGAGGAGATTTTCCACTGCCAACACAATCGAGGTTTTTGTCTCATGTTGCTGGCAGCAGAGTGAAATCACTGCCCCCAATCTTCCACATCAGCTCATTTGGATTATTATTCATAGCTGCTCTTCAGGGAGCAGGACCCTGAGAATCCGCAAGCCGTCTCGGTAGGCTGCGGGAAGCAACTTTTCGGAGATGTCCCTTGTGGAGGTGCAGCTTCCCCTGAAAATCCCCTGGGAGGACAGACGCACCAACGTCGGTGTTCTCGACCAGGCCAACATCCCCAGCATCGAAGCACTGACCACACTCGACCGGCTCCGCTGGGCGGGCCACATTGTCCGCATGCCCGACACGAGACTCCCAAAGCAAGCGCTCTACTCGGAACGCCTACACGGCAAGCGAGCCCCAGGTGGGCAGGGGAAATGTTTCAAGGACTCCCTCAAAGCCTCCTTGATGAAATGCAACACCTGGGAGTCCCTGGCCAAAGTCCGCCCTAAGTGGAGGAAGTGCGACCGGGAGGGCGCTGAGCACTTCGAGTCACGTCGCTGAGAGCATGCAGAAAACAAACACAGGCAGCGGAAGGAGCGTGCAGCAAACCAGACTCCCCACCCACCCTTTCCTTCAACCACTGTCTGTCCCACCTATGACAGAGACAGTAATTCCAGTTTTGGATTGTTTAGAGTGGAAGCAAGTTTTCCTCGATTTCGAGGGACTGCCTATGATGATGGGTGTTGTGTATCTGTAAAGCATGCACTCCCATGTTCCGCCACCAGGGAGCTCATCCCCTGAAGTCCCAAGGGATCTCAGCATCCCTTGGGAGCACTGTATATAAGCCGGCCCCTAAGGCCTGTTCCTCACTCTGGAGTGTCTTTAATTAAAGACTGAGGTCACTGTTACTTTAACCTCCCTGTGTGCAGCCTCATCTGTGTTAGGAACACAATAACTGGCGACGAGAATACGAATCCAACGCAAAGATGCAGCAAACTGTGGGCTGTTCTCAGAGGGTGAGGACTGGGAAGCCTATGTCGAATGGCTAGACCAGTATTTTGTAGCCAACGAGCTGGACGGAGAAGGAAGCGCTGCAAAAAGGAGAGCGGTCCTCCTCATGGTCCGCGGGGCACCGACCTACAGCCTCATGAAGAATCTTCTGGCTCTGGTGAAACCTACAGATAAGTCGTATGAGAAGCTGTGTACACTGGTTCGGGAGAGTGTGCTGATGGCAAGGTATCGGTTCTACACGTGCCAGCGATCTGAATGTCAGGAAGTGGCGAGCTATGTCGCCGAGCTAAGGCAACTTGCAGGACAATGTGAGTTTGATGGCTGCCTGGAGCAAATGCTCAGAGACTTTTTTGTACTGGGCATTGGCCACGAGACCATCCTATGAAAACTTTTGACTGTAGAGACACCGACCCTCAGTACGACCATTGCGATAGCACAGGCATTTATGTCCACCAGTAATAACACCAAACAAATCTCTCAGTACACAAGTGCTAGCAATGTTTTATAAATGAACTGGAACTGTGTTTGCGAGCAGAAATGTACAGGGCAGAACCCATGAGTCTGCAACTGCCAGCAGACCTCAGGTGACCCAGATGACTCAGAGTCCCCAAGGCAATTCATACCTTGTTGGCGTTGTGGAGACTTCCATTCAGCCTATTCATTCTGCTTCAAAGGGTATATTTGCAAGAGCTGTGGAACAATGGGGCACCTCCAATGAGCTTGCAAACGAGCTGCAAGCTCTGCAAAACCTGCTAACCACCACGTGGCAGAGGAAGATCGAGATAGTAAAAGCTTTTACAGATATATAAAATGGAAAAGAGTGACTAAAGTAAATGTTGGTCCCTTAGAAGATGAGAAGGGGGATTTAATAATGGGAAATGTGGAAATGGCTGAGATCTTAAACAATTATTTTGCTTCGGTCTTCACAGTGGAAGACACAAAAACCATGCCAAAAATTAATGGACACAGGAATATGGGAAGGGAGGACCTTGAGACAATCACAATCACTAGGGGGGTAGTGCTGGACAGGCTAATGGGACTCAAGATGGACAAGTCCCCTGGTCCTGATGAAATGCATCCCAGGGTATTAAAAGAGATGGCTGAAGTTATAGCAGATGCATTCGTTATAATCTACCAAAATTCTCTGGACTCTGGGGAGGTACCAGCGGATTGGAAAGCAGCTACTGTAACGCCTCTGTTTAAAAAAGGGGGCAGACAAAAGGCAGGTAACTATAGGCTGGTTAGTTTAACATCTGTAGTGGGGAAAATGCTTGAAGTTATCTTTAAGGAAGAAATAGCGGGACATCTAGATAGGAATAGTGCAATCAAGCAGACGCAACATGGATTCATGAAGGGGAAATCCTGTTTAACTAATTTACTGGAATTCTTTGAGGATATAACGAGCATGGTGGATAGAGGTATACCGATGGATGTGGTGTATTTAGATTTCCAAAAGGCATTCGATAAGGTGCCACACAAAAGGTTACTGCAGAAGATAAAGGTACGCGGAGTCAGAGGAAATGTATTAGCATGGATAGAGAATTGGCTGGCTAACTGAAAGCAGAGAGTCGGGATAAATGGGTCCTTTTCGGGTTGGAAATTGGTGGTTAGTGGTGTGCCACAGGGATCAGTGCTGGGACCACAACTGTTTACAATATACATAGATGACCTGGAAGAGGGGACAGAGTGTAGTGTAACAAAATTTGCAGATGACACAAAGATTAGTGGGAAAGCGGGTTGTGTAGAGGACACAGAGAGGCTGCAAAGAGATTTAGATAGGTTAAGTGAATGGGCTAAGGTTTGGCAGATGGAACACAATGTCGGAAAATGTGAGGTCATCCACCTTGGAAAAAAAAACAGTAAAAGGGAATATTATTTGAATGGGGAGAAATTACAACATGCTGCGGTGCAGAGGGACCTGGGGGTCCTTGTGCATGAATCCCAAAAAGTTAGTTTGCAGGTGCAGCAGGTAATCAGGAAGGCGAATGGAATGTTGGCCTTCATTGCGAGAGGGATGGAGTACAAAAGCAGTGAGGTCCTGCTGCAACTGTATAGGGTATTGGTGAGGCCGCACCTGGAGTACTGCGTGCAGTTTTGGTCACCTTACTTAAGGAAGGATATACTAGCTTTGGAGGGGGTACAGAGACGATTCACTAGGCTGATTCCGGAGATGAGGGGGTTACCTTATGATGATAGATTGAGTAGACTGGGTCTTTACTCATTGGAGTTCAGAAAGATGAGGGGTGATCTTATAGAAACATTTAAAATAATGAAAGGGATAGACAAGCTAGAGTCAGAGAGGTTGTTTCCACTGGTCGGGGAGACTAGAACTAGGGGACACAGCCTCAAAATACGGGGGAGCCAATTTAAAACTGAGTTGAGAAGGAATTTCTTCTCCCAGAGGGTTGTGAATCTGTGGAATTCTCTGCCCAAGGAAGCAGTTGAGGCTGGCTCATTGAATATATTCAAATCACAGATAGATAGATTTTTAACCAATAAGGGAATTAAGGGTTACGGGGAGAGGGCGGGTAAGTGGAGCTGAGTCCACTGCCAGATCAGCCATGATCTTGTTGAATGGCGGAGCAGGCTCGAGGGGCTAGATGGCCTACTCCTGTTCCTAATTCTTATGTTCTTATGGTGGATCAAAAAATTTCGAGCCTCAGAGAGAGGAGGCAGATGCTGAAGTACACTGGGTGCACACATTTTCGACGAAATATCCACCTATAATGCTAAACGTAAAATTGAATGGCTCACCCTTAGCCATGGATCTGGACACTGGCACTAGGCAATCCATCATTCATGAGTAAAAAGATGTTTGAGAGACTGTGGTGCAACAAGGCATTCAGACCAGCTCTGAGACCCATACACACGAAACTGAGAATGTACATCAAAGAGCTTATCACTGTCCTGGTCAGTGCCATGGTCAAGGTCACCTACGAGGGCACGGTGCATGAACTGCCACTCTGGATTGTCCTGGGCGATGGCCCCACACTGCTTGGAAGGAGCTGGCTGGGCAAAATCCGCTGGAACTGGGATGACATCCGAGCACTATCACATGTCGATGAGGCCTCATGTACCCAGGTTCTTAACAAATTTCTTTCCCTTTTTGAGCCAGGCATTGGAAACTTTTCCGGGACGAAGGTGCGGATCCACTTGGTCCCAGAGGCACGACCATTCACCACAAGGCGCGAGCGGTACCTCACATGATGAGGGAGAGAGTGGAAATCGAGCTGGACAGGCTGCAATGTAAGGGCATCATCTCCCCAGTGGAATTCAGCGAGTGGGCCAGCCCGATTGTTCCAGTACTCAAAAATGATGGCACGGTCAGGAATTGGTGTGATTATAAAGTAGCTATTAATCCTTTCTCACTACAGGACCAATACCCGCTACCTGAGGCAGACGACCTATTTGCGATGCTGGCAGGAGGCACGACCTACATGACGCAGGAGCTGGAGTCTTCGAAAGGCCTCACCTGCATCAATACGCACAAGGAACTGTTCATCTACAACAGATGCCCGTTTGGAATTCGGTCGGCTGCAGCGATCTTCCAGAGAAACATGGAGTGCCGACTCAAGTCGGTACCACACACGGTGGTCTTTCAGGACAACATATTGGTCATGGGTCGGGACACCGCCGAGCACCTACAAAATCTGGAGGAGGTCCTCCACCGACTGGATCGGGTAGGGCTGCGGTTGAAGAGATCAAATGCATCTTCATGGCAACAGAAGTGGAGTTTTTGGGGAGAAAGATCGCAGCGAACAGCATTCGGCCCACAGACGCCAAGACAGAGGCTATCAGGAACGCGCCCAGGCCACAGAACGTCATGGAGCTGCAGTCGTTCCTGGGACTCCTCAACTATTTTGGTAACTTCCTACCGGGGTTAAGCACCCTTTTAGAGCCCCTACATGTGTTATTGCGCAAAAGTGAGAACTGGGTGTGGGGGAAAAAAACAAGTAATTGCTTTTGAGAAAGCCAGAAACATTTTATGCTCCAACAAGCTGCTTGTATTGTATAACCCGTGTAAAAGACTTGTCCTAGCATGTTACGCGTCGTCGTACGGAGTCGGGTGTGTATTACAAGCTAACGTTGCGGGGAAGTTGCAACCTGTCGCCTATGCTTCCAGGAGCTTGTCGAAGGCCGAGAGGGCCTACAGCATGATTGAGAAAGAGGCATTAGCGTGTGTGTTCGGAATAAAGAAAATGCATCAGTACCTGTTTGGCCTCAAATTTGAGCTAGAAACCGATCACAAGCCCCTCACATCCCTGTTCGCTGAAAACAAGCGGATAAATACTAATGCCTCAGCCCGCATACAAAGGTGCACACTCGCGCTATCAGCGTATAACTATACCATCCGCCACAGGCCAGGCACCGAGAACTGTGCGGATGCTCTCAGTCAGCTACCATTGCCCACCACGGGGATGGAAATGGCGCAGCCTGCAAACTTGTTGATGGTGGCACAGCCCGCAGACTTGGTGATGGTCATGGAAGCATTTGAAAATGATAAATCACCTGTCACGGCCCGCCAGATTAGGACTTTGTCATGTATTCAACCAGCATTGTGACCCATGTATAAACTGACCTAAGTTGTACACCGTGAGAACACTGACCACTAGGTGGGAGACACTCCTAACCTGGACCTTCAGGTATAAAAGGGGAAGCTCCACCCACCTTCATCACTTGAGTGCTAAGGAATAAAGGACAGGTCACAGACTGACCTTCTCTCAAGCATGGGCCTTGTGTGCATTTATACTGTGTAGTAAGGACGTATCAATGGCGACAAGAAACTGGGATTTAAACCACGCGAGCATGGCTACTAGCAGAACAGACGAGAGGTACTGTGCTAAGGAATGGTTGGGACAGAGATTCAACATTGTTAAAGCAGCACACAGTTCTCCAGGCAGACAAGGGCAGTCAGGCATGCCCCAACATGTAGTCGAACCCAGAGGGGGAGTTCGACAGAGACAATGGCAAGCTGAACAGCGATTCACGCCATTGCAAGAGACAATGCGGCCAGTAATGGGGCCATCAACACCTGTTAATGGTGCACTCAAGGACAATAACAGGGGCAGTCAGGGACGATCGACTGGCAAGGGACCTTTTGTTTCAAAACGCAACTCATGCTGGAGGCATGGAGGCATACATTCAGCCGGAGTTTGCAGAGATGAGCAAAATACCTGCAAAAATTGCAGAAATGGACACTGGGGGAAATCGCTGGAAGCTGAAGTTCAGCAAGTTCATGTGGAGCACGTATACAGTTCATACACCAGGACGCCACCGATAATGATGAAAGTGCTCCTCAATGGCATCCCAGTATCAATGGAGCTAGATACGGGGTCCAGCCAGTCCCTGATGGGTATCAAACAGTTCGAAAAGTTGTGGGCATCCAAGGCCAGGAGGCCAAAATTATCGCCGATTGACGCACAGCTACGGACTTACACAAAGCAGATCATTCCGGTGCTAGGCAGTGCCACGGTAGTCGTGACCCACAAAGATTCGGAGAACAGGTTGCCACTCTGGATTGTCCCAGGGGACGGTCCCACACTACTGGGGAGGAGTTGGCTTGCTGTCATGAACTGGAAATGGGGCGATGTCAATGCAATTTCCTCTGTGGAGCGAGTATCATGCTCACAGGTCCTGGACAAATTTGACTCATTATTTCAACCCGGCTTTGGCACTTTCATGGGGGCCAAGGTAGTGATTCACATAAACCCGGACGCCAGACCAGTACACCACAAGGCCAGAGCGGTGCCGTACATGATGCGGGAAAAGATAGAAGGCGAATTGGATCGCCTGTTGAGGGAAGGCATCATCTCGCCAGTCGAATTCAGTGACTGAGCGAGCCCGATTGTGCCGGTGCTCAAGGCGGATGGGTCGGTCAGGATATGTGGCGATTACAAGACACCATCAATCGGGTGTCACTCCAAGACCAGTACCCGCTACCGAGAGCGGAGGACCTCTTTGCGACGCTATCCGGTGGCAAACATTTTTCAAAATTGGACCTGACCTCAGCTTACATGACCCAGGAGCTGGCGAGTGAGTCGAAGAAGCTGACCACCATCACGACACACAAGGGGTTGTTTGAGTACAACAGATGTCCGTTCGGGATTCGCTCGGCCGCCGTGATCTTCCAACGGAATATGGAAAGCCTCCTCAAGTCGATTCCAGGGACGGTGGTTTTTCAGGACGACATCCTCATTACGGGTTACGATACTGAAGAACACCTCCACAACCTGGAGGAGGTGCTACGCAGACTGGACCGGGTAGGTCTGCGACTGAAAAAGGCGAAGTGCGTCTTCCTAGCTCCAGAGGTAGAATTCCTGGGGATGAGGGTAGCAGCAGACGGGATCAGCCCTACTGCATCCAAGACGGAAGTGATCCAGAGAGCACCCAGACCCCGTAACACGACGGAGCTGCGTTCGTTCCTGGGGCTCCTGAACTATTTTGGTAACTTTCTTCCCAAATTGAGTACGCTGCTAGAGCCGCTACACGTGCTCCTACGCAAAGGTCGCGAATGGGTCTGGGGGGACAGCCAGGAAAGGGCTTTTAATAGAGCACGCAATTTGTTATGTTCCAACAATCTGTTAACGCTATATGATCCATGTAAGAAACTTGTGTTAACGTGCGATGCGTCGTCCTATGGTGTCGGGTGTGTGTTGCAGCATGTGAATGCCAAGGGTCAGTTACAGCCGATAGCTTATACCTCCAGGAGTCTGTCCCAGGCAGAAAGGGGCTACGGGATGATAGAAAAAGAGGCGCTCGCATGTGTATATGCGGTAAAGAAAATGCACCAGTACCTGTTTGGCAGGAAATTTGAGCTGGAGACAGATCACAAACCCCTAACGTCCCTTTTGGCCAACAACAAGGCCATAAATGCAAACGCATCGGCCCGCATACAGAGGTGGGCACTCACGTTAGCTGCCTATGACTACACAATTCGGCACAGACCGGGCACCGAAAACTGCGCCGATGCACTCAGCAGTCTCCCACTAGTCACCACTGAGGGGGCTACCGAGCATGCTGCTGAGATGGTCATGGCTGTTGAAGCTTTCGGAAGCGAAGGCTCACCCGTGCAGCCCGTCAGATTAAAGTCTGGACAAATAGAGACCCGCTATTGTCTCTAGTCAAGAAATATGTCCTGAATGGGGACTGGGCAGCCACGTACAGGGCATGCCCTGAGAAATTTAAACCGTTTCACAGGCGCAAGGATGAACTCTCGATTCAGGCCGATTGCCTACTGTGGGGAAACCGCGTAGTCATGCCCCAGATGGGCAGAGAGGTGTTCATCAGAGAACTCCACAATGGGCACCCGGGCATTGTCACGATGAAGGCAATTGCCAGGTCACACGTTTGGTGGCCAGGGATAGACGCAGATCTGGAACTTTGTGTTCGCGGGTGCAACACGTGTGCCCAGCTGGGCCATGCGCCCAGGGAAGCCCCCCTTAGCCCCTGGCCATGGCCCGCCAAGCCTTGGTCACGCATCCATGTGGACTACGCAGGTCCTTTCATGGGGAAAATGTTTTTGGTTGTAGTAGACGCCTACTCCAAATGGATCGAGTGTGACATTTTAAATTCAAGCACATCCTCTGCCACGGTAGAAAGTCTACGGGCAATGTTCGCCGCCCACGGTCTACCGGACATCTTGGTCAGCGACAATGGCCCGTGCTTCACAAGCACTGAATTCCAGGACTTCATGGCAGGCAATGGAATTAACCATGTTAGAACGGCACCGTTCAAGCCGGCCTCAAACGGCCAGGCAGAACGAGCAGTGCAGATAATCAAACAGGGGATGCTCAGATTCCAAGGGGGTTCCCTACAAACCCGCTTATCACGCCTCCTGTTGGCCTATAGATCCCGACCACACTCGCTCACAGGGGTTCCACCTGCAGAGCTCCTAATGAAAAGGACGCTCAAAACCCGATTATCCCTTATACACCCCACCATGAAAGAAATTGTCGAGAGCAGGCGCCAGTCACAATATCACTACCATGACAGGAATGCGAGGGCGCGATGTATTGATGTAAATGATCCTGTTTTTGTCCTCAACTACACTGCAGGGCCCAAATGGCTCGCAGGCACTGTGGTTGCCCAAGAGGGAAATAGGATTCTGGTCGTTAAACTTACCAATGGACAAATCTGCCGCAAACATGTGGATCAAACAAAAAGGAGGTTCAGCAGAAGAAGCAGAGGAAGAACACGATGTAGAGTTCACTCCACCACAGGTGACCGAACACTGGAACCAAAGGGAGGAGAGCCCAGTCACTGTGGGCAGTCTGGACAGGCCTGAGGTACCGCAAACAGCAGACACTCAGGCCAGCGCCCAACAACCGGAGCCCCAACTCAGGCGCTCTACAAGGGAGCGTAAACCACCAGAGAGACTCAACCTGTGATCCCAATAAGACTTTGGGGGGGGGGGGGGGTGATGTCATGTATTCAACCAGCATTGTAACCCATGTATAAACTGACCTAAGTTGTACACCGTGAGAACACTGACCACTAGGTGGGAGACACTCCTAACCTGGACCTTCAGGTATAAAAGGGGAAGCTCCACCCACCTTCATCACTTGAGAGCTAAGGAATAAAGGACAGGTCACAGACTGACCTTCTCTCAAGCATGGGTCTCGTGTGCATTTATACTGTGTAGTAAGGACCTATCAGACTTGGACCAGCCAAGATCCTCTGCTGTCCCTGGTAAAAAAACTGTGTATTGCATGGGAGCTGGGCCAGAGCAAATCAAGCCGTTCCAGCCATTCAGGCAGACTGCCTGTTGTGGGGTAACCGCGTAGTGCTACCAAAAAAGGGCAGGGAGGCGTTCATCTCTGATCTCCACAGCACACACCCGGGTATAGTAATGATGAAAGCGATAGCCAGATCCCACGTGTGGTGGCCCGGTATCGACTCTGACTTTGAGTCCTGTGTATGGCAATGCAGCATGTGTGCTCAGTTATGCAGCATGTGTGCTCAGTTGAGCAACGCGTCCAGAGAGGCACCACTACATTTGTGGTCCTGGCCCTCCAGACCATGGTCGAGGATCCATGTCGACTATGTGGGCCTGTTTCTCGGCAAAATGTTCCTGGTGGTGGTGGATGCTTTTTCAAAATGGATTGAATGTGAAATAATGTCGGGAAGCACCGCCACCGCCACCATTGAAAGCCTGAGGGCCATGTTTGCCACCCACGGCCTGCCTGACATACTGGTCAGTGATAAGGGGCCATGTTTCACCAGTGCCGAATTTAAAGAATTCATGACCCGCAATGGGATCAAACATGTCACCTCGGCCCCGTTTAAACCAGCCTCCAATGGGCAGGCAGAGCGGGCAGTACAAACTATCAAACAGAGCCTTAAACGAGTCACAGAAGGCTCACTCCAAACCCGCCTGTCCCAAGTACTGCTCAGCTACCGCACGAGACCCCACTCGCTCACAGGGATGCCCCCGGCTGAGCTACTCATGAAAAGGACACTTAAAACCAGACTCTCGCTGGTTCACCCCAACTTGCATGATCAAGTAGAGAGCAGGCGGCAGCAACAAAATGTAAACGATGGTCGCGCCACTGTGTCACGGGAAATTGATCTGAATGACCCTGTGTATGTGCTAAACTATGGACATGATCCCTAGTGGATCGCAGGCACGGTGATAGCTAAAGAAGGGAATAAGGTGTTTGTCGTCAAACTAGACAATGGACAAATTTGCAGAAAGCACCTGGACCAAACGAGGCTGCTGTTCACAGACTGCCCTGAACAACCCACAGCAGACACCACCTTTTTCCCACAACACACACCAAAAGGATCAACGACACCACGCCGGACCAGGAAATCGAACCCATCACGCCCAACAGCCCAGCAAGGCCAGGCTCACTCAGCAGCCCTGCAGGGCTAACAACACGCCAGCCCAGCGAGGGCACAGCCAACACACCAGAACAGACATTTGTACCGAGGCGGTCCACCAGGGAAAGAAAGGCTCCCGACCGCCTCACCTTGTAAATAGTTTTCACTTTGACTTTGAAGTGCGGGGAGTGATGTTGTGTATCTGTAAAGCATGCACTCCCATGTTCCGCCACCAGGGAGCTCATCCCCTGAAGTCCCAAGGGATCCCAGCATCCCTTGGGAGCACTGTATATAAGCCGGCCCCTGAGGCCTGTTCCTCACTCTGGATTGTCTTATTAAAGACTGAGGTCACTGTTACTTTAACCTCCCTGTGTGCAGTCTCATCTGTGTTAGGAACACAATAATGGGAGCTTCCCCTCACCCCTTTACAAGGACAGCGACATCAGGGAGTCCATGGCCAATCATCAGGTCATCATCAAAGGCGGTCCCTCGTATTGAGGATGACTTGCTTCCACGCCAAAAAGGGATGAGTTCACAGGTGTTTCAATGAAGGACCTAATATTCCAGGTCCCGAACTATATGTTGAAGGGTGGAAGATACCTGTGCGTGGATTTTTTTAACGTGGGGTGACCGTTGCACACCAGCCACCACACGGGCTTGACAGAGCGAGGTCTTGGTCCAGTGGCAAGAGTTAGCCAAGATGACTGGAGACCAGCTCTGCTGCACAGACCCAGTGTGCGCACACATTGAATTGATCAGGCACCGCAGTGCTATCAGAGTGCCCCAAAGTGCTCGACTGTGACGTCTTTTGTGGCCTGGCCATCATCACTGGGGAACTGCTGCTCTTTGGAAAAGGGGCCCTGGGGTCCCCCTGGAGTACTTTTTAGTGTAAATTAGTTGGGGAGGGACAATGGCAGCAGCCAGGAGAGCGGGAGGGAGGTGAGGGGAGAACTGGGCAGAGACGGAGTCCCAAACTGCAGCACGTCCAACTCACCCGCTGTCAACCGGGAAAGGGGCGAAAGTGGGAAGGTGCAGGACTTCTGCTCCAAACTTCATGGGCCGCACACTGGATTCTCTTCCCTTTCACTCTCACCCTGTCTTGTATTTTCCCCACATCCTCCATGCAACCTTTTGCAAATGCTAAAAACCTTTGTCAGAATCATTGTTTGAGCCTTTAATTGCCAAAGTCGAGAATTTTCAGTTCCATCTGCAGCCAGCCACGCACCTTCTTTAAGTGGCTACATGCCTTGACATTTCCCCCAGCAGGCTTTACGTGCTGCATGCTCACGATACTTTGCAGCCCTCGCCTGTCAGTCACGGCACCCGGCTGTACCAGCTCGTTGTAACCCACCAACCCAGGAACATTCCCCTTACCTGCTTCAGTGACTCCAGTCTCTATGGCCCTCCGCCTTCCCCACTGTCAGAGCCTTCCCCCCCCTCGATCCTACTCTCTGGGACCCCCTCCTTAAACTCCTACACGTCTCCTCTGCCTTCGAAACCTCTTCAAAGATTCCTTTGATCAAGCTTTTGATCACCCATTTCTCATTTCTTTTCTGGCTCAGCACCTGTTTTCCACATGTCTCTCTGTAAAGCCTCTTGGGATCTTTTCTGCATTAAAGGCATGTTCCAAACGCAGATTCTTAATGTTTTTAATGATCCAGATCCAAACTGAAACGGCAAATGTTCAGGTCCTCCTGTTTTATTGAGCCTCTGCAATAAAGAAAAGAAAGACTTGCATTTCTATAGCGCCTTTCACGACCACCAGACGTCCCAAAGCGTTTAACAGTCAATGAAGCACCTTTTGGAGTGTAGTCACTGTTGTAATGTGGGAAACACAGCAGCCAATTTGTGCACAGCAAGCTCCCGCAAGCAACAATGTGATAATGACCAGGAAGAATGTTCCCAATGTTGGGGAAGTCCAGAACCAGGGGACACAGTCTAAGGATAAGGGGGAAGCCATTCAGGACCGAGATGAGGAGGAATTTCTTCACCCAGAGAGTGGTGAACCTGTGGAATTCTCTACCACAGAAAGTTGTTGAGGCCAATTCACTAAATATATTCAAAAAGGAGTTAGATGAAGTCCTTACTACTAGGGGAATCAAGGGGTATAGTGAGAAAGCAGGAATGGGGTACTGAAGTTGCATGTTCAGCCATGAACTCATTGAATGGCGGTGCAGGCTAGAAGGGCCAAATGGCCTACTCCTGCACCTATTTTCTATGTTTCTATGTTTCTATCTGTTTTTGTTATGTTGATTGAGGGTTAAATATTAGCCAGGACACCGGGCATAACTTCCCTGCTCTTCTTCAAAATAGTGCCATGGGATCTTTTACATCCACCCGGGAGGGCATACGGGGCCTTGGTTTAACACTGTAATGTATTTGCTTCATGGGTTCTTCGCTTAAGAATTCATAGCAACATATTGCTATTAAGATCTAGTTAGTTTATTAACAAAGGTTCAACAATCACACTACACATTACCAGTTCATTCACCAGGCTCACAACTGCATACCTCATTGTTGGATGACCGAGACCCAACTGGCTGGGGTTTTATTGAGTCTTGTGAACATCACATGACTGGCTAAGCCACTCACAATGCAACTGCTTTACAACATATTCACAGGTGCATACATTACAAACATCTCAACCAAAAGATGGCACCTCCGGCAGTGCTGCACTGGGAGTGTCAGCCTGGATTTCTGTGCCCAAGTCCCTGGAGTGGGGCTTGAACCCACAACCTTCTGACTCAGAGGTGAGAGTGCTGCCCACTGAGCCACAGCTAACACAAGGCAAGCAAAACTGGTTTTATTTCTGAGCTTATCTCAAGTTGACACTGCTATTTAACTCCAGATTTAGTCTAAAGCTTATCCCATCATGAAGCAGTTCCGGTTGCTTTGTAAACCCAACCCAAGTACAGATTTTTTCAGCCAAATGCAAAGTAGAGTTTCTGTTTTTCTACCAGTTTCACTTCACTTGAGGACTGAAATACAACAGGATTACTACTTTCAGTTCTTTAAAACCCGTATAGTTCCTAATTATGCGATATTGAACCTTTAAAGCGTGCCTGCACCCATAGCGTGGGGGTGGGCCATGCTAAGTTTTACCAAATAATACCCACCCCCTCATTTTCCGAAGCCACAGACAGAGCAGAGCCCGCCCAGAGAACGACTCACTTGGCCAAGGATTGCAAAAGCTGCCTCAGGAGCAGTTCTCCAAGGCCCGCAGCTTGCCAGAAAGGGGAAGTTGTGGCAACAAGAGCGAAGCAGCATGGTGGCTCACACCGATACAGTGAAGACACGTGGACAACATGGCTACTTGTGATACGGAAAGGGTCGGAGTCCCTGATGCAGGATGTGCACCAAAGAACGGTGTCCCTAGATGGGGCTGAAGGCCACTGTGCCGTAGGAGCACAGGGTGCCAGCTTCATGGAGGGAGGTTACTGACCAACCGACTGACAATACCATCACCCCGCTCTCTTGTACTGGTGTCCAAAGGAAAGAGGGTTGCTCAGAGGTCTGCTGGTATTAGGAGGAAGGTGAAGGTAACTATACTCAAGTTAGCTCGTATTGCTTGCTGCGCCCATCAACTATGGCACAAAAAAATGAACAAAGCAAACCAAGCACAGATTAATAAGGCCACAATAAATGGGAAACCATGCTCAAGCGTTTATTTCTAGAGGGCTAGAATTGAAAAGTAGAGCAGTTATGCTGAACTTAAATCGAGCCTTGGTTAAACCACACTTGGAGTACTGCGTACAGTCTTGGTCACCATATCATAAAAAGGATATAGAGGCACTGTGAGAATTCTTTAAACCATTTACAGAACCGCAGATATCAAGACAAAACAATCAAATCCCAAGGATTACCAGAACAGCAAGGTTATACCGATCAGGAAAGGGTGAGCAGGCTGGATCTATTTTCTCTTGAAAAGTGAAGGCTTTGAAAGGCTTTGATCGAGTGGATACAGAGAGAATGTTTCCACTTGTGGGGAAGAACATAACTAGAGGCCATCAATATAAGATAGTCACCCAGAAATCCAAAAGAAATTCAGGAGAAACTTCTTTACCCAGAGAGCGGTGAGAATGTGGAACTCGCTGCCACAGCGAGGGGTTGAGGCGAATAGTATCGATGCATTTAAGGGGAGGCTAGACAAGCATATGGGGGAGAAGGGAATAGAGGGTTATGCTGATAGAGTTAGATGAGGAAAGATGGGAGGAGGCTCGAGTGGAGCATAAACGGCAGCATGAACTGGTTAGGCCGAGTGGCCTGTTTCTGTGCCGTCTATCCGATGTAATCATATGTGAAAACTTAACTTGGGTCCTTCGCACACACCCATTCATTCTGCCAAAGTTGCACAACACATTTTTCTGGTGGGACTGGCAGCCGAGGAACGCGGTATGAATGTTGAGGTGGGGGGGATTGCTTATTGGAGGCAGTGGCCATGGATGCCGAGGACATCCCTGCTCTCCGAATAGCCACCTGCCCAAGGGTATTTCTTGAACTCCTGCAAGCAGCATGGACTACTGAATAATGTCCACGGCTGCATCCTGGTTAAAGGCCACTGGCCAGCAGAGTGACCTTTCTATGGTCAGATACCACCTGAACATTAATTGAGTGAAAATTCTTCCTGGTCATGGAGGCCAATGGGGGAGATATGCTGATTCCCACACAGATACTATCGACAACACCCTTGCCCCCGAGGCAGCTTTTCCATCCAATGAAGCCCTGTCTCAAAGTGCTCTGTGTTATTTCCCCAAGACAGGAACAGAGCGGTAAGTAGTCCCCCAGAATTCCCAGCCCACTACCACCCCATTCTTGCCGACAAAATGTGGCCCTGTTTTCCTTCAGTCCTGCATCACACACCTTCTCAAAGGCCTGAATCTTTCAATGGCCAACGGAAAGCATGGGCTCAAACCCCAGGTGATTGTACCTTTGAAAATCCCTGTGGAGAAGTGGAGCCTTGGCTCCACACCCCTACCTAACAGTGGCTGGGCACCCTTGCTGGCTTGGTCTTACCACCTCTCCCTGACCATGCCTTCTTACCCTGCCTGGCTGTGACTCAGGATTCTGCAACTCGAGAATTGTCAGAGTGAATTTGTGGCCCATCAGTTCGCTGTTAGGATTCCCGACACACACATACCTCAGGAGCCTCTTATCAACAAAGGCAGACATTGATGCGGAGATTCAACACCGCCTCCAGTGCACCAGTGCAGCCTTCGGCTGCCTGAGGAAAAGAGTGTTTGAAGACCAGGCCCTCAAATCTACCACCAAGCTCATGGTCTACAGGGCTGGAGTAATACCCGCCCTCCTGTATGGATCAGAGGCATGGATGATGTACTGAAGACACCTCAAGTCGCTGGAGATATAGCACCAACGATGCCTCCGCAAGATCCTGCAAATCCCCTGGGAGGACAGACGCACCAACATCAGTGTCCTCGCCCAGGCTAACATCCCCAGCATTAAAGCACTGACCGCACTCAATCAGCTTCGCTGGGCAGGCCACATAGTTCACATGCCAGGCACGAGACTCCCTTAGCAATTGCTCTATGCGGAGCTCCTTCACGGCAAACGAGCCAAAGGTGGGCAGCGGAAACGTTACAAGGACACCCTCAAAGCCTCCCTGACAAAGTGCGACATTACCGCTGACACCTGGGAGTCCCTGGCCGCAGACCGCCCGAGGTGGAGAAAGTGCATCCGGGAAGGGGTTGAGCTCTTCGAATCTCAACGGCGCGAGCGTGAAGCGGTCAGGCGCAGATAGCGGAAGGAGCGTGTGGTAAATCAGTCCCACCCCCCCCCCCACCCACCTTCCCCCGACGAATGTCTATCTCACCTGTGACAGAGTCTGTGGTTTTCGTATCGGACTACTCAGCTACCAAAGGACTCACTTCAGAAGTGGAAGCAAGTCTTCCTCGATTCCGAGGGACTGCCTATGATGAAAATGACTTTGGGCTCATTTAATTGTAATAATGATCATTCAATTGGAAATTTATAGAAGATCGGTGTTTTAAGTGTTCCTGTGATGGGAAACAGGTTCGTACTTTGAAAGCTTCAAAGTATAGTCAGGAGTTGAAAGGGTTGAAGTGGAAAATCAGAACCAGAGGAACTCGAGAGCCTGCCTTTGAAGCTCATGTTACGGTATCTAGGCAATTGGAAATACCGGTGTGATGAAATCACTGCATTGCAGTCCATTCTGTGAATTCCTGACATTCAGTTCCTCAGAGTTGCCTGACACATGAATGCTACACTCGCTCAGGACATGTGGGCAGAATCTGCTCTCGCCGAGAAAGACAATTAGTGGAAGCATCTCTGCGAAAGAACATGGCCATTTTGGGTGGGTCTGCACAAAACACCGTGTTGCCTGTTTCTCTGGACCAACTCCGGAGTAGCACACAGCGTGTGGGCAAATGATTTAAGTACAGAAGTTGGAAAAGAAGTGAATTAGTTTTGATGTGTACTCAGTGGTAGAATTTACTGGGCTGTAGCTCTGACCCGCTGTTCTGCATTAATGACATGGCACCAGTGTGAAAAATGGCACTTTGAGTCAGCCATTTGGGGGGGAACAGAGTTTAATTAACAAGAACCTGACAGTTTTGTCCCCGCTGTCTCAGACACGCAACATCAGCTGAATCATCAATGTCTCCCGGACATTATTAATTGCCTTGTAAAGTGAGGAATCGTTCTCAGCCTTTCAAGTCTTGTCGGATCCCAGACATGTTGGAGTTGCCCAGGTGAACAATCCTTACTTTAACAGTTCAAGTACAGCCTGTGGAACATGCCTTAACGTGAGCCGATTTGTTTTTTTTTTGTGTAAGCAGAGGTCTGACTAAAAATACATTTTAAGAGAAAACAGCGACAGTGCCAGACACTGTAACCACAACACAGGAAGGCCCCCCCTTGCAATGGCAACAGAAAACGATCCCATTGCAGCTGGAAGGCTCACGTGCTAACGTTCATTTTTAATGTAGACAATTGAGCACAAGTATTATCCGCTGAGTGGGAACTGGCTGTGGCAACACAATCTCTTTCAGCACAGTTCCCATCAGCTGGTGCATCAGCATTCCTGCAATGTCCGCCTCCCCCACCCCTCATGCACATGGAATGTTTGCAACAATGGCATGTTTCAGGGATCATTGAAGAATGAAGTATTTGTGACCATGTTAAATCGTGCCCCTAAAGTGCTCCTAATAAATCCCACATACTCCACATGACTTGCTCCGAGTGGCACCGAGGGTGATTTGCACCGCGGCAGCTGCAGACGTCCTTGCTTGCTTTGACCTCACAATACTTTCTTGTCTAATCTCTGACTCCCAGTGCTCTGTATGCAAATGAGAGCATCCGGAACAATACAACGAGTGTCAGAATTTTAACATTGCAAAGCCAATTGGCATTATTTTCGCGATTCACTTCACTATATACATGCATTATCCCCCTCACCCCCACACATAAAACAAGCAGTGTTCATGCTTACTGCTCAGGCTACCCAGAGATTAAAGAGTTTGCTCGTTATGAAAAAGTGTTTGGTAAACCTTTTTTTCTCTCTGTTTGGGAAGGGCATACGCGAGAGAAAGATTTGCATTTATACCTTTCACGACCGCCATACGTCACAAAGCGCTTTACAGCCAATGAAGTACTTTTGGAGTGTAGTCACTGTTGTAATGTGGGAAACACGGCAGCCGATTTGCACACAGCAAGCTCCCACAAACAGCAACGTGATAATGACCCAGATCATCTGCTTTAGTGATGTTGATTGATGGATAAATGTTGGACCAAGGACACCAGGGATAACTCCCCTGCTCTTCTTCCAAATAGTGCCGTGGGATCTTTTACGTCCACCTGAGGGAACAGACGGGGCCTCGGTTTAACATCTCATCCAAAAAACGGCACCTCCAACAGTGCAACGCTCCCCCAGTACTGCCCCTCCGACAGTGCAGTACTGCCCTTCCAACAGTGCAGCACTCCCTCAGTACTGCCCCTCCTACAGTGTGGCGCTCTCTCAGTACTGCCCCTTCGACAATGCAGCACTCCCTCAGTACTGCCCCTCCTACAGTGTGGCGCTCTCTCAGTACTGCCCCTCCGACTGTGCGTCGCTCCCTCAGTGCTGCCCCTCCGACAGTGCAGCACTCCCTCAGTACTGCCCCTCCAACAGTGCGTCGCTCCCTCAGTACTGCCCCTCCGACAGTGGGTCGCTCCCTCAGTACTGCCCCTCTGACAGTGCGTCGCTCCCTCAGTACTGCCCCTCTGACAGTGCGTCGCTCCCTCAGTGCTGCCCCTCTGACAGTGCGTCGCTCCCTCAGTACTGCCCTTCCGACAGTGCAGTGAGACAGCAGAGAAATAACCGGGTAGATTTTACTCTTTGCCGCCTGGGTGAAGCAGAGAGCAGAAAGACTTGTGGGGCAGCTGGTGCAGAGGGTGACCTCTGAATGGAAGCTAATTCACACAGGCTCTGTATGCAAATGAGAGCATTTGTGAAGCCCCATCATGATGCGATCCTCCGCCACCAGACCTTTCTGTGCTTTCCCACATTCTACCCGACAGAAACTAGAGGTGATCCAAAACTCGACTGCCCCATGTCCTAACTCGCACCAAGTCCTGCTCACCCATCACCCCCTGTGCTCGCTGACCTTCTTTGGTTCCCGTTAAGCAATGCCTGGATTTCAAAATTCTCATTCTTGTTATCAAATCCCTCCATGGCCTCGCCCCTCCCTATCTCTGTAATCTCCTCCAGCCCCCAACCCACCGAGATACCTGCGCTCCTCTAATTCTGCCCTCTTGAGCATCCCTGATTATAATCACGCAACCATTGGTGGCCGTGCCTTCTGTTGCCTGGGCTCCAAGCTCTGGAACTCCCTCCCTAAACCTCTCCACCTCTCTCCCTCTCTTTCCTCCTTCAAGACGCTCCTTAAAACCTACCTCTTTGACCAAGCCCCTGCCCTAATTTCTTCTTATGTGGCTCGCTGTCAAATTTATTTGTTTTGTCTTCTAACATTCCCGTGAAGCGCCTATGTTAAAGGCGCTATATAAATACAAGATTTTGTTGTTGTTGTTGTTGTTGTTGCTTCCCCCAGGCAACGCTTAGCACCCAGGTGGCAAAGACTGGAAAACCTGCCCTAAGATGTTTTGCAGCAAATGGGGTTTTGGAACGATTGTTGTGGGGTGCTTGCTGACAGTTGGGTGAGCTGGTCCAGGAAGCTCCGCCCCACAGCCTCAGTTCCAGGGCTGGGCCAGGTTAGCTGGCATTAGCTGGGGCGCTGCGGGAGCCCTCCGTTGGTCTCAGTGTATCTGGGTGGGGCAGGGAGAAGAAGAAATGGCATGCTCTTCCTGACCCCACACAACTCTGTGTCGCACCTCTCATTGAGCCCTTTCAGCAGTCCCTTTCATTGAGACGTACCAGATTCTGAGGGGGATTGACAGGGTAGATGCTGAGAGGTTGTTTCCCCCGGGCTGGAGAGTCTAGAAACAGGGGTCACAGTCTCAGGGTAAGGGGTCGGCCATTTAAGACTGAGATGAGGAGGAATTTCTTCACTCAGAGGGTTGTGAACCTTTGGAATTCTCTGCCCCAGAGAGCTGCGGATGTTGAGTCTCTGAGTATATTTAAGACAGACATCAACAGATTTTTTGATAGTAAGGGAATCAAGGATATGGAGATAGTGCAGGAAAGTAGAGTTGAGGTCGAGGATCAGTCATGACCTTATTGAATAGCGGAGCATGCTTGAGGGGCAGAATAGCCTACTCCTGCTCCTAATTCTTATGTTCTTATTATGATCTTTATGGACCACGGGTTACGCCTTTCTATGTGTCACAGAAGTGGAATGTGGGATCCTGAACTGGAAAATCTACCACTCGGGGCGTGCTGCTCCCAGTCACGATTCAGTAACTGACCTTTGCACTGTAAGAGCAGCAGGTCAGGACCAAGCTCAACTGCAGGGAGTTCCAGAGCTCGGGGCCCAGGCAACAGAAGGCACGGCCACCGATGGTTGAGCGATTATAATCAGTGATACTCAAGAGGGCAGAATTAGAGGAGCGCAGACATCTCGGGGGGTTGTGGAGTTGGAGGAGATTACAGAGATAGGGAGGGGCAAGAGCCATGGAGGGATTTGAAAATAAGGATGAGAATTTTGAAATCGATGGGTGAGCGGGACTTGGTGCAAGTTAGTACACGGGGTAGCTGAGTTTTGAATCACCTCTAGCTTACGTAGGGTAGAATGTGGGAGGCCCCAGCAGTGTATTGGAATAGTCAAGTCTAGAGGCAACAAAGGCACGTATGAGGGCTTCAGCAGCGGATGAGCTGAGGTAAGCGATGTTACGGAGGTGGAAATAGTTGTGCTGCGGATAACTTCTCCGGAAGTGTGGCGGAATCCCTGTTTCGGGTGTAAATTGGTTCCGTTTGTTACGGCGGCAGAGCAGGAGGAGTTACGAGGAAACGCAGCCCTTCCCTCATTTCTCCATGGGGGCGGCGCGACATTTGCAGGGCAAGTAAACCTTTCCCCGCTGCGTTTCCCACTGCAGCGCAAACTGAATAACGATATCGTATATCGGCTCGCTGCCTGTCACCCTCAACACATAGACACACATTTGCATATACCTGAACATACAGCATTGCAAACATCCAAGATTCACCTGTGATTAAATGTCAAGACTGTCAAACTTGCATCGCAGTGCAGACTGTGCTGTTAGCTGGGTAACCAGGGGTCGTACCGCTGCAAGCTCGCTTCAAAATACACTCTTCATATTTGTGCGGTCATATCTATTCATGTTTCTGGGCTCAGAAATGCTTTGCACGGATGTGGAGCAAACACATGTGGCTTTGTTCAGTAAATGTTCCAACATTAGAAAAGATCAGAATAAACCCATTGATACCGTGTCACCACTGCCGGAGGGAAATGGGGGATTTTTTTTGTCCCACATACATGTTGATCCTCTGTTAGTTCACCTGTGGATTGTTATCATTCTTTCTATATTGGTAAAACTGCTGTAAATAGCAGCCTGGGGCCGGCGTTAACTGTGACATCTCCTCAGTCATCAGATACCTCCTGATGGGAGAAATTCTCCGTGAGCCGACTAGCAGAGAAAAGCCAGTCCATCTCTGACATCGCCAAAGTCTGAGGCAGGCGACTAAATAAATCTCCAACCAGCTGCAGCAGTTTCTCAGGAATAGATAAACGGCCACATAATTATAAATCTCATTACATCAGCTAATACTGGGAACGTGATCTGATACTGTTATAGTTGCTACCGAAGCTGAATCAAGCAGTGTTTTTCTAACTGTATTCTCAGTAATCGTGATAACCTGTTATACCCATCACCCCCTGTGCTCGCTGACCTACATTGGCTCCCGGGGGTTAAGCAGCACCTCCATTTTAAAATTCTTATCGTTGTTTCCAAATCACTCCTTGGCCTCCTTGCCCCTCCCTATCTCTGTAATCTCCTCCAGCCCCACAACCCCACGAGATGTCTGCGCTCCTCTAATTCTGCCCTCCTGCCCTTCCCCGATTTTCATCGCTCAACCATTGGTGGCCGTGCCTTCTGTTGCCTGGGCCCCAAGCTCTGGAACACCCTGCCTAAACCTCTCCGCCTCTCTACCTCTCTTTCCTCCTTCAAGATGCTCCTTAAAACCGACCTCTTGGACCAAGCTTTTGGTCACCTGAATTTCTTCTTGTGTGACTCGATGTCAAATGTTATTTGATAATGCTCCTGTGAACAATAGTGGAGTCAAGGGTGATGGGGAACAAGCAGGAAAGTGGAATTTAGGCCAAGATCAGATCAGCCATGATCTTATTGAATGGCAGAGCAGGCTCGAGGGGCCGAATGGCCTACTCCTGCTTTTATTCCTTCTGTTCTTATATGAAGTGCCTTGGGACATTTTATTATGTTAATAGCGCTATATAAATGCAAGTTGTTTTTATATAGGAGGCAAAAGATTTAAGATACATCAATGCTCTATCTTGAATTCATCTAATTGAGACTTGCCATAACATTTTTTAACATTAAGACCGTGTAATTGTATTAAATACTCCTTCCTTGTGTTTGGTACCACCAACCTTCCACTCGGCTCCACAGCCCCGATCCAAGGGCCCAGATCCAAGGGCCATTCTCACAGACCTACCACAAGGCAACTCGATAGGGCAGAAGTTGTGAGGCCCCACAACCAGCGTGGAGCCTTGCGAGACGGCTACAACCTGATTCTGCTGTCAGCGCTGGTGACCAGCAAGCCTGCACCCTGCCAACAGAACTTCAGAATTCTTGTCTCAGCATTCTTATTTAGACTTCTTTTCTGCTTTTTTAAAATAACACTTCGGGCTAGAAGTTCCGTTGGATACCACTCCTCGCGTGTTGTGCTGCAGGGGGTGCCAAAGGGTTTGCAGCCACGAGCGTCGGCATTAGCGCCGCTCGGCAAATTCCGTATGCCGGTACCGACGGTGCTGAGCAGTATCGCCCGGGAGCGCCATGCCAGATGTGCCATGGAGGCAACATTTGGTTTGCCTTGCACCCGTAGCGCCTCCTAGTGACCCCGCCAGAGAAAGCCGGCGTGCAGAGCTGTCCCGGGGACGCTAAGGGAAGGAATTACTGCATGAGGTAAGTGTGAGTGATATTTATTTTTGCGATTTAACTTTATTTGGGGTGAGTAATATATCGGGAATGTTTTTGTGTTTTTTGTTCCTACTCTTGTTGTTTGCAGGGAGGCCCCTCTCGGGGCACTACCAGACCGGCTCTTTAGCTCGGGATATTCAGCTGCACCCCCGGCCTCGCGCCCTTCCCTTAGTGCTCCGCCCCACTCTCAGGGCGCAACCACTGAATTTAGTGGCTGCCATCGCTAACCATTTCCCAGCGTTAAATTTACCATCCGTCCGACATTAACGCCTTAAAAACCCTCCAACCGAATTTCCAGCCCTTCCTCTTTCTCTTTCCATCCAGCTCTGGCTCCAACAATGCTCACTAGCTGACAAACTCTGAATTGAGGCCCACTAAATAACAAGGAGCCCCAGGTCTGCTGAAGACCAGAGTCTGTGAAGAAGAGACTGCAGAACAGACACACGCATATGGCCCTGAGCAGAAGTCAGAAAAGCAGATGAAATTATGTACTTTTTCTATAAGTTTGAAATAGAAATTAAATTCTTCTTCTATCCTCAAAAATATATACTGTATGCCTATCGATCTCCCACAGCAACGCACACACAGAGACAAGACCCGGTGTAGTCTACGGGTCAAACAAGTTCGGGGCCACAGAATATCGAGGCCAGCATTTATTGCCCATCCCTAATTGCCCCTTGAGAAGGTGATGGTGAGCCGCCTTCTTGAACCGCTGCAGTCCGTGTGGTGAAGGTGCTCCCACAGTGCTGTTAGGGAGGGGGTTCCAAGATTTTGACCCAGCGACGATATATTTCCAAGTCAGGATGGTGTGTGACTGGGAGGGGAACGTGGAGGTGGTGGTGTTCCCATGCGCCTGCTGCCCTTGTCCTTCTAGGTGGTAGAGGTCGCGGGTTTGGGAGGTGCTGCCGAAGAAGCCTTGGCGAGTTGCTGCAGTGCATCGTGTAGAGCAACAAAGCATTTATTTTGCAACTGTAATTCTGGCAAACTGAACAATTACAAATTTGATTCAATTTCTTGCTTGTGGTGATGAAAGGGTTACATCGGAGATGAGCATCATGTTGCTGGAAAAGACTTTGCGCACACCCAGCAGAGTTTCTGTTATATTGTACAATCCAATATGTTTTAGAGATTATTTGCAGTAAATATCTCTGTGATTCTTAGCAAATTTTGAAAATAAGATTATTTGCAATTCACTTAATCTTATGAGACATGTAGTTGTATCGTTTTAGTGACCGGATTTCACTTTCCCAGATGACTAGGGGGGTTGGATTACAAGAGCATTATCTTTCAAACGGCCAAAGAATGTAATAAAGGAGCAGATGTTCTTCTGAAGAATTCCGTGATCCCGTTTGATTGCAGACACTAGGAATGAGAACACAACTCAGAACTGATGAACTTTTTCTGCCCCTTCATGCCCTTTGAGAACCAAAAGATAGTGTGGTTTCTGAGAAATAAATGGACTTTTGCTTAAAATAAATAGTTGGAAAAATCATTTGTGGCAACACATGCAAGATTAAAGAACAAATTAAGAACAAAAGGTCGAATTGTGTTGAATAAGAAAGAAAGAACTTGTATTTATGTAGTGCCTTTCACAATCTCGGAACATTGCAAAGCACGTCAGTCTTTGAGGGATAAATATTGGCCCCAGGACACTGGGAGAGCACCAATTACCATGCACCTTGGGCTGGATTTTTTTGTCCATTGCCGCCTCTATTTGCACCCCGAAGGGGCGGTAATGGCGGCGGGAAGCATTTCCGGGCAGGTGGCCAGCTCCCAGTGCCCCGCCGAGACATTCGGTGTGGGGTTTGTGGAGCGCTGGGCTGTACCACCCGGGAGAGGCGAGCCAGTGTGTAACGCCCCCGGTTGCGACACGCTGGCTCAATATTTGGTTCGCGCTCGATCCGTAGCGCCCCGCAGCGCCCCCTAGTGGGACAGCCTGGGAAAGAGGGCGCTCGGAGCTGGAGCGGCTGCCGTGAGGGAAGGAGTGTCGACCTGAGGTAAGCGTGATTGGTTTTTATTGTTTAATTTTTGCGATTAATGTGTCAGTAAGGTATTGGGAATGTTTTTGGTGTTTTTGCCGATTGCTTTTCCCAGGGAAGCCTCTCTCAGGGCGCTCCGAGGCCGGCTGTTTAGCTCGGGATTTCCAGTTGCCCAGCCGGCCTAGTGTCCTGAGAGAGGTGTGGAACCCCTCCCTTAGTGCTCCGTCCCACACTCAGGGCCCAGCTGGTTAATTTTGCGGCTGGAGACGCAAACCGTTTGCCGGCGCAAACTTTACCGCCCCTCCTGGGTTAACGCTGTGACAGAGGCCCGACCAAACATCCACCCCAGAGCTTTTTAACTTTTGCGGCTGCTTTTGCTTCTCTTCATCTTAAGAGAAGTTTCCAGTTTAAGATATCTCAAATAGTATTCCATTGAATCCAAACTAGAAGATCATAGTTTGTATCCTTGAGTTATCTCCAGCATGAACTCATTGATCTCCGGACTGTATCTCTCACCCGTCAATCACAGAGCATCATGCATGGTAGTTGAGAATGTGAGAAAAATAAAATAGGAATGAGAAAAAGCTAGTCGGTCTGTCCAGTTTGCAGCACTTTATAGGCTGGTATTTGGACCAATCTTCTATATACACCAGTTTAATATCCTGCTTCAGTGCTGAGCCTAGATCTCTGTATCCCAGACAGTCTCAGTCTGGTGCCTGAAAGAGACGGCTCGGCAAATGGTCTGAGGGAGGATCAGCAAAATGTAGCAAAATATGTCTCGGTTTATAATAATGCTAATAACGTGTTTCTTCCACATATTGGGAAACTGGTGGAGAACAAAACACATCACTGCGGCTGGGATGGTACCTTGGGACATTTGTCGATGTTTAAATACACGCTATCAATACCATTCCTGGGGGCGAATGAACTACAACTAACAAACCAGGGCGAGTGGGAGGCTAGCAGAGCATACTGGCGGTGAGACGGGTATGGAGGAGGGCTTCAGCAGCGGATGGCTGAGGGCGGGGCAGAGGTGGGTGAGGTTCTGGAGGTGGACGTTGCTGGTCTTTGTGATGGAGAGGTTGTGCGGTCGGGAGCTCAGCCCAGGGCTGGAACAGACGCTGAAGAGGCAAACAGTCTGGCTCACCCTGAAACAACGGCTGGGGAGGGGAATGGAATCGGGGAGCTATTGTACGGAGTTTGTGGCGAGAGCTGGAGACGATGGCTGTGGTCTTCCCCAATGTTTAACTGGAGGTTTACGGCGGCTTATTGAAGACTGGATACAGGAGCAGTCGTCTGACAGCACGGAGAGAGTGGAAGGGTGGGGATTGGTGGCGGGGAGGTAGAGCTGTGCGTTGTCAGCATAAAACTGACTCAATGGGGGGAATTTTAACCTGAAAAAAACAGATGGGTTTGGAGCGTGGGGGCAGTTAAATTGTTAAAAATGGAATTCCCGACCTGAACTCCCCTCCAACCCGTCCACTTCCCGTTTTACCCGGGGCGGGATGGGTCAGGCGACCGACCTGCTCCCTGGGGGCAAACGTCAATTTAAATATTATAATGAGGCTGGAAGCCTCTTTTCTATCGTCCATTTTGTTTTCAACTGCATGTGGATGGGTTACACATGTCATAAACCCGGCCGTTACAGCAAGGTGAGTAGTGCTGGACCTAGGGGGTAAGTGGCTTTATACCCAGCTCCCAATCCTCCCTTGCCAACTCCCCCCCCCCACCCAATCACTGCCCCTCCCCCCCCGATCACTGCCCTCCACCCGATCACTGCCCGAACCCCCCCCCACCCGATCACTGCCCCCCCCACCCGATCATTGCCTGAACCCCCCCCACCCAATCACTGCCCCCCCCACCCGATCACTGCCCCCCCACCCGATCATTGCCTGAACCCCCCCCACCCAATCACTGCTCCCCCCACCCGATCATTGCCTGAACCCCCCCCACCCGATCACTGCCCCCCCCACCCGATCACTGCCCGAACCTCCCCCACCCAATCACTGCCCCCCCCACCCGATCATTGCCTGAACCCCCCCCACCCAATCACTGCCCCCCCCCCACCCGATCATTGCCCGAACCCCCCCCACCCGATCACTGCCCCCCCCCACCCGATCATTGCCCGAACCCTCCCCACCCGATCACTGCCCGCCCCCACCCGATCACTGCCCCCCCCACCCGATCACTGCCCGAACCCCCCCCACCCGATCATTGCCCGAACCCCCCCACCCGATCACTGCCCGAACCCCCCCCCACCCGATCATTGCCCGAACCCCCCCACCCGATCACTGCCCTCCCCCCTCCCTCCCACCCGATCACTGCCCCCCCCACCCGATCACTGCCCTCCCCAATCACTGCCCTCCCCCCCTCCCTCCCACCCGATCACTGCCCCCCCCACTCGATCACTACCCTCCCCAATCACTGCCCTCCCCCCTCCCTCCCACCCGATCACTGCCCCCCCTCCCCGATCACTGCCCAACACCACCTCCCACCATTCTTTTAACGATCCTCTCTCCTCTGTGCGGCCTAGTGCCGCAGGCCTATCCACCCACCCCACAGCCCACCCCTCCACCCCTCGATCTGGCCGGCTGTGGGCAGGAATCCCAGTCCTCGCCTGAAAATCGAGCCCTACCGCTGAAGTCAGCAGGACCTGCGGAAAGCCCACACCCCCTCTCCCGGGTTTCCCGCCCGCCTCGGAGACACCCGCCTTAAATCCAGCCCCACGATTTCAGATGATGTCGCCAAGAGGCAGCATGTCGATGAGGAAGATGAGAAAGCCAAGGCCTTGGATAACAATCCGGGGGCAGGATGGGAATCCAGTGCAGGAGATGCTCTGGTTACGATTGGGATGGCCAACATGTCCCCATCACAGTGGCAGAATTGGTTAATATTTCTGATTATCAATAAAACAAGTGTTTGCAGAGGCAGAGATTCCGTGTTTAATTGGAATGTAGTCAAACGATTTATCCATGGAATATTTGTAACCTCCCAATATTGCCGCATGATACAATATTACTTCAACAGGTTTCTTGTAACCATGCTGTAATTATTAATGTAACAACAGACTGGCCACATCTGTCGGTAGTTCGTGACTACCAGGTTACCGGGAATCTTAGCACCTGGGTACCGGAAGGGTTGTTAAAGGTGATTTTTTATCCTGTCAGGGCAGTAAATGGGAGAGAAATGAGAGATGATCTGCCACAGTATGAATGGCCCAAGGCTCAGAGAATCAACACAGATCCACAGAAATGTGGGTTTAGCCAGGTTCCACTTAAATAAGGAAACCAGTCACATGGAAGTATGTCTGTCCTCTGCATTCCACACCACCCAGCTGCAACAGTGACACAGAGAGACCTTTCTGTAAAGAATTAGTCGTAAAGTCAGATCCTGACTCAGTGGGCAGCACTGTCGCCTCTGAGTCAGAAGGTTGTGGGTTCAAGTCCCACTCCAGGAACTTGAGAACATGAATCTAGGCTGACACTCCCAGTGCAGTACTGAGGGAGTGTTGCACTGTTGGAGGGGCGGTACTGAGGGAGTGCTGCACTGTCGGAGGGGCAGTACTGAGGGGGTGCCGCACTGTCGGAGGGGCAGTACTGAGGGAGTGCCACACTGTCGGAGGGGCAGTACTGAGGGAGTGCCACACTTGTCGGAGGGGCAGTACTGAGGGAGTGCCGCACTGTCGGAGGGGCAGTACTGAGGGAGTGCCGCACTGTCGGAGGGGCAGTACTGAGGGAGTGCCACACTGTCGGAGGGGCAGTACTGAGGGAGTGCCACACTATCGGAGGGGCAGTACTGAGGGAGTGCCGCACTGTCGGAGGGGCAGTACTGAGGGAGTGCCACACTTGTCGGAGGGGCAGTACTGAGGGAGTGCCGCACTGTCGGAGGGGCAGTACTGAGGGAGTGCCGCACTGTCGGAGGGGCAGTACTGAGGGAGTGCCACACTGTCGGAGGGGCAGTACTGAGGGAGTGCCACACTATCGGAGGGGCAGTACTGAGGGAGTGCCGCACTGTCGGAGGGGCGGTACTGAGGGAGTGCTGCACTGTCGGAGGGGCAGTACTGAGGGAGCTCCGCACTGTCGGAGAGTCAGTACTGAGGGAGCTCCGCACTGTCGGAGAGTCAGTACTGAGGGAGCTCCGCACTGTCGGAGAGTCAGTACTGAGGGAGTGCCGCACTGTCGGAGAGTCAGTACTGAGGGAGTGCTGCACTGTCGGAGGGGCAGTACTGAGGGAGCTCCGCACTGTCGGAGGGGCAGTACTGAGGGAGTGCTGCACTGTCGGAAGGGCAGTACTGAGGGAGCTCCGCACTGTCGGAGAGTCAGTACTAAGGGAGTTCTGCACTGTCGGATGTGCCGACTTTCGAGACCCCTTCTGCCCCCCTCAGGTGGATGTAAAATATCCCATGGCGCTATTTCGAAGAAGAGCAGGGGAGTTCTCCCCGGTGCCCTGGCCAAAACAGCACTAAAAAACAGATTATCTGATCACTATCGCATTGTTGTTTGTGGGAGCTTGCTGTGTGTAATAGGCTGCTGTGTTTCCCACATTACAACAGTCACTACGTTTCAAAAAGTCATCATAGGCGGTCCCTCGAACGAGGATGACTTGCTTCCACAAGAGTTCACAGATGTTTCAATGAAGGACCCGATGTTCCGGATCCTGAACTCCAATTGAAGGGTGGAAGATACCTGTGGGTGGATTTTTTTAACGTGGGGTGGCCGTTGCACACCAGCCACCACACGGGCTTGACAGAGCGAGGTCTTGGTCCAGTGGCAAGGGTTAACCAGGACGACTGGAGACCTGCTCTGCTGCACGGACCCAGTGCTGTTAAGCGCTTTGCGATGTCCGGTGGTCGTGAAAGGCGCTATAGAAATGCAAGTCATTTTTCTTTATTTTCTTCCACAGATGCTTAGCTTTAGCTGACTTGGATGAGAAGTCTTCAATGTTGAATTTTCATTAAAAACGTTTCTAGCAGCAGGACTGAGAGAATCTCACATCCTTGCAGCCAGAGAGTCACAGCACAAGGCTGCATGACAGTGACTCAGTGCCCATAAGGAGCAACTGCGGAAAAGTTCAGGATGGGTGGGAAGTAATTAATGTCAGACAATGACTGAACTCATGCACAGCCCTCGAATTCCACACAGTGCATACTTTACCAAGTCATTCAAACTTTGCTTGGAACGGAGTCGTGATCTTTGCTGTCTCCTCCTGCTCCTGCGTGCGCCTGCCCCCCTCCATCCCACGGGCTGCCTGGTTTGCAGGCCTGTCTGAGCTGCTGTTTCCTGAGTTCTGCTCCATCGGTGGGCCGCAGTGGCCTCATTCCTGCATGAGCTCACAGGGCAGCTCCCGCTGTACAAACAAAGGCGATCTGTGCAACGACAGATCACCATTATCAGCTTCCAAACAAACTGTTACTGTTTCCAGTGGCCGCTTCCAGTCACGATTCAGTGGCAAATATTTCTGTTTCTCAAAATGTTATTTTCAGCACTTTGCAAATTTCACAATTCCTTACTGCCCCTGACATTTCTTTGTGGGCAGTCTTTTCTGGAAACCACTGCTGTCGGAGTTCGACACTTTTTGTTCTTTCTTGACACGGGAAAAATGTTTGTTGTTGATTTGTGCTCAGATGCGGGTGAACCGACGCAGACACTCTGTGTCTTGCCGTCCCTCAGTGCGTTATTTGGTCCAACTTATCCGACAGAACAAATCATTTGACACAAACCCAACAATTAACAATCCCATTTTCAGCCTGTTTCAGCACTTGTATGGATAACGGTCAGGTGTCGGTAAAGTACACACATCCCCGTTTTCCAGGGACAATCCCCGGCTGAGGGACTGTGTCCCCAGGCAAACAATGCCCCTGGAAGAGTCACAGGTTCAGGAAACTCATCCCCGATTAGCGCGAGTTCGAATCAGGAGCCGCGTGACCCCGAGCTGCTCTATGATTGGTTAATGTAGTGGCGGGGCTGTGTGGAGGGGGCGGGGCTGTGCGGAAGGGCGGGGCTCTGCGAAGGGGTGGGGTTTCGCGGAGGGGTGGGGCTGTGCGTAGGGGAGTGGCTGTGCGGAGGGGCGGGGCTGAGCGGAGGGGCGGAGCTGTGCGGAGGGGCGGGGCTCTGCGGAGGGGCGGGGCTCTGCGGAGGGGGCGGGGCTGTGCGGAAGGGCGGAGCTCTGCGAAGGGGTGGGGTTTCGCGGAGGGGCGGGGCTGTGCGGAGGGGCAGGGCTCTGCGGAGGGGCGGGGCTGTGCGGAGGGGCGGGGCTGTGCGGAGGGGCGGGGCTGTGCGGAGGGGCGGGGCTGTGCGGAGGGGGCGGGGCTGTGCGGAAGGGCGGAGCTCTGCGAAGGGGTGGGGCTCTGCGGAGGGGCGGGGCGGTGCGGAGGGGCAGGGCTCTGCGGAGGGGCGGGGCTGTGCGGAGGGGCGGAGCTGTGCGGAGGGGCGGGGCGGTGCGGAGGGGCAGGGCTCTGCGGAGGGGCGGGGCTGTGCGGAGGGGCGGAGCTGTGCGGAGGGGCGGGGCTGTGCGGAGGGGCGGGGCTGTGCGGAAGGGCGGAGCTCTGCGGAGGGGCGGGGCTCTGCGGAGGGGCGGGGCTGTGCGGAGGGGTGGGGCTCTGCGGAGGGGCGGGGCGGTGCGGAGGGGAAGGAGCCGGTGATTGCCATCGGCGGACACTGTGAACAACGGCCGCATTATTCAGGCGGAAAGTTCTAGCGCTGATTTTTGCCGATTCAGTTTGCATCAAAATCTCAATGTTCTTGCCTCGCTACACGGCACAACCTCCATTTCCCGTCCCGCTGACCTCGCTGTACCCCACCCCGAGCGTCGGCGGGTTCAGTTTAGAAAACATGGTCACCCTGAGGTAAAGGCAGTTTTGTAAACTGAGAATTTGCTGGTTCTTGTCTTATTCAGGGCTTCACTACGGTGTGACTGAAGGTTTCTGGGAGAATTTACTGACATCACGCACAACCTTTCCCCTTCTTGCTTAGCATTCCCGACCTTTCCCGATTGGTGTCTCCTGGGATCGCTGATCCCTCTCCCTGGATCCCTGGTCCGTCTCCCAGGATCCCCGGTCCATCTCCCGGGATTCCTGGTCCATCTCCCGGGATCCCGGTCCGTCTCCCAGGATCCTCTTACCATCTCCCGGGATCATCGATCCCTCTCCCGGGCATTGCTGCTGTCGACCCGGGAGAAACGACCTTTTGTATCTGCGTTTTTGGCTCCGCAGCCCGAACTCCCAGTTCCTCCCTCACACCAGTCAGGCCAGTCCCAGGTGCTCGAGGCACGGCCTGTCTTCAGTTTCCAACAACGCGCCACTCATTTCCCGATGGAATTTCCCGGCGGCTGGTTGGCCCGCTGCCGGTGATATCGCTTCCCACACTGCGGCAGAGTTACGGCGCTGCGGTGAGTGAGTGTCACATGGCCAAGTGTCACATGATCAGATGTCACGATACACCAGGAATATGGCCAACCAGAGTTGCTAACCCCAGTCTCGCTGCCCCGCTATGTGCCCGCTCTGTCCCTGCTCCCCCCACTCCCCCCGCTCTGTTCCTGCTCTGTCCCCACTCTCCCCCCGCTCTGTCCCCACTCCCCCCGCTCTGTTCCTGCTCTGTCCCCACTTCCCCCGCTCTGTCCCCACTCCCCCCGCTCTGTTCCTGCTCTGTCCCCACTTCCCCCACTCTGTCCCCACTCCCCCCGCTCTGTCTCCACTCCCCCCGCTCTGTCCCCACTCCCCCCGCTCTGTCCCCGCTCTGTCCCCACTCTCCCCCCCCGCTCTGTCCCCATTCCCCCCGCTCTGTCCCCACTTCCCCCGCTCTGTCCCCACTTCCCCCACTCTGTCCCCACTCACCCCGCTCTGTCCCCACTCCCCCCGCTCTGTCCCCGCTCTGTCCCCACTCTCCCCCCCCGCTCTGTCCCCATTCCCCCCGCTCTGTCCCCACTTCCCCCGCTCTGTCCCCACTTCCCCCACTCTGTCCCCACTCACCCCGCTCTGTCCCCACTCTCCCCCCGCTCTGTCCCCACTCCCCCCGCTCTGTCCCCACTCTCCCCCCGCTCTGTCCCCACTCTGTCCCCACTCCCCCCGCTCTGTCCCCACTCCCCCCGCTCTGTCCCCACTCTCCCCCCGCTCTGTCCCCACTCCCCCCGCTCTGTCCCCACTCCCCCCGCTCTGTCCCCACTCCCCCCGCTCTGTCCCCACTCCCCCCGCTCTGTCCCCACTCTCCCCCCGCTCTGTCCCCACTCCCCCCGCTCTGTCCCCGCTCTGTCCCCGCTCTGTCCCCACTCCCCCCGCTCTGTCCCCACTCTCCCCCCGCTCTGTCCCCATTCCCCCTGCTCTGTCCCCATTCCCCCCGCTCTGTCCCCACTCCCCCCGCTCTGTCCCCACTCTCCCCCCGCTCTGTCCCCACTCCCCCCGCTCTGTCCCCGCTCTGTCCCCGCTCTGTCCCCACTCTCCCCCCGCTCTGTCCCCACTCCCCCCGCTCTGTCCCCGCTCTGTCCCCACTCCCCCCGCTCTGTCCCCGCTCTGTCCCCACTCTCCCCCCGCTCTGTCCCCACTCTCCCCCCGCTCTGTCCCCACTCCCCCCGCTCTGTCCCCACTCCCCCCGCTCTGTCCCCACTCTCCCCCCGCTCTGTCCCCACTCCCCCCGCTCTGTCCCCACTCCCCCGCTCTGTCCCCACTCCCCCCGCTCTGTCCCCACTCCCCCCGCTCTGTCCCCACTCCCCCCGCTCTGTCCCCACTCCCCCCGCTCTGTCCCCACTCCCCCCGCTCTGTCCCCGCTCTGTCCCCACTCTCCCCCCGCTCTGTCCCCACTCCCCCCGCTCTGTCCCCACTCCCCCCGCTCTGTCCCCACTCCCCCCGCTCTGTCCCCACTCCCCCCGCTCTGTCCTGGTGGAACAGCGATTGAGGTTGTGAATGAAGTCGCTGTCGTGGCCAGAAGCACTGAAAGCGGGAAGGGCTAATCTGCTTACCATTAAATGAAGATTGTAGCTTCCTCTGTGCAATCTCTCCCTTAATGGCAGTTCTGACCTGACAAGGTTAACACATTACACCAGTGATGCAATAATCCGACACAAGTTCTCCTTAAGTGTCCAACATGGCTGCTTAATTGATGTGCTCAGTATCCATTTGTGCCCTCCAGCAATTGTGTTACTGCTGGGAAACCTGCAGTAATCTAGCACTGTCCCGTCTTCCTGACACTCCTCCCTGTCACTCAACCAGCACTGGTGTAATGTCTCAGGCTGCAATCGCTGGGCTTTTTCCCTACCTCGGGAGCTGACTGTCAACAAGGGCAGACATCAATGTCGAGGTCCAACCACCTTCAGTGCGCCAATGCCGCCTTCGGTCACCTGAGGAAGAAAGTGTTTGAAGACCAGGACCTCAAACCCGGCACCAAGCTCCCGGTACGAAGCTCATGGTCTACAGAGCAGGTGGTGATACCCACCCTTCTACATGGCTCAGAGACGTGGACTATTTCCTGCAGACACCTCAAAACGCTGGAGAAGTACCACCAGCCCTGCCTCCGCAAGATCCTGCAAATCCATTGGCAGGATAGGCGCACCAACGTCAGTGTCCTCGCTCTGGCCAACATCCCCAGCATCGAAGCACTGACCACACTCAATCAGCTCCTTTGGGCGGGCCACATTGTCCGCATGCCCGACACGAGGCTCCCAAAACAAGCGCTGTACTCGGAACTCCTACACGGCAAGCGAGCCCCAGGTGGGTAGAGGAAACGCTTCAAGGGCACCCTCAAAGCCTCCTTGAAAAAGTGCAACATCCCCACCGGCACCTGGGAATCCCCGGCCCAAGACCGTCCAAAGTGGAGGAGAAGTATCCGGGAAGGCGCCGAACACCTCGGGTCTCTTCGCCGGGAGCAAGCGGAAGCCAGACGCAAACAGCAAAAGGAGCGCACGGCAACCCAAACACCTCACCCACCCGGCCCTCCAACCACCGTCTGCCCCACCTGTGACAGAGACTGTGGGTCCCACATTGGGCTCATCAGTCACCTGAGAACTGGTGTTAGTGTGGAAGCAAGTCATCCTCGACTATGAGGGACTGCTTAAGAAGAAAAGAAGATGGTTTAAATCAGTTGTGCCATCAGCATCCACTTCTTTATGGAATGTCACAGAGCACAGCCACCATCTTAAAATGACCAGAGTACTATGGGCCGTTCCCAGTTGGCTCGGTGGATAGAGGCACCACTCGATCCAGTATTCAGCCACACAGACCAGAACATCTTGAGTTTGATTCCTGACATGTGTTGAGATCGCTCGTCTCAGCTGGGTTAGCATTTCAGGCACCATTGGCTAGAGCAAGAAAGGTCCAGCTCACGTTTGCTCTCCCCATTGCTACCCAGCGACTGTTTGTTGTGGAACAGCTGTGTGCTGGGGCAGAGCAGGATTGGACTTTGCTGCGATGTTCTCCATTGTCAGCAGCCCGCCAATGCTCACTCTCTGTGCTCAGCCGTAAAGACTGGCCTCTGGGCCAAGATAGTGAGGGCTCCCTGTAGCACTCATATAGAATCAGAATCTTACAGCACAGAAGGAGGCCACTTGGCCCACCGTGCCTGTGCCAGCTCTTTGAACAAGCTACCAAATAGTCCCACGCTCCCCGCTCTTTCCCCAGAGGCCTGCAAAATTTTCCTTCAATATTTATCCAATTCCCTTTTGAAAGTTACTATTGAATCTGTTTCCACCGCCCTTTCAGGCAGCGCGCTCCAAATCACAACAACTCTGCGTAAAAAATTCTCATCTCTCCCCTCTGGTTCTTTTGCCAATGACATTAAACCTGTGTTCTCTGGTTACCGACCCTCCTGTCAATGGAAACAGTTCCTCTTTATTTACTCTTATCAAAATCCTTCATGATTTTGAACACCTCTAATAGCTCTTCCCTTAACCTTCTCTGCTCTAAGGAGAACAATTTCAGCTTCTCTAATCTCCCAACATAACTTAAGTCTGTTATTCAGATATATTCGCAATAGTATATTCATACAGAACATGTGAAGTCAGGGGACAAGTAGTAGAATATATCGCAAGCTGGCTTCAAAACAGTAGGGATTAAGGGTAGTGTGTCAGATTGGCAAACGTTGGTATAAAACCAGGAAATGCTGCAAACACTCAGCGGGTCAGGTAGCACCTGCGGAGAGAGAAACAGAGTTAACGTTTCAGGTCGAACTGCATTCCAGCAAGTGTCGGTGTCTTCAGGAGAGAAGGGGGAAATATTGAAAGAAAAATGCCCAACAACGTAAGCCTCTCTTTGTACTTCATTGCAAATTCAGTGAATGAGGAGAAGTTCTATTTGCATTGTGGCAAACACCCAACATCTGTTTCTTGAGCTGCTTCTGGGTTTTAGTCTCATGTTTATCTCCTGTATGTGATGATTAAAATAAGATGTGTCGACATACATTGTTGCAGCTGTTGCCCACTGAATGAGTGTGGCCGGGTTTAGAGCAGGGAAACAGTCATGTGAAACATGCATAAAATTAAAACAGAAACCAAACTACAATGTCCCTTTACTTTAACTCACTGGTTTCACCAGAGGTGGTTTACTTGTTCGACAACCAGGTAGACCAGGGTCTCCAGTAATTTAGTTTGGTCTTGGAGAATTTGAAGGTGAACACGATGGCTTTGCCTCTCATGAATGGAATGAAGTTCGACTTGTCTCCAAAGATACCGTGTACATTAAGGAAACTTATTATGTTTCAGGGGAATTGCAGTTTCACAGCGGTAATCAAACATAGGTCAGTGTTTAAAAGGTACAGCTGAGAACATTTGTTCGACAGCATGGAGTTCTGTCACGTTCCATGTTTGCACACAGAAACAAACAAGCAAACAGTTGACTCTGCTTGAGTCAATACGACAAGAAAATATAATGCCAATGTTGCATTTGGTTTACAGTATTGCCCTTTACTAAAATGAATTAATAATGCTTTTATTACTGTTAATTTTTGAGGCGTTGAATCCATATCCCCACTGTAATTGAAATATGGATTTTGTTGTTGCTACAATATGAATTCGAGGGGAATAAGTTTACAGCTGTAGTATGTACACTGAATTCCACTTATTGTGTCCAGTTTGACGTCAGGTTTATGATGCCCAAAGGATGTAATAAAAATTAACTGGGCAGAAATATTGCTGAAGAAATGGGATGGGAACCCACAGAAGTTGTAATTAACAGAAGGATTGGGCACAAGTGGCGCTAGGTTGGTGCAAATGAAAAGCAATGATCGTATTTTTGACAAACACAGTGCGTAACTTTTGTCACTGGCTGCTCGGGTGATGAATATTCCGTCTCCTTTGTGCAATGTTGAGACAACGAACAACATTTTAAAATAAAGATACATGGAACATTGTGCTGTGGCAAACAATAGCACACTGTGAGAATGTCCCTTACCCCAACCCCACCTGTTCCAACCCCAACAACTGGTGTGATGCTGGGAGCCAGAATTAGCGATCGTGTTAACAGCAGCAAGGCTACAATAGAACATTAGCACATGCTGCGGGTTATGAGGAAGATTTATGGATAGATTGATCTACGTTTTACAGAAAGAAACAAAGACTTGCATTTATATAGCGCCTTTCACATCCACCAGACATCTCAAAGCGCTTTACAGCCAATGAAGTACTTTTGGAGTGTAGTCACTGTTGTAATGTAGGAAACGCGGCAGCCAACTTGTGCACAGCAAGCTCCCACACACAGCAATGTGATAATGATCAGATAATCTGTTTTAGTGATGTTGATTGAGGGATAAATATTGGCCCCAGGACACCGGGGATAACTCTCCTGCTCTTCTTAGAAATAGTGCCATGGGATCTTTTATGTCCACCTGAGAGAGTAGACAGGGCCTCGGTTTAACATCTCATCCAAAAGACGACACCTCCGACAGTGCAGCGCTCCCTCAGTACTGCCCCTCCGACAGTGCAGCACTCCCTCAGTACTGCCCTCCGACAGTGCAGCACTCCCTCAGTACTGCCCTTCCGACAGTGCAGCACTCCCTCAGTACTGCCCCTCCGACAGTGCGGCGCTCCCTCAGTGCTGCCTTTCCAACAGTGCAGCACTCCCTCAGTACTGCCCCTCCAACAGTGCAGCACTCCCTCAGTACTGCCCCTCCGACAGTGCAGCACTCCCTCAGCAATGCCCCTCCGACAGTGTGGCACTCCCTCAGTACAGACCCTCCGATAGTGCGGCACTCCCTCAGTACTGACCCTCCGACAGTGCGGCGCTCCCTCAGCAATGCACTGGAGTCTCAATCTAGATTTTTGTGCTCCAGTCCCTGGGGTGGGACTTGAACCCACAACCTTCTGACTCAGAGGTGAGTGTGCTGCCCACTGAGCCACAGCTGACAGTGTTAAATGAACTTTTACCAATGTCCCAGCAGAAAGAGTAAGTAGAGCAGTCAGTGAGGCTTGAAACGAGTAAGGTGGATGAAGGGTTCAGAATAAGTACAGTGATGAGAAAAGACTAAATTAAAATAGTAAACTCCAGTGGGTATGGGACACCTATCTTCGGGCAGATTGGCAATAGATTCATTTTTAAAATTCTTTCCTGGGATGTGGGCATCTCTGCCAAGGCTGCCATTTATTGCCCATCCCTCCTCACCCAGAGCAATTAGTGCCATGCCCAGAGCAGTTAGTGCCATGCCCAGAGCAGTTGAACCACTGAGCAGGCCAGGAGCACAAGCGAGTGGCTCGATAGGCCGGTTCACAGGCCGGTTATGAGCCGGCCACATTGGTGTGGGACTGGAGTCACCTATAGGCCGGTAGCTTTCCTTCCCTGCAGGACATTCGGGGTTTATCACAATTCCACAGCTTCACTTTTACTGGGAGCAGCTTTTAATATGTTTTTTTTTAAACTGTAGTCAAATTCTCAAAATGTCATGGTTGAACTTGCATTCGACTGGATTTTTAGTCCGGGTCTCTGGATTGCAAGTTCAGTAACATAACCATCATCATCATAGACAGTCCCTCACATCGAGGACGACTTGCTTCCACACCAAAAAAAGGGATGAGTTCACAGGTGTTTCAATGAAGGACCTAATATTCCAGACCCTGAACTACATGTTGAAGGGTGGAAGATGCCTGTGCGTGGATTTTTTTAACGTGTGGTGACCGTTGCACACCAGCCACCACACGGGCTTGACAGAGCGAGGTCTTGGTCCAGTGGCAAGGGTTAACCAGGACGACTGGAGACCAGCTCTGCTGCACGGACACAGTGCGCACACATATCGCACAGTGTGGGCTGGGCCCGTGCTGCCCCTGGGCACCTGGCCCAAAACTCTGGCCTCTCCTGGGTCCCGATCACGACCCTCCACATTCTCTCGCCGCTCCTTCGCCCCGACCTCGCCGCTCCTGCTGTATCTGCCCACGCTCCAATCACCGACCTGGACCTTGATGACATCACTCTTCGCTGCCGTCGCCCTCCTGCACCAGCTCGCCCTGCTCCCTGAAGTAGTATGCCTCCACGCTGCTCCCGGGCCACTGCACCGCCGCTCCTTTTATGGTCCCGACACAGCACTGCCGTCTCCACAAGTAGCTATCAGTGGGGAGCTTACCAGCACCAGTCAGGAGTGCATGGTCCCGGAGCACTGCGCTGGCGGAAATGCGGTAGAGTGGAGTCTGAGTCTGCTGATCCCCAAAGTCTCAAACTTCCTCCCAACTTGTGGGGACAGAGACCGTTGCGTTGTTAGGATGGGCACATCGCAGCTGTAGGACCGCATCAATGGCGCGTGTCGTGGTCCGCTGGTGTAACTGTGAGCGGTCCGGAGCACCCGAAGGCTCTCCTCTCTGGCCATAAACAAAAGGCCAGGAACGTTTTCCCAAAAGCTTGGGGGGGGGCAGTCGGGTTCTGGGTGGTGGGGGCAGGGGATGGGGTGGTGGGAGGGGGCTTTGGGCAGAATAAAGGTGATCAATTTTGAGGTCTTTCCTCGGACTTCCTCGCTGCCGAGGAGGGCGGTGGAAGCGGAGACGATCAATGATTTCAAAAGGAAATTGGATAGGCACTTGAGGGAAATAAACTCGCAGGACTCCGGGGATGAGTGGATGCGATGGATGCGGTGGCCTCGTGACCGAAATTCCGCTCTTTGGCTTTTTTTTTTCAGCGGGCCGGAAGTCGGCTGACAAAAAAAAAAAATGGCGGCCGCGGCAGTAGGGCCTCCCCTTCGATGGCGGCCGCGCCGCCATTTTGCAAGTACTCCAAGCACAGTGCATCGGCAAAAAAAGCTGTCCGTGGTACCGCGTGGCGGCAGCAAGATTTTTTCGGCGGAATTTCGCCATCGATGGTGGGGGTGGGGGGGGAGAACATCGGCGGTGCGCGCGCTGATGGCGCACTTAGGACGGATTGGCAGCGGCAGAGCCGGTGGGGGGAGCTGGGGGGGGGGGTGGGGAGCAGGTCACCACCAGGAAACCGCACGGGGACAATTTTCAAAATGGCGGCCATTCCACGAATAATCGAATCGGCGGCCATTGCACTCCGCAGCGTGGCCGCCAATTTCCGGCGGTAACAGGCCTCGAGGAAAGGGGCAATTTTGGCCCCAGTGATTTCAGCTGATGTGAATTCTGCTGCAACCTACCGACGGTGTTGTGGACAGAACTCTGCCGGGAAGCCCAGGAACTCTCCCCCTCACAATCTCTTGAAGTGGGGGGGTGATGCCGGCAGAAAATCCCCCCCCCCATGGGACTTTGTGCCCTCCGTCCCATGGAGCAGAATCATGGTGGAACCATTTCCGGGCCACTCCTCCTCTCCAGCAATTGCTGGCCGTGTGCCTCGGCCCAAGACACAATTCCGTGCCCCCCAACCTTGTTTTACTACAAGCAATTATTCATGTAGATTCTTCTTGACATCTCAAAAAACCTCATGCAGAGTATTTACGAGCAGGAAATATAATTAAATACGCTGCGATGCTGTTGATCTCTGAACCGATTGTCGTTTTTTTTTTCTCCCCAGTAAATTCCGGAGATGGTATCGACTACAGTCAGCAGAAACGGGAAAATATTGGTGACCTTATAAATGAAACTCTGGAGGTATTCGAGCGCTTTGGTGGGGAAGATGCGTTCATCAACATAAAATACATGGTCCCCACATACGAGTCCTGCATACTGAACTAATCGGATGGAAAGGAGCACACAATGAAGAATTGAAATCATTCATGGGCAAACTCACACTGTTATACTCCAGAATCGTCCGCATACATTTCTGAGGATTAGAATTTTATTTGGAATAGAATCTTTTGTCGAAGGGTCTAAAACTAAACAGAAAAAGACAAGTATCGAAAGTTGTCAGAATTTGATTAAAGCTGCTTTTATTTTTTTAGTGTTAAATTGATTTTATGCGTTACCTTTGACAATATCCAACCCTCATATTAACTTGACAATAAATGACTTATTTTATGAAATAATAACCTGTATAAATTAGTTGAACGTTTCTGAACAATATGGCCATGTACACAAAGAGTAATATTGCTGACAAACATTGAATTGTTTGTACAATAAAAACATTCATTGCTAATTTGAGAATTGGTATTCCCCCTATCCCAGCTTTCTTGTGCGAGGTTTCGGGGGTGATTTTCCAGGTGTTGCGGATGTGGTCTAATGATGTACAGCGATGCACACATCAATTCAGTCGCTCCTCGTGGATGGAGATTGTCAGTGTTGACATACACAGGACAATGTCAGAGCAGGTTTAACGCCCACCCATAGTAATAATCAAGCGTTGTGACTTGAAGCCAAACCATTCCACATTGCGGTTTCTAATAACGTAAATCAGCCACGCACATGTGGCCTCAGAGATAATGTTTTTTTTACTCATTCACGGGATGTGGGTGTCGCTGGCAAGGCTGGTATTTATTGCCCATCCCTAATTGCCCCTCGAGAAGGTGGTGGTGAGCCGCCATTCCAGGGGGCAGTTAAGAGTCAACCCCATTGCTGTGGGTCTGGAGTCACATATCGGCCAGACCGGGTAAGGGCGGCAGATTTCCTTCCCTGAAGGGACATTAGTGAACCAGATGGATGTTTATGACAATCTGGTAGTTTCATGGTCACCATTAATGATACTGGCTTTTTTTCCCTCCTGATTTAATGCTGATAGGATAAATTCATTACCAAACCCAACAAAGGGGCTTTTATTTCCATCATGGCTGCCACTTCAGTTAAGGGGCTGAATGCTCAGGCAGTCCGGGCACAGAGGCTCTCGGGGCAAGGCCGTGCTAACACACACAATCTAACAATCAGCATATTGCTGATGACACTAATGGAATAACAGTGTCCAAAGACTGAAGCTCACCAGGGACACAATTGCTGAAGGTATCAGATATTAACAGATTAACGATTAGATTGAATCTGCCTGTTGCACTGAACAGTTTCTTTTGTCGATCACCTGGTGGTGATGTTAATGGGCAAAGTCCGAGTGAACAGTACCCTTTTATATTCAAGAGGCGGCTGTTTCTGGGGTCGCTCAAAGCTGAAGAGCAACAGGTAAAGAGACAGGAACAGTTTTTGCACATTTGCTGGCTTCCTCAGCCAATCGTTTCCGGCTGCCATATTTGAACCCCATGAGCAACTGCAAGGCTGATTATTGGGAGATTTGGGCGGAAACTTGACAACATGTTTCACTGCAGAACTCACAGAGATCAGCAAAACACAGTCACAATCAAACACACAAGGCGGAAAGCAGCATTATTGATCAAAGCTCTGGGGGTCTTGAGGGGATATTGTGCTGTTTGGGCTGCTCGCAATCCAGCCCAAGTTTGCATCATGGATGCAGCAGACCCTCACCATCAAAGAGCCTTCACTTGGAACTGACTGAGAAACGTGGCCATGGTGGAGGCAATCCACAGGCTGCACCAAAGGATGAGGCAGTGTCCACACAGGACATGGACACAATAACAATTTATATATCTTGATGGCATCCAAAGATCACCGTCATAGGCAGTCCCTTGTATCGAGGATGACTTGCTTCCACGCCAAAAAAGAGATGAGTTCACAGGTGTTTCAATGAAGGACCTGATATTCCAAGTCCCGACCTACATGGTGAGGGGGTGGAAGATACCTGTGCGTGGATTTTTTTAACGTGGGGTGGCCGTTGCACACCAGCCACCACACGGGCTTGACAGAGCGAGGTCTTGGTCCAGTGGCAAGGATTAACCAAAACAACTGGAGACCAGCTCTGCTGCACGGACCCAGTGCGCACACATAGCACAGTGTGGGCTGGTCCGTGCTGCCCCTGGGCCCTCGCCTCTTCTGGACCCCGAACTCACGTCTCTCCTGGGCCCCGATCACGTCACTCGGCAATCCCTCGCCGCTCCTTCGCCTCGACCTGCCTCTGGTGCTCTTCACAAGTCAGGGCTGCACCGAAGGAAGGATATAGTTGCCTTTGAGGGAGTGCAATGAAGGTTCACCAGACCGATTCCCGGGATAAGATGGCTCTCCTATGAGCAGAGAGGATGAGGGAGGGAGGGGGAGAGCAGGAGGGGGGAGGGAGGGAAGAGAGGGGAGGTGTTCAACTCACTTCTCTCTCGTGTCCTTTGAAGATCCCCTGTCTGGGAACATCATGGCGATTGCTTTGAAGATCTTGTCAGGTGGAAGCCTCCTGCTCAGTCCCATCCTCAATGGCCCAAAGATATTACTCCAGTGTAAGCTGTGGCTCAGTGGGCAGTACTCTCACCCCTGAGTCAGAAGGTTGTGGGTTCAAGTCCCACTCCAGGGTCTGGAACACAAAACTTTAGGCTGACACTCCAGTGCAGTCCTGAGAGAGCGCTGCACTGTCGGAGGGGCAGTACTGAGGGAGCACCGCACTGTCGGAGGGGCAGTATTGAAGGAGCACTGCACTGTCGGAGGGGCAGTACTGAGGGAGCACCGCATTGTCAGAGTGGCAGTACTGAGGGAGCACTGCACTGTCGGAAGGGCAGTACTGAGGGAGCACCGCACTGTCGGGGCAGTACTGAGGAAGCACCGCACTGTCGGAGGGGCAGTATTGAAGGAGCACTGCACTGTTGGAGGGACAGTACTGAAGGAGTTCTGCACTGTCGGAGGTGTCGTTTTTCGGATGAGATGTTAAACCGAGGCCCTATCTGCCCTCTCGGGTGGACGTAAAAGATCCCATAGCACTATTTCGAAGAAGAGCAGGGGAGCTATCCCTGGTGTCCTGGCCAATATTTATCCCTCAATAAACATAACAAAAGCAGACATCTGGTCATTATCACATTGCTGTTTGTGGGAGCTTGCTGTGCCGCGTTTCCCACATTACACCAGTGACTACACTCCAAAAGTACTCCATTGGCTGTAAAGCACTTTGAGACATGCAATGGTCATGAAAGGCGCTATATAAATGCAAGTCTTTGTTCCTTAACACAGCGAGGAGCTGCCAATGAATCCCTACCCGCGGAGACATCTTGTGGGAACTTCCATGCCAGCAGCACTGGGTTAATTGGGTTCAAAGCTGCCTTTCAGCAACGCTAATTAACAATCAAAAGAGGAGTTGAATTTTGTGCCAGACTTAGCTAACTCTGATCGCTCAGTCATTGAGAATGATGATAGGTGTCTGAAGCATTCAGACCTGCAACATCTTGCCTTGGGCCTGAAGTAATGAAAGAAACATTCACAACAGATGATCACCGACCTGAAACGTTAACTCTGTTTCTCTCTCCACGGATGCTGCCTGACCCACTGAGTGTTTCCAGCATTTTCTGTTTATATTTCAGATTTCCAGCCCCCGCAGTATTTTACTTTTGTACCGGATGAGTCACTTAGTCCACCGATCCCCAGCGCCATTCCCAGCAACACACGAGGAATGTGGATTATTTTCCAATCAGATAACCTCAGGCTGCGGCGAGCAGAATTAGAGGGGGGACTAAAATCCCACGCCCCCACAGATATTTGAAACGTACTAGTTCCGATTTTAGCTCGGGGCAGGAACTGGGCAGAACGGAGCCGAGTTGGCCGGTAAACCGTCCTGACCTCATGAGTGTGAGTCCCAATAGAGTTTAATACATTGCATGCTCCGAGTCAGAGTCCCACCAGGAACTGTCAGGAAGCGGGAGCTGTCCGGCGGTGCAGGCTCGAAGGGCCGAATGGCCTACTCCTGCACCTATTTTCTATATTTTCTATGAAGCATAATGTCGAGCAGCAGAAGGGGCATCTCCGGGAATCGAAGGGAAGGGTCCCAACACTTCGGTAAGTCGATGGGTGAGGGAAGCCCCGTGCAGGGCAGGGCAGAGCAGGGCAGGCATCAACCATCTGTGTGGGGACTGAGAGTCACTCCTGCTCCTCCGCGCCCCACAAGGAAAGTCAAAAAAAAGTAACTCCTCTCCGCGCTCCCCACTCAGGCCCACATCCTGGCTCCACACCCATCGTCCCGGTGATGTCAGGAAATCTTCTAGAGCGGCTTCTTCTCCCGCTCCCTCGTGATCATCTTGGCTCTGGCTCCATCCTTGATTCTTTTCTTTTCCTTCTCAATTTGCCGCCTTTTTGGGGACATCGTTTTTAGTCATGTGATCAGCTTTCACTTGACACTCAGATTGACCTTTCCAGCCACCACTCCAATTCCTTAGCCAGCTCGGGCTTGGCGATGGCCGGATGTGGGGTTTGAAGCTCAACTCACGGTGGCAGGACACGAGGTCGGCACATGGTCACCCTCTGCTGGAGTGAGCTGCAAGTTCCGACTGCCTGGCTGACATCAAGTCCTGGAGGAGCAAGAACTTCCTTCAACTCAACACGGGCGAGACCAAAGCCACCATGTTTGGGCTTGCACCCAAACCAATAGCCCCTGACTCCATCTCCTTGGCAGATCACTCAGGCTGAGTCGAACGGTGTCTGAAATAAAAACAGAAAATGCTGGACATCTCAGCGGGTCAGGCAGCATCTGTGGAGAGAGAAACAGAGTTAGCGTTTTGGGTCTGTGACCCTTGGTCAGAACTGGCAAAAGTTTGAGATGTAACAGATTCTTAAGGAAGTGAGGGGCGGGGAAAGAGGGAGGGGAGGAAAGAACAAAAGGGAAGGTCTGTGATAGGGTGGGGGGCAGGAGAGATTAACTAACAAAAGGGATGATGGGCCAAATTGAGATGGTAATGGCACTAATCTCTGTCTAACGGTGTCTGTTTTACTTTGAGTGAGCTTCAAGCCCCACATCCAAACAACCTCTATGATCACATATTTTCCACCACCACAATATCACACACCCAACACGTTCCAACTCCCACGGAAAGCCTTAACCACGCTTTTGTCACCTTCAGGCTCAATCGCCAATAGAGTCCTTGCTGACCTCCCAATCCACAAAGTGACTAAAACCCTGCCACTGCATCCGATCTCACACCAAGGTCCACTCACCTATCACCCTGGACTGCAACAGCCTCTGTGACCCCACCCCATCCCCACATTGTTCACATGCCAGACACGAGACTCGTAAAAGAAAGCGTTCTATTCGGAACTCCTTCACGGCAAGCGAGCCAAAGGTGGGCAGAGGAAGCGTTACAAGGGCATCCTCAAAGCCTCCCTGATAAAGTGCAACATCCCCACCGACACCTGGGAGTCTCTGGCCAAAGGCCGCCCTAAATGGAGGAAGTGCATCCGGGAGGGTGCTGAGCACCTCGAGCCTCATCGCCGAGAGCATGCAGAAATCAAGCGCAGGCAGCGGAAGGAGCGTGCGGCAAACCAGTCCCACCCACCCCTTCCCTCAACGAGTCTCTGTCCCACCTGTGACAGGGACTGTGGCTCTCGAATTGGACTGTTCAGCCACCTAAGGACTCATTTAAGAGTGGAAGCAAGTCTTCCTCGATTCCGAGAGACTGCCTATGATGATGATGATGATCCCCAATACATACATTTCAAGATCCTCTTCCTCATCAAATGTCCCTCCGTGGCTTTGCCCCGCCCTCCCTTGCAACCTCCTTCAACAGTATATTCCTCCACTCTTCCAATTCTGTCCCCGTGGCATCCTCCTTCCCCACTCCTCTCCACTTTCAACAGCACAGCCTTCAAACCTCTTGGCCCTACACTCTGGAATTCTCTCCCTGAACCCCTCGTCTTTGCTCCCTCTCTGCCCTCCTTCAAAAAAACATTATGGAACCATTTGATTTTGCCTTTAGTCACCACCCCAAGCATTCTCTCACCACTGCTCCATGTCCATGTTAGCTTTTGTTCTAAAGTACTTTGGGATGATTTGTGATGTTAAATAGCCCCTGATTTCCTCACCGTTAATTTCAATGGACGGAAAATGAGGGTCTGCAGGCCCACAATTCCAAGGCTTCCTCTGAACACCATTCATTCCTCGCCAGGATCACCCCATTGGGAACTCAGTCTCAATACTATTTGGGCCTACACGTAAATAAGAATCTACGGTTTACCAGAGCTGGTTTGCCTCTGGTGTCGGCCCTGATTAGAGGGCTTTCTGTCCTCCCAGGGCAGTGATTTTGGAGGCAGACATTCTTAAAGGGGCAGACATTTAAAGACATTCCTCCAGAGGTTACGGTAGCTTTAATCCTGGAATATTCAGTAGAGATTCTGAATTGTATATCATTTTATAATCAAACAATCTACAGGCTTTTCAAACTCAAAAAAGAATGACTTGCATTTATATAGCGCCTTTCACATCCCAAAGCGCTTTACAGCCAAAAAAATACTTTTTGAAGTGTAGTCACTGTTGTAATGTAGGAAACGCGGCAGCCAATTTGTGCACAGCAAGCTCCCACACACAGCAATGCGATAATGACCCAGATAATCTGTTTTAGTGATGTTGGCTCAGGGATAAATATTGGCCCCAGGATAACTCCCCTGCTCTTCTTCGAAATAGTGCCATGGTATCTTTTACATCCACCTGAGAGGGCAGACAGGGCCTCGGTTTAACATCTCATCTGAAAGACGGCACCTCCGACAGTGCAGCGCTCCCTCAGTACTGCCCCTCCGACAATGCAGCGCTCCCTCAGTACTGCCCCTCTGACAGTGCAGCACTCCCTCAGTACTGCCCCTCCGACAGTGCAGCACTCCCTCAGTACCGCCCCTCTGACAGTGCAGCACTCCCTCAGTACTGCCCCTCCGACAATGCAGCGCTCCCTCAGCACTGCCCCTCCGACAATGCAGCGCTCCCTCAGTACTGCCCCTCTGACAGTGCAGCGCTCCCTCAGTACTGCCCCTCCGACAATGCAGCGCTCCCTCAGTACTGCCCCTCCGACAATGCAGCGCTCCCTCAGTACTGCCCCTCTGACAGTGCAGCGCTCCCTCAGTACTGCCCCTCCGACAGGACAGCGCTCCCTCAGTACTGCTCCTCTGACAGTGCAGCACTCCCTCAGTACTGCCCCATTGACAGTGCAGCGCTCCCTCAGTACTGCTCCTCCAACAGTGCAGCACTCCCTCAGTACTGCCTCTCCAAAAGTGCAGCACTCCCTCAGTACTGCCGCTCCGACAGTGCAGCACTCCCTCAGTACTGCCTCTCCGACAGTGCAGCACTCCCTCAGCACTGTCCCTCCGACAGTGCGGCGCTCCATCAGTACTGCTCCTCCGACAGTGCGGCACTCCCTCAGTACTGCTCCTCCGACAGTACGGCACTCCCTCAGTACTGCTCCTCCGACAGTGTGGCACTCCCTCAGTACTGCCCCTCCAACAGTACGGCACTCCCTCAGCACTGCCCCTCCGACAGTGCGGCACTCCCTCAGTACTGCCCCTCCGACAGTGCAGCACTCCCTCAGTACTGCCCCTCCGACAGTGCAGCGCTCCCTCAGTATTACACTGAGGGGTCGGTCTAGATTTTTGTGTTCAAGTCTCTGTAGTAGGACTACGATCCCACAACCTTTTGACACGGAGGTGAGAGTGCTACCCACTGAGCCACGGCTGACACATTGAGGTTGACACCAAGTAATTCGCATTCTTGATTTTCTGTAAATTCCCGGCGATTTCTGGCACTGATTGCGACAGGCACAGGCGGGTGATTTGGCAGTGGGGCACCCCAAGGAAAGATGGTGATATCACTAACGTAAGAGAGACTCAGCAGCTGCATGAGTCAAACCATTGAAAGGCTAAAGTTGCAACTTTGAAACGTAAGCTACGCGAGGACAGTCTCTTCTTCCTGCAATCTACAAGCTTTTCAAACTCAAACTTTGGCCCGACCTTTACTTTCCAGTTTACCCTTTACACTTTCAACCTTGATGAGGTCGTGCACTCTGAACTTTGACTGTTCACTGATGCTTATCCATATAAAAATACACATGCCTTGTAGCAGGAACGAAAAATCTAAGCCTTCCTCTTTTTGTTTTTGTCAACAAATGCTGCAATCGAGCCTCCAAGTGAAGAGAATCACTGAGGAACAGATGGTATGGGAGCAGTGTATACCGGCACAGGAAAGGAGAGTCATGCAATGAATCACACGTCCAAAAAATGTCTTCTGTTGTACTGGTTTCATTGACTATCAATGATATGTGAAGGAGAACTTTTTTCAAAGAGTAAAGACTACATTAGCTCTGCTGAGTAATCTTAGTTCCAGTTACCAAAGCTCTTACAAGTGAACGACACAATGCAAATTTGATTACATTTGTCATATTAAGAAATTAGAATTTGACGAAAACATATTATTTTCATGACCACCATTCATAGAAACATAAAAAATAGGTGCAGGAGTAGGCCATCCGGCCCCTCGAGCCTGCACCACCATTCAATATGATCATGGCTGATCATACAACTTCAGTACCCCATTCCTGATTTCTCTCCATACCCCTTGATCCCTTTAGTCGTAAGAGCCACATCTAACTCTCTTTTGAATATATCCAACGAACTGGCCTCAACAACTTTCTGTGGTAGAGAATTCCACAGGTTCACAATTCTCTAAGTGAAGAAGTTTCTCCTCATCTCGGTCCTAAATGGCTTACCCCTTATCCTTAGACTGTGACCCCTGGTTCTGGACTTCCCCAACATCGGGAATATTCTTCCTGCAAATGGGCAAATGGGATTCACATGGTCGGTCTGCTACCTATGTTCATGTACAGTATGTTTGTAGCATGTACAGTGCTGATCCTTGACTCCGAGGACCTGCCTAAGAAGGAGACAGTGCTCATACAAACATATTAATGTTCGTGCAGATTTAAATAATCTCTTGCAGAGAGCCGGCATGGGCTCGAAGGGCCAAATGGCCTCCTTCTGCACTTCAACCATTCTATGATAACACACGGGACTTGCCACAATTTGAATAATTACTCAGCTACTTTACTAAAAGGTCATGTACTGTCTTTGTGAGGAATTGCAAATGACCCTTTGTCTGACCATAGCATTGTACGGTGCACTGGCTTATACTATAGCCTCAAATTGGTGACTCCAGTGAAGTGGATTAAGCTGGCCGAGATTATCCTGTCTTGGCAAATGTGAGGGCAGGCTGAGTCAGAATGTATGATGGGAGACCTTGATTTGAAGAGGCTACTGTCAGATTAAAATGATGCCCAGAAAGCTTTGCCTTTAGCACATTTGGCCGGCGAGCATCAAATCCAATTCTCGGGATGTGGGCGTCGCTGGCAAGGCCGGCATTTATTGCCCATCCCTAATTGCCCCTTGAGAAGGTGGTGGTGAGCCGCCTTCTTGAACCACTGCAGTCCGTGTGGTGAAGGTGCTCCCACAGTGCTGTTAGGGAGGGAGTTCCAGGATTGTGACCCAGCAACGATGAAGGAACGGCCGATATATTTCCAAGTCAGGATGGTGTGTGTCTGGGAGGGGAACGTGTAGGTGGTGGTGTTCCCATGCGGCTGCTGCCCTTGTCCTTCTAGGTGGTAGAGGTCGCGGGTTTGGGAGGTGCTGCCGAAGAAGCCTTGGCGAGTTGCTGCAGTGCATCTTGTAGATGGTACACACTGCAGCCACGGTGCACCGGTGGTGGAGGGAGTGAATGTTGAAGCCAATGGGAAGCCAATCAAATGGGCTAGAAGATTCGTAAAAGACAGAAAATTGGTCTGATTGTTCACAATAGCGCAGCGAAGTGGGGCTGAGTCCACGGCCAGATCAGCCATGATCTTGTTGAATGGAGGAGCAGGCTCGAGGGACTAGATGGCCTACTCCTGTTCCTAATTCTTATGAAGACATGGGCAACATGGTATGGAAGAGTTGAAGATCTTGCTGTCAGAGGCGCATTAAAGAGGGTTAGTTCTGTTTGGGACTGAAGGTTTCCTTTCAGTAAAATGACTGTGCAAGCTGTATGGGACCTGATTTGAATAATTATGCTATTTATATGATACTCAGCCATTCATGTCACAAAACCTCTTTTCCTTCCTAAATCATGGCGTGAGAGGTCATGTGCTTGATTTCCCGACCCACAATGGCACAGTGCAAAGTTGTGTCAGTGGTGAACAAACATTGTAAAATCTGTCCCTGGTGCTCCACACTATCACTGCACACTGTTTTCATGAACAGTGTGATCTCCCCATGGTGCGTGGTGGTGGATTTATTTACAATTTGCTGACATATTTGCCACCACTTAAAAACTTAACTTACCGTCGTTGATTTGGAATAAAAAATATTTTACTGTCCAACGATTCATTTTATAAGAAGCAGCAATCGTTTTCTTTACCTACTACAGGTGAGCACCAGGGAGAGTACAAGCAGTAAATTTGTGGCTTAAATCATCTTCAAATGAAATTTGTGCCGTATTCAGCGGAAAATCAGGGCTGCAGTGACTGAGGAAGTCAACTTTAGCAGCAATGGAGATAAGAACAGTTTCTTTCTGGCTTTATTATCACCATCAACAGTCCTTAATTAAGGGAAATGGGGATCTGCCTTGGTCTCTTTGAATGGTGGAACAGGCACAGGGCGCTGAATAGTCTACTCCTGTTCCTGTGTTCTTACCTAGGGCACCCAGACCGGGAGCTGTGGGGGAACAAAGGGATTTGCATGTCCAATGCACAAATGACTAAAAGCTAATGTGCAGGTACAAGTCAGCAGTAAGGCAGATGGAATGTTGGCCTTTATCTCAAGGGGGTTTGGGAAATCAAAGTGCGGAGGTAATGCTTCACTTGTACCGGGCCTCATCTGCAGCGCTGGGTTCAGCTCTGGGCACTGAACCTCAGGAAAGGTATATTGACCTTGGAGGGGGTGCAGCACAGATTCACCAGAATGACATCGGAACTTTAAAAGCGAATAGCCTTTCTCGTCATATCTACTGGACTCGCGAGTGCCAGTCCCACTCACTTTTTTGAATCTCTTCTGCACTCGATGGCTTATCATTGAGCACCCTCTTCAAATTCAGAGCCCAAATATAATTTGATTCTGCAATGAGCAGTGTTACTATGATCCATTTTCAGCATTGTGACGCAGCACAACTGCAAAACACTAACGCAAGTTTACATTTTCCCAACTAACCCTACAAAAAACAAAACACACACTTGTGACTTAAATCCTCTGCAACAGGTCCTGTATTTTATAAAGTGACGATGTGCAGGCAGGCGTGGAACTCTGAAAAATAATTATGCACTTTTGAATGTTAGAAATAAGTTTTAAAGTAAAATAGTGAACGGAGACATTGCCAGTCAGAGTTAGTCATGGGCCAGTTATGTTCACACTCGAGTTTATCATGTAATGCATACACTAATGGTGATAAAAGCAGTGACATGTTACAGCATGCACTGTATAGCAGCATTCCAGCACAGTCTCTGAAGTTCCTGCTGCTTTGAACGATAAGTATCATCTTGTTCAACAGCTGTAAACATTCAGGCAGGGGTGCAGCTCCCTCAAATGTTTGTGCAGAGAGGAATGCAAGCAAAGAACAATTGCGTGTCAGTTGTGTGTGCATGTGGACAGCCTGAGATTGTGAAAAGCGAAGAACGAAAACAAAACACCCCAGTGTGCCAGCAGGACATCTTTGCTTATCGCCAGCAGCAGCAGCGCATGCGCACACCGCTGGGCGGGCGAGGCGAGAAAGGGGGCGTGGCCTGCGCCGCACACCCAATCCGCATGCAAACCATTTTTTGATTGGCTGCCCCCCCCCCCCCCCCACCACTCACCGCCCCTTAGACGGCTGCGGATTGGCCGGCGGCGGAGTGGGGAGGGTGGGTGGGAAAGAGAGAGAGAGCGAGACGGGCCGCCGCGCGGCTGGCGATTGGCGGAGAGTGGGACGTGCGCGTGCGTCAATCGATTGGTTGAGGAAAGGGACGCGGGGGGGGGGGGGAAGGGAGGAGGCGGATGCTGATTGGCTGCTGACGGATTGGGGGGCCCGCCCCTCCGCCGCGGAGAGGAGGTGGTGGGGTGGGGAAAAGGAGGGCGATTGGTTGACTTGATCCGCGGGTTGGCGATTGGAGGAGAGTGGGACGTGCGCGTGCGTCAATCGATTGGTTGAGGAAAGGGACGGGGGTGGGAGGAGGAGGAAAGGCGGGTGCCGATTGGCTGAGGGTTGGTTGGTTGGGGGGTGGAAGGCGGGTCCCCATTTTTTTTTTCTTTTGCAGGCGGCCGCTGATTGGCTGGGCGGTCCTGCCGCGCCTGGCCATTGGCGGAGGCGCGCTGTCCATCAGAGAGGCGGGCTGAGGCGGAGCGGGTAGTTAAGCGCGCGGCCAGAGTTGGGTTGTTCGCCGTCGACCCGCTGAGGGGGGGAAAAAAAAAAAATATATATATATATAAAATATAAAATAACTCGGAGCGGGCGGCTTGTGTTTGTTTTTTCCTGAGACCACAGCCCGGGGAGGGGAGGCGGCAGAGGCAGGGAACAAAGAATAACCCCGAGAAGTCGGTCTTTCTCCCGATCGAGCGGTGCAAAGCTTTGGCGATAATTGCGGCGGCGGCGGGCGGCAGAATGGTGGGGGAGATGGAGCTGCGGGACAAGCCCAGACCCAGCCCCGACTATCTGATGCAGCTGATGAACGACAAGAAGCTCATGTCCAGTCTGCCCAACTTCTGCGGCATCTTCACACACCTGGAGCGGCTGCTGGACGAAGGTCGGCTTTTAAAATGTGTTTGTGTGTGTGTGTATATACAAACCAGGCGACACAGAGAGAGAGTGTGTGTGTGTACACGCGTGTGTGTGTACAGAGATTATTTTTTTAAATGATTGTTTTAAAGTTTGGGAGCGAGAAAGAAAGATTTTTTTTTTGTGAGAGACTGAGAAAATTTTCCCGACCCGACCGCCTGTTGTCGCCGCCCGCCCCGCTCCCCGGGCCCCAGGCGGGGAGTGAAGCCCCTCCCCCCCCCCCCCCCCCCACCCACACTGAGGGGGTCACTCCTCTTTCCTCCTCCCCTCCTCCCTCCACTGAGGAGGGGGGGGGTCACTCTTTCCCTCCTCCTCCCTCCACTGAAGAGGGGGGGTCACTCCTCCCCCCCCATCTCCCACCACTGAGGGGGGGTCACTCCTCCTTCCCCCCCCCCCCCCATATTCGTCCACTGGGGGGGGGGGTCACTCCCCCCTCCCCCCCCATATCCCTCCACTGCGGGGGGGGGGGTCACTTTCCCCCCCCCCCCCCATATCCCTCCACTGCGGGGGGGGGTCACTCCTCCTCCCCCCCCCCCATATTCATATTCGTCCACTGAGGGGGAGGAGTCACTCCCCCCCCCCCCCCCCCACCCCAATCTCCCTCCACTGAGGGGGGGGTCACTCCTCCTTCTTCCCCCCCCCCCATTGTGGGAGGTCACTCCTCCCCCCCCCATATCCCTCCACTGAGGGGGGGGGTCACTCCTCTCCTCCTCCTCCCCCCCCCATCTCCCTCCACTGAGGGAGGGTCACCCCATCTCCCTCCACTGGGGGGGGGGTCACTCCTCCCCCCCCATATCCCTCCACTGAGTGGGGGGGTCACTCCTCCTTCCCCCCCCCCCCCCAATTGTGGGAGGTCACTCCTTCCCCCCCCCCCCATATTCGTCCACTGGGGGGGGGTCACTCCTCCCCCCCCCCCCATATCCCTCCACTCCCCCCCCCCATATCCCTCCACTGAGGGAGGGTCACTCCATCTCCCTCCACTGAGTGGGGGTCACTCCTCTTCCCCCTCCTTCCCCCCCCATCTCCCTCCACTGAGTGGGGGGTCACTCCTCCCTCCACTGAGGGGGGGTCACTCCTCCTTCCCCCCCCCATTGTGGGAGGTCACTCCTTCCCCCCCCCAACTGAGGGGGGCGTCACTCTTTCCCCACCTCCCCTCACTGAGGGGGTGGAGAGTCGTCACCTCTCCCTCCACTAAAGGGGGGGGGATCACTCCCACCTCTCTTTCTTCCCCCCCCCCCATAGTGGGGTCCCCTCTCACTGGCCCTCGCTCTGGTTTTTAAAAGTCTTGATTTAATCAGAATGCCTGCAGCGTTTAATTTGCTACTTTTAATCCCTCCTCCCTCCCTCCATTTTGGGACATTAGGCCGCGGGTGATGCCGGCACGTTTTTTTGGTGGGTTTTGAGGCGAAACTATGCAAACTTTTTGATTTCCTCACTCACATCTCTTTCTTTCTTTTTAAAAAAAAATATATAATGGTTAAAGCCGAGCCCAGACCGCGCTGAGGCTCCTGTGGAAGTCGAGGAGTTTGCTGCCATTTATCCTCTTCCCCACCCCCACCCCACATGAGGGTGAAAGTTTTGGGGAGTTTGCAAAAACTCGGAGGAGTTTGCTTCCAAAATCTTTTTTTTTGGTGCGCAGTCTGCCGAGAATTTTTCCAGAGGAAGTCGAGCCTCCCCTTTTTTCCTGCTAGTGCACACCAAGCCCACATTGTTTGAGAGTTGCTGTTAAACTTTTTTTTTAAATGTTGGTTTGAAACTATCAGCCCTTTAAAAACATATGCATACATACACACGCGCGCGCGTGTCTTTATGTGTGATTGATTTTTATATATATTTTCGCTTTTTTTTTTAAAAGACAAAAGGTCACGGCTTAGTTTGCCCTCCTCCCCTGCAGCCCAGCAAGAAAAGTGTGAATCTCCTGCAAATACAGCTCCAACACTAGGCTGCGCTAGACAATGCAAAACTGGCCTCGGATAAGTTTCTGGTCGGGCAGCCAAATGCTGAATAGATTTCCTAAATCACTTTTTTTTTTAAAAGCAAAGAAAACATAAATCCAATTAATTTTCAGCAAAGGCTGCTTTTCCATTTCATAATTGCCTTATCAGATTCGCTTAACATCTCAAGTGGGTTGCCTCAGTGGAACTTCGAATAATATAACAATTGCACTTCCAATGCTGGGTGGTATGCAATAATTGCAATTGGGGGTTAAATTTTTTTTTTGTTGCAACTACTGAATAGTTGCTTTTGTCTGCCTATCTCTAACAAGTGTTTTGCATTATTGTTTAGTAACTTGAGAAGATCATAGTAACAGAATTCATATTAAATCCCACAAAATTTCCTGCTAGTCAGGTTTTGCTGACCTTTGTCCAAGTGCTGTGACTTCCCTTTTTTTTAAAAAAAAAACCCTAGAACAGATCCCCCTCTCATCTAGTTCCTGTTTACTTCCAAATCAGCATAGTCAGGACTGGTGATACTGTACAGTTGTGTGATGGGAAGCATGCATTTATATTCTCGGCTACCATTGTTTTGGAGGCTATAGGTGTTTTTGTTTCTCTTTTCTTCCTTTCCCCCCCGCCCTTATTTTACCAAGTATAAATAAGAGAGACAATTTGGCTCTTTAAAGTTTGTGCTTCTAGTACTAGTACCCTGACTCCCATTTTTGTATCCGATTGCAGTTTGATCTAGAAGGTTTTAGCCTCTAATTACCTTGTTATAGACAGATTATTCCAAATATTTATCGCAATGTTTCTTTTCAAATATAAATATTTATATATTGCTCATCTAGCCTTTCCAGTGCTTGTGTCTTTGTTACCACAGTACAAAAGAGATCTCCAAATGCAGTCTGTTCAGAGCATTGTAAAGCTTTTAACACTTTTGTATACTGTACTTGTACAGTAATTCACTGTTCTTGTATCCTGGTGTCTGTCACTGCAGTTACACCCAGGTATCTTTCCTATTTTCCTTGTTAATTTGGTCTATTGATTCCATACTTGTGATGTGCTTTCTTGCCTGGGTTAAATATCACTTGCCGTTTATCCCCCTCCACCTTCCCATTGCATGTTTCAAAACCTGAGTTATTCTGTTGTCTCTGACTTCACTGCTTTCCCTATTTCACTTTGGGTCCTGAATTAGAGGCCTGTCTTTCATTTGGTATGTAGATGGGAACTGTTCTCCCAAGCACCAGCCCCTCTGCTCAGCACCTCCTTACACTGCAATTCTGGAGTGTTTTTAAAAAAAAAAAAAAATTTCTTGCCCAACTTATCTAGTCCCAAGATTCTAGTTTAATTTCAGTGTCTTGAAAACTTTATTGGGACTTTGCGAAAGCTTTAAACAAACTATCTGTGATTTGGTCAGCTATGCCGAAGGTTTGTTGTACAGGGTGCTCCGTGTAAATCCATCATGGCTGTCTTGAGTTGCAAGTTACCCCACCAGTGCCCCATGAATTTCATCCCAAGCCTTCAACATACTAGATAATATGCTGTTTGGTCTAGAGGATTTACTGGGTTTAACTCCGTTTACATTTTCAAATATCTCTGCTGCTCTAATTTCAATATTTGTTAGGGTGTTGGGTGTTACAAAAATTAGGTAAGTAATAGCACTGATCGAAACGATGGGGGTGTGGATGGGAAGGAGAGAAATAGAGAGATGAAAAGAAAATGGGAACCACTCTGTAAACGTTAAGTACTCGCAGTTCGGACTCCTTTTAGACCGGATGACCAGCAAGTATACCTTTTTTAAAAAAAAATTGTAGGCAATATTTATGACACAAGAAAAATTAAAAAAGGATTGAGAATAATTTTTAAAAACTGCAGCGTGATCAGACAAGGATCACATCCTTGCAGTTTAAAAATATTATTCTCAATCCTTTTGTGTTAATTTTTCTTGAGCGTCATAAATATTGCCTATTTTTTAAAGGCATACTTGCTGATCATCCGGTCTAACAGGAGTCTGAATTGCAAGTGCTTAACTTTTAGTGGTTCCCATTTTGTTTTCAAATTTTCCGTAGCCAATCTTTCCAATTCTTTGTCAGATCACAAATGCCAGAGGTCACCTTGCACACATCAAGGATCACCCTGCGCTAATGCTCTTAGCCAAAAGGCCTAGAGCCCAAGCACCGTTCCTGGAAGTACTGCAATACCAGGTTCGTGCCATGGAGGTGGATGGGTCAGCAACCCCACACACCTCTCTTTCTCTCCTTCCCACCTGCACCCCCATTGTTTCAATCAGTGCCATTATTTAAATCATACAGGCGTTAAATGGGTCTGCTATGCACCTTGGCTATTTACCATTCTTGAAAAGCTGAAAAGAGATGGAAACTGGTAGATGATGTGTAAAAAGATCATTGGAGAGAGACAATAAAAAGTCCTTTAAAAGAACAGAGGTGCAAAAATAACCAAATGTGAGAGATTCATCATTCCAGCACCTGACAAGACATGCAATGCACATCCTTTGGAATTGTTCTGATGAAGCAAACACTTAAAATAGAAAAGGTCTTGCCCTCCTTTTCCTTCTCTTTCCCCCCTGCCCATACACAGGACCGGCTTTAGCACCATGCAATCTATGCAATTACTCGGGTCCTGACTGATCCAATTTAAGGATTGAGGTATAAAGATCCCGACTTTTTAATCTATCATGAGCGACTTCACTTTTTTTTTTTAAATACATCTCCAGCTTCCAGAAAATAGAGCTTGTAAAGTTTGCTCAGACCAGAAGGCTGCAAAGTGCCAAGCAAGATGAGCTATTGTTCATGGCATGGACACAACTTTAAAAGCAGTTTTTCGACTGACCCCCCTGATCTCGCTGCCTGCTGGTTGTCAAGGGTGAGGTATAGTGGCAATGTTAGCAGGCCTCAAACTTGTAATTTTGTGTTGGTTGAAGGACAAATCCTTGACTTGATAGCTCCTATAACTCTGCTTTGTTTTAAAAGATAACGCGTTCTCACATTTGGCATTTTGCTGTGCTAACATGGCAATATAGATGAGGAAGGTCGTTCAACTCATAACTTTTGCATCCTGAAAGGGTTTACTGTCTCCCAGTCATAGCACACAGCTGCTTCTGAATTCCAGGGCTTTTGCTTCCATCAACCTACCCAGAAGTCAATTCCATATGTTCTTCACTATCTCTTGCTATGAGAATCAGGCATTCGGACTAAGTGACCAGCCCACTTTAGCTGTAATTTTGCTATCATTGTCTCTATGCCTGGTATATGTGCTCATCTAAGGACCTCTGTCTGTCTGGAGCCTTGTCATTATCTTGGGCAACCTTAGATGGAAGTGATTTACATTTTCTCGTGTGGCAACTGAAAGTGGTTCAGCTATTGCACATATGCCAGACACTAGACTCCCTAAGCAAATGCTTTATGCAGAGCTCCTTCAAGGCAAACGAGCCAAAGGTGGGCAGTGGTTACAAGGACACCCTCAAAGCTTCCCTGGTAAAGTGCAACATCACCACTGACACCTGGTAGTCTGTGGCCGAAGACCGCCCTAGGTGGAGAGAGTGCATCTGGGAGGGCGTTGAGCTCTTCGAATCTCAGCGCCGAGAGCGTGAAGAGGTCAAGCGCAGGCAGTGGAAGGAGCATGTGGCAAATCAGTCCCTCCCACCCACCCCTTCACTTGGTGAATGTCTGTTCCACCTGTGACTGTCTGGTGGCTGAACAGTCCAACACAAGAGCCAAAGAACTCCCTTCAGGAGTGGAAGCAAGGCTTCCTCGACTCCAAGGGACTGCCCATGATGATGACATACAATAAGAGCATAAGAAATATAAGAATTAGAAGCAGGAGTAGAATACTGCATGCAGTTTTGGTTTCCATATTTACAAAAGGATATACTTGCTTTGGAGGCGGTTCAGAGAAGGTTCACTAGGTTGATTTCGGGGATGAGGGGGTTGACTTATGAGGAAAAGGTGAGTCGGTTGGGCCTCTTCTCGTTGGAATTCAGAAGAATGAGCAGTGATCTTTATCGAAATGTATAAGATTGAGGGGGCTTGACAAGGTGGATGCAGAGAGGATGTTTCCACTGATGGGGGGGGGGGGGAAGAAATGATGGGGGATGGGGGGGAGATGATATGGGGATGGGGGGGGGGGGAAAGAGACTAGAACTAGAGGGAACGATCTTAGAATAAGGGGCCACCCATTTAAAACAGAGATGAGGAGAAATTTCTTCGAGGGTTGTAAATCTGGAATTTGCTGGGACATTGAATAAATTTAAGAAAGAAATAGACAGTTTCTTAAACGATAAGGGGTTATGGGGAGTGGGCGGGGAAGCGGAGCTGAGTCCATGATCAGATCGCTATGATACTGAATGGCGGAGCAGGTTCGAGGGGCCGTATGGCCTACTCGTGTTCCTAGTTATGTTATGTTCTTATGTAGACCATTCGGCCACTTGAGCCTGTTCCGCCATTCAGTAAGATCATGAACTATTGCTTTGTAGATGGTAGTTTTAATGTCCCTTTTATCCCATGACCTCAAACAATGTGGTTTGTTTTGTCGTGCATCACATGACCTGGTGCTTCCTAAGTTACAGTACTGAAAATCTTTGGGCTTCTGAATCTGCTTCGGCTGACCAGCTGCCTGTGTATTCTGGCCAGTTAGCTAGTCTTGTAGGTGACTACTATCTCTGACCTGTCTATTACAATAAAAATGTTAAGATATGAAATCTACACTGCAAGATAGCTTGGCGTTGAATACAGTAAGTAATAACTGGAATGTGGCCTATTGCACTGATAAATTGCAGCATACTTTCAGACAGTGGAACTGTTCATTGGCCACCTGGTTTAGATAAACCTGCAAGTATGTGATTTTTTTTTTGTTGGGGTTTGCTGGTGTTTAAAGTTTGGAAAATATGTTCATTGCTCTAGAATCACATGTTACAAATTTTTCAGCTGCAAAAGCCTTGATTGCCACTTGCTTGCTTCATTTCTCATCATCATTCTAATTAATGTGAAAGTGACAAAGTGCTGTAACTTCAAGCTCCAAATTCTTGGCTTGCACATTTTTCAAGAAGTGCATGTGTGTACTCACTTTGGATCAAGTTTAAGTGAAATGCTGCCAGTAATTCTATCTTAAAGTCAATGTGCTTGTGGCTTTTTCCAAAAAATGTAGACTACTGTTGCACATCAAAAATCTGAACTTTATTATCTTAGCGATATTTCATTTTAACTGGGGGGGAAACTGCAGAATCAAGTGCAAGTGTTTTTTAATTTGTTCTTGTGTGATGCTGGGCATCTGTTTTTGCACACTTGAGAGAGGACGTTAAGTTAACCGTGTACTGTGTGACTAGTTACATGTAGGTAATAGTTCGATGGTAAGCTTCCTTCTTTGAAGGGTGCTAGTGACGCAGTTGGTTTTTCTGACAGTCCAGCAGCATTTGCAGTCTTTTTTTTCTTCCCTGATGCCACCTCTCAAATTGCCAGATTTATTGTATTCAGTTTCACAACTTGCCATGTTTGGAATTGAACCCATTCCCCTAGCCCACCATTATCTCACTGCAGTTTGTCATTTTTATCCACTACAGGTACCAACAGTAGCTAGATTATGATATGGAGTGATTCCTGTTGTTTTAGCAGAGAACCATTGGCCTTAACACTTACTGAATGGTCTTTAAATGTTGGAAGCAGTCCCAAATAATAGTTGTCAGCAGTCCTGTTCACTTTATGCTAGTGTATAGCTCCTTTTTTAGGTTGCATGCTTAACTTTTTTAAATTACATTTATTTAAAAACCATTGTAACTCCAGACCCAGTCATGTGATCGTGTAATAGTCTGAATTTATTCTGACTAAGTCATGGAATGTTGGAGATTGCTCCTTTTTCTATTGATCTCATCTTGCACTCTCTCCATTTTGTCCTTTCCTCAAAATAGGTTGCAGCAATGGATTCACTGACTCCTGCTTTTGAAGCAACCATACAGCTATCTCGTCCCCCTGCCCATATCCTGTTTAGAAAATGATGTACTTTTAAGAATAATACCTTCCTCCTGCCCTTTACTCTGCTGCAGCTGCTAGGAAATTTAAAAGAAAATTGTGATGGCAATTTCAAAACGATGGAGGAACAGACTAGAGAGTAAATGATTGCTTTTAATGTCAAGGCAGGACTTTTTAAAAAAAAAAACAATCATATTAAATGGACCTTTTTAGAATTAAAATTGTCAAGATTGCTTCTTAAAAATCTCCTGCCAAATAACTGGTAAATTTGCATAGTCGAGATGCAAGCTCTGAATATCTGATGCAGATCTCAACCAGCAGTGTTTTAAATCTGTTGCAGCAGGTAGTGTATTTTGGCGAGTGTATTGTCTACATAATTATATTGCATTGCATGACCTCAGTTAATCACAACATGAATCATTATTGTGCAGCCAGTCTTTTGTGTAGACTTGCATAAGCCATTGCATTTAATTGCGCTTCCCAGACATGTGAAAATTGTTGACCAATTTCCTCTGCCAGCGACAGTGTTGTGCCATTATAGTCACTGAAGGCACTGCATCTCCTCCATTTGTTTTTCTACCTCTGCCCACATTCTGGTGCACCCCTTCTCTCTCCATCCTTGTCCCCTTCTTTGTTCTTGAACATCTTCACATCCACTGTTAATTCCATAACTTGCCGGTCTGCAGCTTCCTGCCTGACACTGAGCTCTGGGTGAGTTGTAAATGTCTCCATCTTCACGTGGGTGAGACTGAAGTTGTTCTGACTCGCAGCACCTCATCGCTGCAGCCTTTAAACTGGCTGCCTTGGCTGCCTCCTGAACTATAGCCAACAGCTGAGAAGCCTTTGATGTCCTCCTTCGCTCCGAGCTGAGCTTCCTTCTTGAAATCTGATCAGTCTTGCATCTTTAAGTGGGAATCTGGTCAGTATTTTGTATGGTATTTACATTGCTTAATTTGAATTGTTGGATAATTTGAATATTTTTAGTGCAAAATGACTGAATTATCAAGAGTAGGCTGTAAGAGATCTTGGTCCTCATTCAAATCTCACCATTGTGCCTTTCTGCCTGTAATCTTCAAATGACTGCCCCTGTGTGTACTCTGGTTTGGCAATTCCCACTGTTACATTGTCAGCTGTTTCACATCCATTATGCCCCCATCATCTGGAATCTGCTCATCAAAGAAATGCAACCTGCTTTCAATAGCCACCTTTGAACCCTTCTCTTTGTCGTTGCTTCCCCTGCCTAACAACAGGTTTTTCCCTTTGCCCTTTTCTCTACTAAGTATTTTCTGCAAGGTGTAGAAATGTTTGCTACATTCCGAGTGCTATAATCAATGTAAGCTGCATCATCTTGTAATTGAGAAACGGGCTGAAGCTGCATATGGACTGAGGGGTGAATTCGTGGCGTGTACACACTTTTTCCAATGCCAGCTACCAGATTGTCATAAAGTATTTCCCTTCATTGCTGTGTTTTTTCCCCCTCCCCCCAAATGAATGTCTGGAAGCCACTGAAGCTCTGATGAACAGAAACCAGGGATTAATGCTGGGGTCTTCCTGGATTGTATGGCTCAGTATCAGATAATGCAGTGCATATGCTTATTGAACCATGGGAGCAGGGGCTTTTTTTTTTTGTTCGTGGGATGAGGGCATCGCTGGCAAGGCCAGCATATATTGCCCATCCCTAATTGCCTTTGAGAAGGTGGTGGTGAGTTGCCTTGAACCGCTGCAGTCCGTGTGGTGAAGGTACTCCCACAGTGCTGTTATTGAGGGAGCTCTAGAATTTTGACCCAGGAACAGTAATATATTTCCAAGTCAGGTAGGTGTGTGACTTTGAGATGATGGTATTCCCATGTCCCTGCTGCTCTGGACCGTCTACGTGGTTAGAGGTCGCGGGTTTGGGAGGTGCTGCCGAAGAAGCCTCGACGGGTTGCTGCAGTGTATCTTGTAGATGGTACACACTGCAACTACACTGCGCCAGTGGTGGAGTGAGTGAATGTTGAAGGTGGTGGATGGGGTGCCAATCAAGCGGGCTGCTTTGTCCTGGATGGTGTCGAGCTTCTTGTGTTGCTGGAGCTGCTACATCCAGGCAAGTGGAGAGTATTCATCACACTCGTGACTTGTGCCTTGTAGATGGTGGAAAGGCTTTGGGGAGTCAGGAGGTGAGACACATGCCACAGAATATCCAGCCTCTGACCTACTCTTGTTGCCACAGTATTTATGTGGCTGGTCCAGTTAAGTTTCTGGTCAGTGGTGACCCCCAGGATGTTGATGGGGGATTCAGCGATGGTAATACCATTGAATGTCATGGGGCAGTGGTTAGACTCTTGCTTGTTGGAGATAGTCATTGCCTGGCACTTGTGTGGCATGAATGTTGCCACTTATGAGCCCAAGCCATGAATGTTGTCCAGATCTTGCTGTATGCGGGCATGGACTGCTTCGTTATTTGAGGAGTTGTGAATGGAGCTTAACACTGCAGTCATCAGCGAACATCCCCACTTCTGACCTTATGATGGCGAGAAGGTCATTGATGAAGCAGCTGAAGATGGTTGTGCCTAGTTCACTGCCCTGAGGAACTCCTGCAGCGATGTCCTGGGGCTGGGATGATTGATCTCCAACCACCACAACCATCTTCTTTGTGTTTGGTATGACTCCACTCTGGAATGTTTTCCCCTGGATTCCCATTGACTTTGGTTTTACTAGGGCTTCTTGGTGCGCCACACAAATACTACCTTGATATCGAGGGCAGTCACTCTCTCCTCGCTTCTGGAATTCAGCTCTTTTGTCCATGTTTTGACCATGGCTGTAATGAGGTCTGGAGCCAAATGGTCCTGGCGGAACCCAAACTGGGCATCTGTGAGCGGGTTATTGATGAGTAAATGCTGCTTGATAACAGTTCCGACGACATCTTCCATTACTTTGTTGCTGTTGAGAGTAGACTAATGGGGTGGGAATTGGCCGCATTGATTTATCCTGCTTTTTGTGGATAGGACATACCTGGGCAGTTCTCCATTGACTGATAGATACCAATTTTGTAGCTGTACTGGAACAGCTTGGCTAGAGGTGCGGCTAGTTCTGGAGCACAAATCTTCAGCACGACAGCCGGGATGTTGTCTGGCCCATAGCCTTTGCTGTATCCAGTGCACTCAGCTGTTTCTTGACATCATGTGAAAGAATTGACTGAAGGTGGACTTCTGTGGTAGTAGGGACCTTGGGAGGAGGCCGATATAGACATTCCACTCGGCACTTCTGGCTGAAGATGGTTGTGAACACTTCAGCCTTGTCTTTTGCACTCACATGCTGGGCTCTGCCATCATTGAGGGTGGGGATATTCATGGAGCCTCCTCCCGTTAGTTGTTTAATGGTCCACCACTGGATGTGGCAGAACTGCAGAGCTTTGATCTGATCTGTTGATTGTAGGATCACATAGCCCTGTCTATAGCGTGCTGCTTCTGCTTTTTAGTATGCACGTAGCTCTAGGTTGCAGCTTCCCCAGGTTGGCACCTTATTTTTTAACATGCGTCTGGTGCTGCTCTTCACGCATTGAACTAGGGTTGGTCCCCTAGCTTGATGGTAATGGTAGTGAGGAATATGCCAGGCTGTGAGGTTACAGATTGTGGTGGATTACAATTCTGCTGCTGATGGCCCACAGCGCCTCCTGGGTGCCCAGTCTTGAGCTGCTAGATCTGTTCTGAATCTGTCCCATTTGGCATAGTGATAGTGCCACACAACACGATTGAGGCTGTCCTCAGTATTCCAAGCCATTTCACAGGTGCAATGGGGACATTGTCTCCACAATGCAATGGTCACTGCTACCAATACTGTCATGGACAAGGTGCATCTGCAATAGGTAGATTGGCGAGGATGAGGTCCAGCAGTTTTTCCCCTAGTGTTGGTTCTCTCACCCCATGTTGCAGGCCCAGTCTGGCAGCTATGCCCTTCAGGGCTCGGTCAGTGATGGTACTACCGAGCCACTCATGGTGGACATTGAAGTCCCCACCCAGAGTAATCAGTGCTGTTTCCAAATGGTGTTCAACATGGAGTACTGATTCATCAGCTGAGGGAGGGCGGTAAGTGGTAATCAGCTGGAGATTTCCTTGCTTGACCTAAAGCCATGAGACTTCATGAGGTCCAGAGTCAATGTTGAGTGCTCCCAGGACCGCTGCCACCCCTGCTGGGTCTGTCCTGCCGGTGTTTTCTACTGAACATCTACAAGCTACAGAATGGAGGATTAATTTTGCTATCAAAAATTGAGTTTTTGCCAAATAAGCAATAAATAGCAATAAGCTTGAGCATCTCAGCATATCATTTGTAATAAACCTTTCCCTGCACGCTAATAAGTGCCTTGGTGTTTGTATAGCTTGGAGGAGCTGGCTAATGCTTTCTGAACTTGTATTCCTTATTGTATTGCTTAAATATACTCTTGTGAATTTCAACTACATGTTTAATCATTATTTTTATTACCCACAAAATAACAGGCAACTGAGAAAGTGATTGGGTCTGCAACTTGCATCCGAGCATTGCAATATCTGGAGTGACTTGAGCAAGAGAAAATGTGTCTGGTAAATGTGAAAACCAGATTTAGTACAAGGGCACCTTTTAAATAGTTTATTAAACTGTTTTCAGAATCCTAGACACAATTTAAGCATCTGCGCCAATAAGTGCTTCTAGTTCAGCCCAGGGCCATTTATGACCTGCCTGCCTCCGCTCCTTTTATCCTTAGCAGACCTAGTACTCTGCATCCCTGGCTTCCTATATTATATCTGATTGGGATGTTGACAACTAAGATTTACTGCTGTTCCCTCCTTTTGCTTTCCAACCAAAGGAGGCAAGGCACACTATTGGTCTTTATAGTTTTTGGGAGAAGTGCCTTGGCAGCTGCCCAAAGTAGCCTGATTGCAATGAGCTCATTGTTTGAGTGGCGTACCAGTATCCCATGAATCTATTGTGCCGTGTGTTGGATCGTTGCGATTGGGCTCCCCATTGACCTCTCGAGTGCCATAATAACGCTATCTGCACTACTTATTCCTCTACTTGATGGTGATGGTGACTGAGCAATTACAAATAACAATTGGCTAGTTAACCAGCAGTGTCCCCATGTCTTTACAGATTGGGCTTCTGTTTATCTTGGTATAAAGTATAGATCTCTTGATATTCTATGTGGAGGCTAGGAAGTTTTCCAACTTGAGCAAGAAGAAGCCTTGGACTTTGGTTTAATGTTTGGCCTACTGTCATGAACTGTATTTGTAGGTAACTTATAACCATTCTTTGTTGAATTGGCTATTGTAATTGAAATACAAAATGTCCAGTGAGAAATGCCACTTAGCCAGTGTAATCTGCTGAAAAGAACATAACATAAGAAATAGTAGACCATATGTCCCCTCGAGCCTGCTCCTGGGGAAGGAAACTGCTTATTGGTTATAAACCGACTGGCAAGTGTTTCTTTCCTGCACTGGTGCCTATACGGTTAAACTGGCTTTTTTATAAACTTTTTTTTTTTAATAAACTAAAGGCTTTTTATAAACTTTTTTTTATAAACTAAAGGCTTCAGTGAGCATCATAATAGGTTATAGTAGAAATATTGTGTAGAAGACTACTCTGTATTCAAAACCATTACACAGGTGCAGATAAAAGTTGCAAAGATGTGCAAATTACAAATTGGTTTTTGCAGGCAAGAAAGTGAGCCAGTAAATTATTGAGATTCTTTCTTTATTGTAAGAACATTCACTGGCTTTATTGAAATATGCTGATCTTTAGAAAGTTTGTCTTGCAGCAACGTGTGTGCATGACTGACTAGAAATCCCATCGTGATGTAGAAAAATAATTCTCCTTTATTTTTGACTACAGTCCTTTATTAACGACTACAGATCCCTTTACAAAATCTAACATTTTTTTGCTGACAACATAAAGCATTTTCTCAATGTGTTTTACGTAAGGATGTGCTTAATATATACGTGCACTTGCACACCTATCAACAGGTGGTGATTGGGAACGAGTCTGGCAATTATCCACTTTAGATACAGTGTATATTAGATGGCCAAATGGCTATTTCTACTCGCGTTACTCCAACCTTCATGTCCTGTGCATTTTGAAATACTATCTTTAGTTATGACTGTAGAAGGGAACATATACAAAGTAGGAAAATACTTTGTGGAAATATTTGCCACTTTTGTTTTAGATTACTACTTATACCAGTATTGGCAGCGCAACAATTAAGATCTTGGATCTGACTTCTGCCCTTTAAGTTGTTGTCAGTCTGTGTTGGAGGAATCAATACTGCATTGTGAAAAACTCTGACCCAGGAACAATTGGCTAGGAATCCACCTCCTTTTGTATTGGAGATGCCAATGTGCAGATGTGCAGATGTGTTTTTGTGTTCTAGTTCTAAACTTGTGCAGCATTGGTCCAGTGGTTGCAGGTACAGTACTACTAAGCCATAGAGAACAAGATGTTCCTGGTTCTGTTCTCAGCCTATCCTGACTTGGTCCATCTCAGTTGGACAGCAGTTGAGTACTCGAATTGGCTACGGCCTTCCAGGAGTAGGGGGTGGGTGGGGGAGCGGCCACTGAAATTGTAATTTCATAAATTGTCTCGGACATTGGTAGATCGTCCTGTGGGGGAAGGAAGTTCAAGCTTTATTCAACTTGACCTGAAAAAGCCTCGCCCTCTGATTTGTAAAAGCAGACCTCCAGATCAGGAAGAAAATTGGGCTTAGGTGAGGATCACTGAAAAGGACTGCAGCTGGCTGCCTTGCTGTTCAACCAAACTCTATATCCAGAATTTGACACAGCTCTCAAATCATCACTACCTTTATCCAGCACCGGAGTAAATTGTAGGCCCTTAAAAAGAGACTCTGCTAATTCCATGTGTACTGCAATTTGAATACTGCCAACACATGATGGGACCTGTTCAGTCAGTTCAAATATGTGTTGAAATTGGACTGGTTCTCTTTACTCTGCCTCCTTACTACTGCGTCACTACTTCGTGATTTGTGTATCTGTACCCGAGATTTCTTTGCTCCTCTACCCCATTCAGACGCTTAGCCAAGCAGTATGTGGCCTCCTTATTCTTCTACCAAAGTACATCACTTCACACTTGCCTATATTGAAATTAATTTGCCAATTACATGCCCAAACTGCAAGTTTATTAATGTTGTCTTCTATTTTTTGTGTAAACTAGTGTCCAATTTGGTGTGTCTACAAATTTTGAAATTGTACTTGCAATTCCTGAGTCCAAATCATTTAAGCAAATTGTGAACAGTGGTCCCAGCACTGATGCCGATGGAACACACTTGCCATTTTTTGCCAGCCTGAGTAGTTGCCCTTTACCTGTACTCTTCCTGTTTTGTAGCCAGCTTGCTATCAATTTTGCTACCTGTCGCCTGACTCCACATGCTCTGGCCGTAGTCATGAGTCATCTATGCAGTACCTTTTTATCGAGCTCTTTTGAAAGTCAAGTTTTAACTTGCCAGTAGGCTACACATCGTTGGGCGGGAGGACAATGTTAGTTCCCTAGAAGATTCCCGATAAGATTCAGCAAGGTTTTTCCTTCTCAAACGGGAATTTCCTCTTTTTTTTTTTTAAATTTTGGAGTCAGAGGCCTGTATACACTCTCTCTAGGTAACTTAATAAACAATGCTGATTTATTATTGGTATGCATTCTAGTTCATATTGTACTTTTAATCAGTGTGTTCCTTTTTAAATGTTTCTGAATAGATTGTGTAAATGCTATGCTTTAAATTTTCTAAAACTTTTAATTGACCAGTATTTATTGTGGAACTAGTTTGTGGTAATTTTATAAATTAAATTTCAATTAATTTAACAGTACACACTTCAATATATGATGGAGCAAAGTAAAATGATCACTAAGTTGAATTTGAAAGTTAGATTTATCACTTTGCTGTGGAAATGTGGAACTGAGCAGATGCTGTCTGTGTGAGGTGTCCAAAATACATGTGACAGGGTCTTTTTTTTTAAAAAAAGGACATTTAGATTTGAAGAGCGAGAGACACATAGTGGGTAGGTGGGGTTAACTTGAGAAAGGAAGAGACTGGGTTCCATGAGCTGCTCTTGTTTCTATCAAGTCTTTTTCTTGTATCTTGCGTTTTAGTCTAATCATTACACATGTTGAAGTTAATAACTTTGACTTAGCTGTGTTAAACTGCTCTGGGCACATTTTACATTCACTTACTTTATTCTCATTAGGTTATATGCCATTTTTAATTTTATTGAAATTAAGCAGTAATAACTGGGATATTTTGTAAAAGAATATTAAAGGATGAACTTTAAGCCTGGGGTCTTGACTTTGTAATCCTCTGAATCTCATTTATGTAGTATTAACTTTGTTTTGTGGCATTGAATAGTTAGTACAGGTTGGGCCTCCCTTATCCAGAACCCTCATGGCCTGTTCCGGAAAAATCCCTTATCCAGATCAGTGATTGTCACGTTAAATTGGATGGTGCAGTTACTGAGCAAGAGGATATTGGGGCTGGGTGGGCGGTGGATTGTGGGGTCAGGCCAGCGATTGCGGGAGTCGGCAGCGAGGAATTTGTTCAAGTCAGAATTCTGCGCATGCACCACCCGGTGGCCGGGCATGGTTCTGGACGAGGGGTAGTTCTGGATAAGGGAGGTTCAACCTGTATTCTACTTTGACATCACAAAACCTGACCAAGCCTGAAGTATTGTGTATCGAGACTATAAAGCTCAGACCACTGGTAGTTGTAGAAAAAAATTGTACTGAATGCAAGAACATCAAATAGCTGCTAAGTGAGCATTGTGGGTAATAGGATCCACAAATGTAGTGCCTAAAATGTGCCTTTTAAAGATAATAGAAACTTAATTTTAGTCGCATAGCCAGCTGTGTGGCTAGCAAGCTATTGCAACTGTGGCAATGCTGAAGCTCTAGTTGATCCCATGCTAGTTTAAGTTTCAACTATTGTGAACAATGTAATTTAATAAAATTTGTATTTTTTTCTGAAATTCTCTTTCTTCAGCATTCAGGCAACACTGTTTCAGTAATAATGAGCAGATTGGAATTTACTTCTGTGCTTGCAGAAAGCTACTGCGATCCTGATGGGTTTAAATCCACTACAGGTAGAACATCCGAAGTTCTAAAAACCGGAATTATCTGAAAACCGGACATTGTGCAGATTGCAAAAGTCATTGTCCAGAATCTGGAAATATTTCCCTAAAACTGGATTTTTAAGCTGTACATGCCTTTCTCCAAGCATTAATCCAAAAAAATATGCGGGCCGGTCCAGCCTCGAGTTTGCTGGATTTGGGCTGTCGGATGTAATGTTCCAAAATCCGCGAAAGTCGCCCCAAGGGTTTCCGGATTCGGGGCGTCCAATTGTCTCAAATTCAGAAATACCCCAAATTCAGCCCAAGGGTTTCTGGATGCGGGACATCTGATTTGTTCACCGACATCCGGAAATACCCAAAAAGCGGAATGGCCTCGGTCCCGAGGTTTCTGATTTTTGGGACGTTATCTTATATTTATTGAAATTTCTAATAAGATATATGCCAAGATCAGCTGGAGTGTTGGTCGTAGGGGCACCCACTATACTGCCAGCTGTAGTGGGTGGGTGCATGTTGCTACCTGGAGTATCAGGTGTGCTGTAGGTCTGCAGCTAATACTTGGAGTATTTCAGATAGTCATGGTGTTCACTTAAGTTCTACATTCATGAAAGCCATAAATAATAATCAAAGTGCTTAGTAAATTCATGTTTATAATGGAAGGTTACAAAATGGTGGGATGTGACACCAATCAGCAACCTCAACAATGATTAACTTGCATCTTTTTGAAGTTTTTTTTTGGTTGCATTGTGTAGTTGTCCTTTGCATTATACTGTACTACCGTGGTTAGACATGATTGGTCCGGCCATTGAATGCGAATGTTGTGGTAGATTGATGGGTTGTGCTCGCATGTCCTCATGACTAGATTATAATGTGACACATGGCTTGGGAGGCTATAATCAGTAGCCAGGACGCATATTGTATGGAGATTTCAGAATAAGAATTTGAATCCATCACTTCCAAATATGAAGATCCTTTGGTGGCTCCTGAACAGTCATTATTATAATGGCTAAGAAAATTCAAACCAGCCTTTCCAGAT